>NC_000070.6:125407380-125747380 GCF_000001635.26 Mus musculus | reverse complement strand
ATGCCTGCTCTTTGTAGCACACTGAAGCCAATGTAGTACCCAGGGTCAGAAGCCATCAAGGGGTGGGCACCTGAGGCAGCCTCAGGATGGCACAGCCAGGGATGCTGCCAGGCTCTCCTGTGTCTCCTCACTGTGCTGTGGGCTCCACTGGGCCCTAGCCACGTGAATTTGCTCTGTTTCTGTACCGTGCCCAACAGGGTCTAGCAGAGGCTGTGCACAAAGCCTTCTCCATTCCTGCTTGGCCTTGTCATCCCTCTCATGACTCAGGCCTCAGCCCAAATATCATTCTCAGCAAATGCTTTTTACCTATCTTCAATAATTCAACAAACGTTAGCTGGCCACTAATACATACCCGACACTTTCTTGTTTGAGAGTAACTGGAGCTTATAATGTCCCTGGCACAGGGCAGATGGATCTCTCTCTCTCTCTCTCTCTCTCTCTCTCTCTCTCTCTCTCTCTCTCTCTCTCTCACACACACACACACACACACACACACACACACACAGATATATTGACAAATAACACATCTTCAACAACCAAGGTACACAGAAACCCAGATGCACAGAGGGGCCCAAGTGTGAAGAGGACATAACCTGGACCAGTGCGGATCTGTGCTTGGGAAGCTCAGAGCCTCAGGCTGCCTGGTGGGAACACCCATGAGCATTCTTGTGAGCATGCATTGAAAACCAAGAGGGACAGGAGCCCCTGGATGTCTGCAGGAGAGTTCCAGGCAAGGGATGCTGCAGATATGGGAAGAGGAGCCAGGGGTAGTGGGGGAAGAGCTGGCTTGCAGGAGCTATGGCTCATGAGGACTAGTGTGTGGCTGGGAGCTGGAGTCCCAGGTGTGGATTGGGATGTGGAATGGCCTGGCTTCTTAAGTCCCTGTGGGGACTTAGAACTTATTGAGGATATAGATATCTGTGGTTTGTTTTCCTGAGACCTCATCCATTCTCTGTAGCTCAGGCTAGCCTCCTACTGGCAGCAATTCTCCTATCTTAGCCCCCTACATGCTGGGATTATAGGTGTATGCCACCACACCTGGCTCTCATTGGATTTTGCAGTGAGACACCATTAATGTCCAGCAGGGTGTGGTACTATTCCACTCACGTTTTTAGCAACTTCCTCTGTCTACCATAAGGATAATGGGGAGGGGAGTCTGTGGAAAAACTTGGAAGCAGGGAAACCAGGCAGTAGCCCAGGCAGTCTCAATGGTGACCAGAGCCAGAGCCAGCACAGTGGCTGCCACGGTGGGGGAAGGGATGTTCTGGATATGGCGTCAGTAGGGTTTGCCAAGGGCCTAGAGATGGAGAGGAAAGCTGGCCAGGGCTCCTGAGTGGCATGCATTGAACCAGGGAGGACTGGGGCAGAGGGACTGGGAGCCAGCCCAGTGGTTTCACATCAGTAGTTGAGTATCTATGATGCTTCAGCCCATGGCCCTGCCTAGGGCACATTCCTAACTGAGTTCAAGGTCTAGAGAGGGGACTGGGGGCTGTATACCTTTGGTTTATAGAGGGTGCCTAGTGGCATATTCCTGGATGTGGCTCCCTGTGTGGAGAGAGAACAGGAAAGTGTCAGGCCTGAGCCCCATAAGTCATCCCCATTAGCCTTTGGGCTGTCAATCATCTCATTTGGTTTCCCAGATTTTCAAAGGTCAGAACCAGTAGAGGGCTTGGGTCAGGTTCCTAAGAGCTACTGTAACAAATGACTTTAAACCAGTGGCTTAAAACAAGCTTATTCTGGACAAGGGGCTTGAGGCCAAAATCAAGATGTCTGCAGGGATGCATGCCTGCCAGGTCTAGAGAAACTCTGTCTCCTGGGCTCTAGGACAGGGATGTGACCAAGACAAGGTGGAAGGGCATCCTGTAGAGAGAACTAAGGGTCAGGAGAAGCTGGGAGCTTCTGCCTTCTATAGGAAGTACATTCTCAATGCTGTTCTAACACCTGGGATTGCTTCCCACCTCCAGCCAAGGTGCCAAATGCTAAGCCTGGCCTGGGCCCTGCTAAGCTGCTGTTTAAATAGTCAAAGATTAGTTTTCAAATTGACAAACAGAGCCCATCTGGAATGCTTGGAGCCGACTCCTCTAGGGCCTGGCTGAGCAAACCCAATTTAATTAGGACTGGTGCTTGGCCTAGGGCAGAAAGGTAAGGGGGAGGGGCAGCCACTTTCTAGCATGGCAGCTAGTCTGGCTGCTAGTCTGTATGTCTGGTCTGTGTGTCCCTCTGACCCAGCCCTTCTTTCAAGCGGAAAGATAGGATCAGAACCTCATGCTGTCTCTTAAGCTCTGAATCCATCCTCTTCCCAGAATCCTTTGGGTCCTCACAGGTTCCTTTACTGTCTCAGACTTCCATGCCATTCTGTCTATCCGTTCATCCATGCATCCATCCACCCATTGAATAACTATTGAGACTCACTGTTGGATGGGTGGAGTTTCAGGCACAAATGGCCCTGTCCTTTGGAGCTTTCCATGGATGGGTACCAGATGTTGATCCAGCAGTTTGGGGCATGGCTATTTAATCATAGCCTGTGAGATGTGCTCAGATGTGTGCTGGGTTCTGGGTGAGTGGAGTCTTGATGTGGTTTCTGGAGGTGGGATACAGGTAGTCAAGGAAGGCTCCCCAGGAACTGGTGTCTGGACTGAGATTTGAAGGATGGGAGATGGCCAGGTGAGGAGAATGTGTCTGAATGCAAATGTGTGTTTTGTACATATGTGTACAGGTATGACACAGTCCAGGCAGAGGGGACTCTGGGTAAAGGTGGGAGGAGAGAGGGAGCCCATCACTGGGTACCAGTGAGAGGCTGCATACCTGGAGACCAGCACTAGCTGAAGCCAAATCAGAACTGGCTAGATAGATGGTCAGGGTCTCCTTGGTATCTAGTCCATCGAAAAATGCTAGAGGACCTTGCAGGACTTTGAGAAGATTTACATTCTAAAGATATCAGAGCTCAGAGTTGGAGAGATGGCTCAGCAGTTAAGAGCACTGACTGCTCTTCCAGAGGTCCTGAGCTCAAATCCCAGCAACCACATGGTGGCTCACAGCCATCTGTAATGGGATCCGATGCCCTCTTCTGGTGTATCTGAAGACGGCGATGATGTACATATACATTAAAGCTATCAGAGCTCCATGTACTACCCCCATCCCCTCCCAGACCCTGTGTACTGAGGGTCCTAACAGAGTTTGGGTCTCAGACTTTCCTGGTCCTCCCCTTTGTTCACACACCCTGCACAGACACCTGGCCCCAGGCTGGCAAACAGTTAACATTGGGCTCTCCAGAGAAAAGGCCCCTAAACAGCTCCCTTGTGAAGTGGGCCAATTCAGTTACCAGGTCCAAATAGCCAATAATGCTACACACCTGACAAGACAGAATGCAGATCTGGGTGTAGCAGCACAGTTATGACCATTTGGGTCAGCTCCAGCACTCTAGTCCCTAAAATGCTCCACTGTGGGCAGAATAGAACTGGAGCTCACGGTCAGGTCAGTACCACATCTGGCCTCAGGTTAGGGTCACTGGTTGGGATAAATGACACAGGATCAAGCTGAGAGCTAAGGCTCCTGGGATGGAATCATGGTCTGTGATCACTAGCTGTGTGACTGTGGGCAAGTCATAGCTGTGTCCTGTGCCTCATGTCCTCATTTGTGCTGGAGGGACAGAAATGGTTACCATAGCTCCATCCTGGAAATGTAGGGAGATGGAATCAGACAAACTTATAAAGCCTTAGGATGGTGTCCCACACACAGGGAGTGTCTCATACCATCATCTGAGGCCTTGAGAATAGCCAGCCCTCTTGGCCAGTGTAGCCACGTCTGGGCTCTGAACAGTCACCCCCAGGCCCATCCTTTCCTGAGCTCAACCAACTATCCTGACCTTTTAGGTCTCTAGAATGGCCCTCTGGGACTCTTGGGCACACTTTATGACCCAGCAGCTACTTTCAGATTTCCATTACCTACTTTCAGATCTGGATCCCAGATATGGTTGCTCAAAGACAGAGCCTTGGAAATCTTCCAACAGTCCAGATCTCAATAACTTAGATTCTTTCAGAACAGGGTCTTCAGAACACATAGTTCAAGAATTTTTAGTTGGAGGTCTGTTGAGATGGCTCAGCAGGTAAAGGAGCCATTCAAGCCTCACAACTTGTTAACTCCCCTAGGACCCACAATAATGTAGGAGATGATCAACTCCATAAAGCTGTCCTCTGACCACAGCATGTGTGTATGTGTTGCACACATAAATAACAATGATGATGGTAAATTTAAAAAGTTAGTTGGAACATACTTGTTCAGTTTAATGAGATGGACAACTTTCCCAAAACACTGGGAAAATCTAGCCATACTTAAGAACACAGAGGAAGAAAGCAAGCCCCAGAACTTCCCACCACAGGGAAGGAGAGATCAGAGAGTGCCCACATCATGCACTCATTGTTCATTGGGTTAATTCTCTTTGGAGAGTCAATGACAGAGAAGAACTTGGGTGTTTAGAAGAAAATTAAAAGGGATTAGCATTTAATTTTTCGTCCTTTACTGTAGATTTTAGTAAGACAGACACTGTATGAGGTCTTAGTAAGTCACAGATGGCACACTCAAGTGTTTGTAAGGATTTGGATGTGGTAGGGGAGCCATAGAAGTGTGAGAGGGGTTTATGGCCACTCCCAGGCTCCAAGGAACAGTATTTAGGTCACATGGATGCTGCAGTCTCCATATTTTTACCCAGACACAGAACTGAGGATTGAGGGTGTCCTGAGTCATGGGGTCCTCACTCCATCTGTTCCTCCAAAAGGACTGCAAGTCCCAGGGGGAGGAGGAGCACCCTGGGATGATGTCACAGGTTCACATCTCCGAAAGAGGTCCCTGCGCTGGGATTGGCCACGTACCAGCCACTCTGTCATTCTTTAGGACACAGACCAGAGTTGGCGGCAGACTGAGAAGGTGGCAGTTGGCACAACAGAGGTACTGCTGTCTGGGCGGAGGCCAGGCTCCCTGACGGGTTTGCTTTCTGCCTGGTGATTACCCATTACTCCCGTCAGTGCCTGATAAACCGTTATCACGGAATTATCCGCTGCAGGCTTCGCATCAGTATGAAATCCATTACTGTCCGTCAAGCCCTATGGCTAATGGGAAAAACCCGGCAGCTGCCCGGTGTGAAGGCGGGGCTCACACAGATCCACTATCTGTCTATTACTTCAGCAATCACACCTCGTAATGGAATCTTGGATGGGAAATGACAAGAAGTCCCAAGACGTGTCATTCTGATGGGCGGCTTGGTGGGTGGAGCCATCTGACTAGTTCTAGAGTGTGGCAAGGAGGTGACCCAAGGGTCAGCCAGCCCCCAGCACCCTACCCCATCAACAACAGGGAAGTTTTTCATTGTGGCCTGTGAGCAGATTCTCAGTAAAGAGCCAGGCAAACGTGAATGGATAAATGATGGAATAATGGATGGAAAGGTGGACAAATGGAAAGATGGACGGATGGACAAATGGCTAGAGGCTAGACAGATGAATGAATGAGTGAATGAATGGATGGGTTATGTATGTATGAACAGGTATATGCATATGTGAGTAGATGGAAGATGGACAACTAGATGCAAATATGAATGTATAGATGGTTAGACAAATGGACGGATGGATGGATGGATAGATGGATGATAAATGGAAAGATGGATAGTCTAATAGATAAATGAGTTAGACAGATGTATAGATGGATGGACAGTTGGACAGATGGATGGATGGAACCCTAAGGTAAATCCCAACACAAGATCATAGAGAGGCTACCTCATTCCTGCTAGCCCCTTTTCTGGCCTGAGGTCCTCCTTTATCCTCCTTAGAGCATCAGCTACCACAGGGCCTAGAGCCAGTGTGGGTTCTGGGGTCAGGCAGAAGTTCTCATGAAGCCCAGCTCTTTAGCAACCCTTCTTTAGGCAATGTACTCAAGCTCTCTGACCTGTAACCTGGGAAATGCCAGAGTCATAGCACTTAACTGACACTCTGCTGTGCTGGGTGGCCTGGAAGGCATCCCTTATCTTGTCCCTTCCTGTTTGGTACTCATGTTGGTGGCAGCAATACGTACCTCTTTGATGAACTGGCTTGGGGATCGGTTCTGGCTTATGTCCTGACCCCGGGACACACTGCAAACCAGACTGTCAGGGAAGACTGAGGGATGGCAACTGGCAGGGCCAGCTCTGTGACCATTACAGTGGGAGTGTACTGGAGGTTTTTAGTTAAGAAGGGAAGGTAGATATGGTTAGCCTTTCAGGAAACCCGCTCTGCCTGCTATACGGAGGAGAGAGCACGTGGGATGATCTTTCCCCATGATCCATCGTGAAACAGGCAAACCATGATTATCGGTCAGTGAGTGGTTCAAGCAACCTCCATACCGACTTCATCTCCAAGCCTCTTCCCTCGCTTAGTCTGTTCAACCCCATTAATCACTTTGCTCTCTAAGCATGCCAGGCTCACCCAGCAACCTCAGGGCTTCACACCCCAGGTAAAGGCTGTTCCCCCTACCTAGAATGCCTTCCCCCAGAGAGGCTCCTCCAGAAAATATAGATATTTACATGTCCCCAATTCTGTGAGTCTTTCCTGGTTTGAAGCGACAACCCCACTCTTCTTCTTCCCTCATCTGTCTTTTTGTCCTCTCAGTTTTTGCTTCCTGTTTTTATTTCCTACAGGATAGGAAGCTTTGTCTCTTTGATTGGATGCTGGGTCCCCAGCAATCTCCGGGTCACAGTAGACACTAATTCCTAATGAATGAATGGGCAGCGTGGACACAGAGCACATAGGAAAATGTTGGAATCCACTGCATCTTCGTGCTCATGTGTCTTCCAAATTTGGCCTCTCCTTCTTCCATTTCACTGCCCCTTGTCCCAAACAGCAGCCTCTCTGTCCCCTGGGCAGCCCAGTGCATGCCTGCTGCCAGCTCTGCCTTCTCTGCCTGCCCTCTGTTGTACAGGACTGTCCCCCAAGCCAAACTACCATCATCTTCATGAGATCGTTTGTGCAAAAGAACATCATAGCTGGGACTGATGGCTGCTGACCCTACCTTATAGGAGAGGCAGGGAGGGTTATGAGACCCTCACCCAAGTGTGGCTAAAGGATATAGACTAGGAAGACAGGGGACGGGCTCCACTTACATAGATCTCTCTCATGGGGCATCATCATTTATGCTGTGTGCATAATACGGCCATTTTAAAGACACCCACTCTCCTGCCTGGAATCCCTCACCCATTGCTTTGTAAATAAGATTAATAAATTCATTGGTTCCTCAGGGTAAGATTTGGTAGAATAGTACTTCAGGTTGTCATTGGGACCTTGTGAGGAGGGAGGTAGATGTTGCTTAGTACTTTCCAAGGATAAACTTCCTGAGACACCGGCTTCCGTCACTGGGCAGGCAGGGTGGGCTTCCTAAAAAGGGATCTTAAAAGGAAACCAACACCCTACCTTCCTTTCCTAATTAAAACCCCCAGTGCATTCCCACAGGAATGACCACTGATCTGGCTCTGACGGGTACCAACCCTGGAACCATCAAACCCTTCTGTCCTGAGTTCCCTTCCCAGAAGCCTTCTCTGACAACAGTGTCTTCTCCTGTGCCTGTAATGATCTCTCTGCAGGTCCCCATAAGGTTGGCTCCTTCCCCTGGCTGCTTCTTAAGCAGGAGAAACTTCACTAGGCATTGAGTTTGAGCATTTTCTCTCTCGGTGAGTCATTCTCTTGTCCTTTGTGGACTGAACCCAAATGGAATTATTGTGTTGGCTTGTTTTCTTTCATACTGCCCCTGTCTACCATATATATGTTCTTTGGTGGGAGGGGCTGATGCATCTAGCTATGGGTAGAACCTTGGTGCCTGGATACAATGCTGAGTGACTGAAGGAGAATAAGAGAAAAAGAAGGCAGGGAGGAAGAAAATAAAGTGGGAAGGGAGGGAGGGAGGGAGGGAGGGAGGGAGGGAGGGAGGGAGGGAGGGAGGGAGGGAGGGAGGGAGGGAGGGAGATTACCTTAAGTCTTATACCATCAGGGGCTCAGCAGCTCTGTGCCCAGTCTCTCCAGCACCCTGGCCTCTGGGTCCATGAACTGCTTTAGATCTTCAAGTTGCTCAGAACCATTGCAGCCTTGAGAGCTTAGCTGCTCACCCCTTCTGTCCATGTCGCCTGTCCTTTCAGTGCCCTTTCTAGTCACTCAGCAGAAGTAATGAGCGGTGTGATTCCGCGTGGGTCACCTGACCCTTCTGAGCTCACTTCCTTCCCTCTGCAGGGGTCTGAGGATACCTGCCTTGTAGGGGGTGGCTGCAGGCTGAATCTGTTAATGAAGAGCTCAGCTGGTGCCAGGTGCTCAGCATGGCATCCCAGAGATGCCACCTTCCTGGCTCATGGTCCTGTGTCCTCCAAGTTGTCACCTCTCCTCACTCAGCCTAAAGCCATGGAGCATGTCGCTGGCCACCTGCTCACTGCCCTGCTTCTCTTTGTCTGTCTCCTCCATGCTGGTGGAGCCCAGTCCCACTTGGATTCCTGTGCCCTCTACCTGTCACCCAGTGGCTCCACTACTAGACAAGACTATCCACTACCCACCCCCAACACTTACCTATGTCATCCTGAGTCTCACAGGGACCAGAGGAGCAAGCTCTAGTCTTTTGCTCGTGTAGGCGCCAATCTATGGTTCTCCAAAAGACGGCAGGAGTGGGGGGTGGGAGGTGGAGGGTGAGACACATGGTAATGACGACACCGACCCGGAACGGGTAGGAATATCCAGGATGGGCAACGGTCATTGCCTGAAGGCTTAAGGTATCAAGATAACTAACTCATTAGCATGGGGAAGCACTTCAGGAATCTCAGGCGCTAGCTGAACAGGTTCTTATCAGGAGAAAGGAATTGAACCTGTAATCTTAACCAAGGCTTTGTGACATTCCGAAGGTAGAGGTATGTAGGAATTTTGAACTTCCCAGACAAGGTCAAAGAAGCCCTAATGAAGGGAGTCCTCCATTTTGCTCCAAGCTCAGAAAGCTATCAGAACAGTGGGAGATTTTGACCTTAATTAGCAGGACAACAGTTCTCTGGTTATACTTTGGGGACGCTGGCCTTTTCTCTGCTTGACTACAGGCACAGGAGATCAACATCTGCTCTCTGCCCCTATATCCTGGCACTTCCCTTGTCTCCTTTCCCTTCCTGGTGACAGACACTGCTCATCAGGACCCTTCACAGATACTTCCTGCTGGCCTCTGACTCTCATGCTGGGACTTCTGCTGGTCCAGCCTGAGGTGGTCCCCAGCAAAGTTGGAGTGTACAGCAGTGTTTGCATGGTGAGTCTTTCTTCTACTACCAGATCTCGGCCAGCATTTTCTCCTGTTGCAGTACCTGCCCTGCCTCACCTGCCCTGTGTGTGCCTGGTGCACTATTTCCTGCCAAGCAGAGTGGCTCTGTCCTAGGCCACCCTGGCCAGTCCACACTGTGTGGTGGTTGTCTTTTTTCCAATCTGTGTCTGCCACTAGACCAACCTCTAACCCCGTTCCCATCTCCTAGGACATTCCCTGTACATGTGCATGGATCACAACTGTGTGGCATATCACACATGGACGCAGATACAGGGGACACTGATGGCAACAGTCTTCCATGGGGGAACTGGAGAAGGAGTGTAACAAGCACGAGGGAGGCTGAAGACAGGGTTAGCAGCTCAGGGGCTGAGGGTCATGTGTCCCATGGGAGAAATCTGCTTCTTTTGCCTCTGGGGCTGGGAGCCCAGAGTTATCCAAAGGGCCCAACTGGGCCAGCGACTGGTTGGGGAACATAGCTACAGTATGGAGCCTAGGCTGCTGGGGGAAGGCTATAACTTGCCCAGAGACAGCAGTATGGAGCTGCCAGTAAGATCTAGACTAAGCAGGGCTAATGGCATGAAGTTTTGAGCCTAGCACATCCTTCTTAGGACACTGAGGCCCAGGACCACACCTGGACAACGTCAGGCAGGTGCTTGTGGCTAAGTTTTGATGTGAGTGGTCTAGTTGACCTTCACCCCACTATGAGGCCTGGAATCACCCATCCTCTCATTTCATAGATGAGGGAACTAGAACCTAAGAGTGTAAGCAGTGTAAGGCACAGAAGAACCAAGATTCGTCCCAAGGAGGTTGGCTTCAGAACATCCCTGTGCCCCTAGAGGCAGACTTGTGGGGATCCACCCATGCATCCAGAGACGTAGCTATGCCCCCACAAGATTGCACCTGTGAGTGCCTAAGCCCACCTGTGCTCAGGCCTGCCCATCCATGAAGCTGCTTGGCTCTGACTTGCCTCTGTATTCCTTGGGATGTCAAGTTGGATGAATTCAAGGCGGAAGAGGAGGGATCATGGGTGGGGTTGCCCAGGAGCAGCTGAACAGCCTGCTGGCTTGGCCAGGCCCCATGGAGATCCCCAACCCAATTAGCGGTTTCATGAAAGACAATTGGATTAGACGCATCTGCTGTGAGTGTTGACTTAGCTTGAATGGGAATAGTGGGGTGGGGGGAGCTGAATCCTTCATCCACCCTTGTTCCTGTTTCAATCAGGCACCCTTGGCTATCAAACACACTCTGCCTGCAGCCTTTCCTCTCCTGCTGCTCACTTGCCTTCTCTCCATGGCCCCGGGACAGTGCTTTTCTTCTTTGCCCCTACCCAGGAATCAAGGATCCCCGGAGGCTCGTGTCTGAACCCAGATGAGCAGGAGTGAGGGAGACTGAGGCTAGAGGACAGTAAGATGGATTCCCACTTCATCCACTGATCTCCAGTCTCTTATTTCCTTCAGGGCCAGCGCGGGCATTCTCCCTGATGGGCATTCATGTAATCTCTCTTCTCTTGACTTCTGCACTTGCAGTTACCTTGCTTGGCACCCTGTGGCATCTTCTACCCTCTGTGCCTGTTCTTCAGTGTCATCTATTTATCCTTTCAGAGAACCCACCATGGGGTGGTGCTTCCCATGTTACCCCTTAGGTCATGACCCTGCTTGTTTCCCACTTAAATCTTAGCCAAGTGGAGACTGCCATGCTCAGCAAGTGCTGGCTGAGTCAGCGATCTCCACAGCAACACTGCGATGCTATTATACTATCCCAACTTGGCAGACTGGGAAACTGAGGCACAGAGAGGTTAAGTAGCTTTTTATGGCCACGTGGAAGGTTAGTGGTAGAGTTGAGTGTGAACTGACTGGATGTGTGTGTGTGTTTGTTTGTTTGTTCTGCCATCTTGAAGAGCCTCTTTTTTAATGACTGCAGGGTCCCTGGGAGCCCTGTATACAACAGCCTTATTTAGACTTAGCTGTACTTCCCTGCACCCATGCCTATAAAGCAGAGGTCAGCCTGCTCGAGCCCAGGCACAGCAGGGCAGCCACAAGTACTATGCTCTCTGACCCCCAGCATGGCAGCCAGGAGACTTCCCCATATCCGGCAATAGTATATTCCCGCCCACTGCAGATATTAATTTGGGGGTTTATAGAAAAATCCATATGGTGTGAGTTATCGAGGGCGTTGGTTGTGGGGAGAGCCACAAAATCAATAGTGAGAGATGGTCCTATTTCGCAGCTTCTGTAAACGGTGCTGCGGGGCCACATTGGGGCAGGTTCAGACTGGAGGAGGTCAGTAGACTGCCTGGCCCTGCACTGCTGGAGCCTCACCACAGCCCTGGGGAGGCCAGTCCAGTGCCTGCTGGGTCTGATTTGTATTCTCCCTGGGCACTGTCAAAGGGTTCGGTAAATATTTATTAACACTTCTCTGAGGCGAGATAGCCTTCTTGGCAGCAGCTCCTCAGGCAGCCTGGCTGTGGCAGAGATGCTCCAACCGCAAGGGGGCCCCACCCAGCAAGAGTCATGTGGTCCAGGACTGAGCCTGTGGCCCCACTGGGGAAAGAGGACTGTCCCAGGGCCCCAGGACCATCAGAGGTCTGGAAGGAATCTGAGGTTGCAGCCAAACCTTCCCATCTCAGAGCTGGGCAGAAGGCTTCCAGGAATGATCACGGCCACGCACTTGGCCTAGGATCAGAGGTGCTGAACTGCGCAGCACTGTCCTGACAGAAATACAGTGTGAGCCACTAAGGTGAGCCATGTGTGTCACTTTAAAATTTTTAGGAGCCACATTCAAAAAAGGTCATGTCAGCCCATGACTGAAGGTAGTAACATCCCTCCTTAAAAATCCCTGCATCCCGTGTGTTATATCACTGTGGTACACCGTGGTTTTCCGTCACGAGTGCCCCAAATCTCAGCTAATCAAGAGAAATGGTTTGGGCCTGGGAATGTGGCTCAGTTAGCAGAGTGGTTGCCTAATATGAACAAAATCTTTGGTTCCGTTTACACCATCCTATAAAACAGGCATGGTGAGGCATCGCTGAGACCCCAATACTTGGGAGGTATACTGGTTGATTTGTGTGTCAACTTGACACAAGCTGGATTTATCACAGAGAAAGGAGCCTCCCTTGAGGAAATGCCTCCATGAGATCCAGCTGTAAGGCATTTTCTTAGTTAGTGATCAGTGGGGAAGGGCCTATTGTGTGGTGGTGCCATCCCTGGGCTGGTAGTCTTGGGTTCTATAAGAAAGCGAGCTGAGCAAGCCAGGGAAAGCAAGCCAGTAAGTACCATCCTGCCATGGCCTCTGCATCAGTTTCTGCTTCCTGACCTGCTTGAGCTCCAGTCCTGACTTCCTTTGGAATAAACCCTTTCCTCCACAACTTGCTTCTTGGTTGTGATGTTTTGTGCAGGAATACAAACCCTGACTAAGACAGGAGGTGAAAGCAGAAGTATCAGAAGTTCAAAGCCATCCTTGGTTACATAGTGAATTTGAGACATGGGACCCTGTTAAAAACAAAGGAAAGATAAGACAAAGGGAAGGAAGGAAGGAAAGAAGGAAGGGAGGGAGGAGGGAAGGAAGGAAGGAAACCAAGAAGGGATGTTTGACTGTTTCTGGAGGTGGAAGATGTGGCGCACCAGGTCGTCTTAGGCCTGTGGTGAGCTGTGCCAGGCCTTCATGAGGTGAGCATGTGAGAGAGTAAACTCCTTCCCAAACAGCCTGAAGTAAAAAGAGAGAAAGTAGAAAAAGGAAGGTCCCGCCATCCCCTGTGAGGACACATCCCCTCCCCAATAAGGAGAGAGAGAGAGAGAGAGAGAGAAAGAGAGAGAGAGAGAGCTCGTGAGGCCCCACCTCTTACCATTTCTACCATTTCCCGTTCTCACTGTGCTGGGGGGCAAGCCTTCACCATGCGAGGGGCATTTACAATCCAGACTCTAATGTGTGCATTAGCAAGAAGTGGCTAGAGAAGTGGCTCAGCAGTTAAGAGCACTTGCTGCTCTTGCAGAGGACCTGGGTTAGGTTGCCAGCACCCACATAGTGGCTTACAACAATCTATAACTCCAGTTCTAGGGGATCCAGCACACTCTTCTGGTCTCTGCAAGATACCAGTCATGCACATGCTACACATACATATATAGATACATGCAGGCAAAACATGCATACACATACAAATTAAATCTTTACAAACCGTGCAGATGGCTTACAATCTTTCTGTTATGCTAATCTTTAAGCTTTGCCTTTTCAACCACACCCAAATTCAGTCAAGCCACATTGTCAGTGCTCTGGAGCCACCCACGACTCTCCTGTCTGACATAGGAGATCTAGAAAGTTCTCTCAGGAATTCGTGTTTGTGCCCAAGGCCAAGCAATGGCCTGGCCCAGGGAGGGAGTGAAAGTTGGCATGGTGTTGTTGCCTATTGCAGAGTTCTGTTCTCCAGGGCACAGACCAGGATGGTGCTTGCCCAGGGCCTGCTGTCGGGGACAGTCACGTGACTCTTCTGTCTCGTCCCAAGAATGGTCTGCAATAGCCATTCTTTTGGTTTTGAATGAGTGAGTTTATTGAGTACACAGCAAACAAATGTACAAGAATAAGTGGTGAATGGTAGACAGAAGCAGCAGGCAGGCAGGCAGGCAGGCAGACAGACAGACAGACAATTACACATCATCTGTTCAGGTGCTCAGAAATCCAGAGATGACCGAGGTGGCCCAACTGAGAGAGCAAATGAAAGCATATGGCATCAGATCAGGAGCAAACACCTGGCAGACACTGACTGACTGTCCTTAGACAAGGGGTCTTAGAAAACACTGGAAATAAACATGTTCATGTTGGAAGTGTGTGGGGTCTCCTGAGCCAGCTTCCTGTTGCGCTCAGACAGCACGTGGTAATTTTCCAATGTGAGAACTGGAGCAGGCAAGGGTACATGAAACTGTGTGTGTGTGTGTGTGTGTGTGTGTGTGTGTGTGTGTGTGTGTACTTGTGCATGTATATGGGCACACACTCAGGTATGTAGACATGACTGTAGAGGCCAGAATTTGACCTTGAGTGTCTTCCTCAACCACTATTCTTCATCTCTCTTTTTTTCTTTTTTGAGATAATATATCACGCTAAGTTCGGAGCTGGCTGATTTGGCTACATGAGCTGGCCAGCAAGCCCCAGAGATCTTGTTCCCACCCTTCCATTAAAAAGAACATGTTGCAGTGTCCAGCCTTATTATATGGGGGCTGGGAATCTCTACTCAGGTCTTCATGATTGCATGGCAAGCATTTCACCGGCTGACCCTCCTCCACAACCCCTGATGGGGAAAGCTTTATGAGCCAGTGTGCCAGGGACTATGTTGGTCTTTCTTCTGCCATAGGTGCCAACAGTGATCTAAATGGTTGCCGCACATCAGCCTGAGTTCAGAAGGGGACTGTGGCATGGACAGGCTGATGCACAGAGACCAGCTGCATTTGTCACACTGAAGCTGGGTCAATCCCTCTCTGAACCAAGGGAGTGTGTGGGTGGCTGTTAGGACATCTTGGAGACTGTTTTTCATGAAACCTGCATGTCTCAGTCCATTGTGCTTCCATAAGAGAACATCAAATGGGCGCTTTATGAAGATCAGACACTTGGTTATCTCAGTTCTGGACTCTGGGAGTTCAAATTGAGGATCTGGAATCTTCTAGAAGAGCTGTTCTCTGCTTCCAAGGTGACACTTGAAGCATTGTGTCTTCAAATGGTGGAAGGCAGAGGGCATGGTGGGGAGTCTCTGCAGTGAGGCACCAGGGCTCTCCCAAGACTCTGTTACCTCCTGAGACCTCCTTATAATATGGCTACACTGATTGTTAAGTTTCAGCACACAGGTGGTGGAGAGAGAAGCCACCACTCACCACAGCACTGGTATCACGTGTTCTAGGGTCCTAGGATGTCAGCACCAGGGTCCTACAGTCTCAAGACAGGCCTCGGGTATGTGGTAGCCTCTTGGTGGGAGGGGCCTTGGGCTTCAGGGCAGAGTGGGGAGCACTGACCTTTGATGGTTACCCTGTCATTAATGACGGCTATTCTCTGACTCTCCAGGCATGTGCACGCTGGCCAAAGCCACCTCTGTCCTCAGACTTGCCCAGAATCTTGGTTATTTCCCAGCCAGTTATCCTCGGACTAGGTGCGAAGCTGGAGCAGTGTGCACCTGGGAAGGGTCAACTGAGGCCAGTGTAGGTGAACCGCTACTGCTGGGGACTCCAATGATGGCCATAGAGTGGTCTGTTACCACTCCTTCTGAAAGAGCCTGCTACCACAGAGGGGTGGAGGGTCATTGTGGAGGAGCTTCTGTGCCCTGGAGTCTCTCTCAGCTGCTGTATATGGTCAAGATGGCTTCTGGGCCAGCCTAGAAAGTCTCATAGTAGCTGGCCCTGAACTGCATCATCTAAGATATACAGAGGGACCAAGAGAGGGTGTACTAAGCATGTGGTAGACAGCAAAGGAAATGGTTCTCCTCTCTCTCTCTCTCTCTCTCTCTCTCTCTCTCTCTCTCTCTCTCTCTCCCTCTCTCCTCCCTTTCCCCCTGCTCTCCTTTAGTTTGTGAGGTGGGAGGAACAGTGTACCACCACTGGTTTCCAGGGAGAATCGCTGCACAGCAAGAGCGGCGTGGGCGGACGGGGATCTGTACTCTCTCACCTTCAAATCCACTTGGGAAGGGGAGGTGGGCTTGGAGAAAGCACTGGGTAGGCTCAGCTCAGGTCCCAACCCTCTGGGCTCCATCTGCCTGCTAGAGAGGTTTCCGCCATTTTCTCTTCTTCCTTTTGGGGTGTATTTTTCAGGGGGAGGATTTTGGCTTCAGTGGGGCTCATTCTAAAGACAGGAGTCTCTTATTCCTGGATTATATTTACCTCTGTGCTAAGGTGGAAATTTTCACCTACTTTGATGTGGTTCTATTTGGAAGGGAAAGATGTTTTGATTAATTAATTAACTAATTCTATTGTGTTCTTTTACGAAGTGTTGGTGTTAGGGGGTGCAGAGAAGACAACTCAGTAAAATGCTCGCTGTGCATTCTTGAGGCCCTACCTGAGTTTGATTCTCAAACCCACATAAAAGTTGGGCATGGCAGTACTGGGGTCTATACCCCAGTGCTGGGGTAGCAGAGACAGGAGGATCCCTGAAGTTCCCTGGCCAGGCAGCCCAGCCAGTGAGTAAGTTCTGCTTTCCTGCCTCGGAAAATAAGGTGGAAAGTGATCAAGGAAAGCATCCAGAGTCGGCTTCGGGCCTCTACATGCATGTGCACATGT
The DNA here is from genome assembly GCF_000001635.26 of Mus musculus. Lineage (NCBI taxonomy): Eukaryota > Metazoa > Chordata > Mammalia > Rodentia > Muridae > Mus > Mus musculus. The sequence continues at coordinate 125,730,842 of NC_000070.6, read as the reverse complement.
ACCCATTTATATGCACACACAGACACAGACACAGACACACACACAGACATCTCATGCACGTAGAATCCTTGGTGTTAAAAGGTGTTTCATTGCAATATATATATATATATATATATATATATATATATATATATATATATTGTTCATGTTTTTAAGTGAGTGATTTTTGCAAAATGTTTGGCTTCCCATCAAGTGTCAGACATTCAGTCAGTTCTGACAACAGTCAGTCTCTATCACCAGGTCCTAGGTGACAGGTGGAAAAAGAAAAGAAAAAAGAAAAGAAAAGAAAAGACCCCAGCAGCAACAACAAAACCCAAAACACAAAAGCCTTATACTCTGGATGAGGTTAGGCAGCAAGGTCCCAGCTAGCAGGACACCTGGCCTGTATGCCATTCACTGTCACACGACCTCTCAGACCAGGCACTTCATCAAGTATGGGGTGCACTTGGGAATCCCATTCTTGGGGTTGAGTCTGGTTTGTTTGCTCACTGTGCAATTTTAGGACACTCACTTAACTTCTCTGAGCCTCGGCCATCAAGTTTTCCTACCCAAGCAAGTACAACAAATTTTCAGTTTGTAGACCACGTGAATCTCACAATGCCATATGGTAGTTGGTGACCTGCGCCTGCTGATGTCACTTGGACTAAATGGTCATCTCACCGAGGCACAGGCTGAGGAAAACACAAGGAGTCCTTCCTATGGCTGCCTCCCCTTCCTCCTTCCTCTCCATGTTCTGCTTGCTCTGCATTCAAAAGCCCACCCTACCACCCACCACCGTGGCCCGGAATGTGCTCCACCGAGAGCACTCAACTCCCAGCTCCGTGTTTGTAGCAGATTTCACGCCAACGCAGCTTACCATTTTGACACCGCCAGATCGCGCCTCTTTATTTCGTTGCAGATTTGTGGGTTTTTCCTCATAAAGTGTTTACTGCGTATGTGAAATATAATCACGGCTTTATGAATATGAACTAGATTATTTTAATGATTGCAGGTAATTTGAAACTTAAGGGCAATCACATTTCCCAGCCATCTACAGCGTTTCGGAGACACGAGTGAGCGGTTCCAAACAGCCGCGGTCGCGCACGTCTGCCCCTCTGTGGTCTCCCCGCTCCAGCCCTGTGTTACGGTGATCTGATTATTGTAATTGATGACATTAGGAACCAGGAATCGCGCAGAATAATGCAGGCGCCTGTCATGCCAGAGCGCTTTTATTCATTGTCAGCGAAGTTCATAAAGTTGAAAGGGAACATCTCCGTGGACCGCGACAGCACAGAGCTGCATTCAGTCTGTAACTCACCAATGAAATGACGATCAGCAGAGGCCCACTTGAATGGGCGATTGGAAGCAGTTCTCTACACCCCTCCCCCTGCCTGGACCCCTGGGAGTTGTATTCTGCCAATCCCAGTCATCCTCAGCAGGAGGCCCCTGCCCTGGGGCCTAGGAATTCATTACCTACCGGGACCTGCCTTCTTTTGTTCCTGTTCCCAGATTTCAGCCGCTCTTTTCCAAGCCGGATCCCACCCACACCCTTTTGAGAGACTCTCTCCTCAGTCTGGAGACTCAGGCTAGAGAATTTTGTTTGTGACTCTTGAGGACACAAGGCAGGGAGCTCTTCTAAGGTGCTTCTAGAATCCTGGATCTTCTTTTTAAGGTGCAACTGAGATCTCTGTGGATTTTAAATGTTTTTACCTCTCTCTCTTCTACTGCTTTGTGTGTGTGTGTGTGTGTGTGTGTGTGTGTGTGTGTGTGTATACAGGTGCGTGTGGAAGCCAGAGGTCAACCTTGGGTGTCGTCAACCATCCGCTTTGTTTTTTGAGATAGGATCTCTCACTAAGTCCTGGGACTCTGCAGTTCAGCTAGGCTAGCTGGCCAGTGAGGTCCAGAGATCCGACCGACTGTCTGAGTCTCCCCAGTGGAATGCAGCCATGTACCAAAACTCTTGGCTTTTTACATGAGAGGATGGAGGTTTGGGGATCGGAACTCAGATCCTCAAGTTGGTACACTTTACCAATGGAGGGGCATCTCCCCGCCATCCCCACCTTTCTCCTTGGGCTCTTCCTCTCTTTTTTGGTGCTGAGATGGCAACTGAAGCTCTTGCACTAAGCTCTGACCTCAGCCTCATCTTTTCTTTGTCTTAGAGCTGAGCACAATAGCCATCAATTACTGAATGCCACAGCGTGCAGGCGTGGCATTTACGCGCTCACAGGTCATCTGACGGAATTCCTCCAAGCCACTTACTTATTCCCATTTTCCACACAGAGACACGGTGGGTCAGAAGGGCTAAACCACCTGCTTAGGACAGCACATTTTAGTTAGTGGTCAGTGATAGGACTCAAACCTAGACTTGCGTGGTTCCAAATGGTTACAAAGTAGCTTCTCTCAGAAGTGTGGGAGGCAGAAAGGAAGCGCATTTCAGAACTTTCAGGTGCATGGTGTGGAGGGGAATCCTGGAGCGCCTCCGGAGGAGTGGCGCTGGGAGCCCGGCTTCACACAGACGGACTGGAATTCTGCAGTGTGCTGGGGAGAGGTAGGGAATTGCTCATCAGAAGCTCAGAAGAGCCCAGAATTCAGGGGTGTGCTGGGATGTTTAAGAATGGCACAGACTCCCAGCTACATGGAGTGTGGTGACCTTGACCAGTGGTCACTGCAAGAGACGATGGGAAGAAGGTATCAGGCTACTTTTGGTCCCCCAGCCAGGGGGACAGGAACAGGTCTTACAGGGCAGTCCACTAACTAGAGGGAACCACCCCTCGCTGCCCTTCACCCCTCCTCTCCCCCACTGCACCATCTGCCTAGAGCCTTGTTCTGCAGGGTAACTGCAGCTCTCCAGCCCTGGGAAGTAGGTGAAGGAGGGCAGGATGGTTCTCCTCTCTTTCCTGCTAATTTGCTGCTTCTGCTTAAGCTTGTAAAAAGTTTCTTGAGCAAAACCACTGTGGCCTGCTGGAGCCCGCTGAGCTGCTGTAATTAAGCTTTGATTAGCCAGCTATAAACTCCCTTTTGGAAGCCAGCTTTGCCCTTGGAGGCCTTCTGTGGAGTGACCTGATCCTTAGGCCCCAGGACTCTGAGGATTTTCCCAGCCACCATGGTCCATAGGCAATGTATCTTTAGGAATGGGTTCGTATCACTATGCTCGGTCTCCTGAGATACATACAGACAGAGGGAAGACATCTAATGCCTGCCCCACTTCTCAGAAACACGGTGGGCAGGGGGACTGGGAGTGGGAGGGAGCCCCTGGCCTCTGTTTTATGACTGCAAACAATAGTTCTTGACCAAATGTATTTTTCTACCGCCACAAGCTTGTTGCAAAGTCGGTTTTATGGGTGCACTAACCCGCCTTTTAAATTATCACCAAGTGTAATAAAAAGGCAGAAAATCATCAATTTTCCTGAGAATGTGAGTAAAGTGAAAGTTAGTTACACGGTGGCCTGGGAGCTGTGGTCCAGCTGTGTCTGTAATCAGAATCAAGGCCTGCAAGCCTTGGGGGGAACAGCTGTTTCCGTGGCTCTTACTTGAGGGAGGTGAAATGGAGCAACGTGTTCCCCCCCCACCCCCACCCCCCGCAGGGAGATGGCGGACTGAACACTCATCCAGAGACCAGCTAGGGAGGAGTAAGAACCCAGGACTGAAGCTTCCTGCTCCCTTCAGCCTCACAGCTCTAAGGAGGGTGGGCTAAGATGGGCCGGGCTCTGCACCGGGAACAGGTGGTAGCGTGCTGTAAATGTTTAGTAACTGGCTCACCAAGCAAAGGCTGATGTGTAGCGTGTGCCAGGTTCTAGGCAATAAACACTTGCGGATTTTAAAGTATCAAGTGGTGACAGTGACACCACCGAGCATAGAGCCGGGAAGAGATGCTGAGCTGCGCAGGTGACACGTTTATTCCAGCCTGCACGCACACACAGAAGCACACAACCTCAAGGGCAGAGGTAACGGGACAGTACGGCATCACAATTAAGACATTGTCCTGGATCTGAGCTTCTTTCTTACCTTTGTTTCTGATACAATTTATTTAACTGTAAGTTAATGTAATTGGATTTTTAATCATGGCCGGGTTCAACAGCTGGCTTGAAAATTCTGGGACAGTAAGTGATGGACTCCCACGGGTTAGTGTGTGCCTGCTCCTGTAACCCGGAGGGGGTCTGGGAGCCACCTGCAAGACCCGCTCAGTCTGTCTTGCTGTTGGGTCCTTCTACCCTAGAGCTCAACACTCAGTAAATTTGTCTGGAATTTATGAATAACAGGTGGTAGGAAATGTCTCTTGCAATTTATTATTTTTTTTCTGATGGCAGGCCTGGTTCAAAGCCAAGCAGTTCAGCCTGCCTGATGCCCAGAGCTGCAGAGACTGGGCCAGGTCATCCCCACCTAAGAAGAGGGAAGGGGCAGGCTGGAAAGGGGTGGAGTTAAGGTTGGAGTTAGGGGTAGAGAAGGGAGGGGAGGGAGGGAGGGAGGGACTAGGAGGGGTGGAGAGAGATAGACAGAAATAGACACAGAGAATACCCAACCACTAGACTTTAGCACTGTGAAGCTGACTTGGGACTTTGGCTTCCAGATCTGTAAGATGCAATGTGAGTGGCTGTGTATGTGCGTCCCAACTTAAAGAAATGACACCCCTAAGACATTAAAACTTGCATGGTTTTGTGGAGCCTGATAGTCCCAGCTCCTGGAAAGGTTTAGGTAGGATTTTCAAGGCCTGCCTGAAAAATATTAATAATATTAATAATGCCAATACTTTTTAAAAAGCAAAATAGGACTGGGAAATACTCCCCCCCCACACACGCACATGTACTCAGCACACACAAGGTCCTGGATTCATTATTCACTATCCGATCAAATATGTGGGGGAATTGTCTTAAAGTCAGTGACTCTGTGGTAACTCATTACAGCAGTGAGAGAAGCTGTCACACTCCTGAGCCAGGCCCAGCCCCTTGTCAAGCTCTAGCCTGACTCTGACCTGCAGTAGTAGACCTCGTTTGGGGGTGGGCGGGACAGGTATTGAAGCTTTCATTTTAACCTTCACCTCTAGAGGTTCACCTATGACCTCTCATCCCTTGAGTATTGACATGGTACCCCGCAAACTCAGCTCCACTTGTCTCTTGCGGTTTGCTTCCAAATCCCAACCTGCTGCGCTCACCTTGGGCTCCTGATGTTTACTTCCTGTTTGCCTCCCGTCTGCCCCACCCCCACCGTACCCCCCAGGCCAGTATGGCTGTGTGATGGACTCTGATATCTCAAGTTTTTAGAGGGTCCCAGAGCCTCCTAACCCCTTACAAACCGTATACTAGCCCTGGGAAAAGTCTGCCATTACCATCCCTGGGAGCAGAGAATGGGCTCTTTGACCCTAATGGCTCCCACCTACGTACTGCACTGACCTGAACAATTCACCAGTAGTTAAAGGCACTGTATGTGGAGGGCCTATGTCTGAACTGCAGTGGTATGTTTCCCTCTAAGGCACATAGATGTCCCTGGGGAAGAGATCTCCTCCCATTCCTCCTTCCATCTTTCTGTCTGTCTGTCTATCTATCTATCTATCTATCTATCTATCTATCTATCTATCTATCGATCTATCTATCTCCTTGCCTTGCCTTTCATCCTCTTTCCTCTCTCTCCCTCTCTTTTTCTATCTCTATCTCCCCCCACTTTTTAGACAGGCTTGTCCAAGCTGGCCTGGAATGTACCATGTAGCCCAGGTTTGCCTCAAACTCCACTTCTGGTACCTACTTCTGTCTTAATTAGCATTTCCATGAAGACACCATAACCATGGCAACTCCTTTTTTTTTTTCTTTCTTCGAGACAGGGTTTCTCTGTGTAGCCCTGACTGTCCTGAAACTCACTCTGTAGACCAGGCTGGCCTCAAACTCAGAAATCTGCCTGCTTCTGCCTCCCAAGTGCTGGGATTAAAGGCATGCACCACCATTGCCCGGCCCATGGCAACTCTTATGAAGGACAACATTTAACTGGGGCTGGCTTACAGGCTCAGAGGTTCAGTCCATTACCATCAAGAAGCATGGCTGCACACAGGCAGGCATGATGCGGGAGGATATGAGAGTTCTACATCTTGTTCCGAAGGCAAACAGAAGACTGGCTTCTAGGCAGCTAGGATGAGGGTCTTAAAGCCCACGCCCACAGTGACACACTTCCTCCATCAAGGCCACACTTCCTAATAGTGCTACTCCCTGTGGCCAAGCATATTCAAACCACCACACTCATGCTGATCCCCTTTGCCCTAGTCTCCTGAGTATTGAAATTATAGGTGTACACCACTAGGCCCAGCTTATCACTTTATTTCTCTTGTATCATTGGAGAGAAAATGAGGTCAGAAAGACTATGGGAGTCGACCCAGAAGAAGACAAAGTTATGATTCGAAACAGACTGTGGTTCAATTCCCCTCTTCCTCGTCCCTCTTTCCCTCCCTCCCTTTCTCCCTCCCTCCCTCCCTCCCTTCTTCCCCCTCGATTTTTTTTACTTCTTGAAATAGGATCTCACTATATAGCTCAGGCTGGTCTTAAAATTCTCACTCCACCTGCCTCAGTCTCCAAAGGTCTCTGATTACAGATGTGAGTATCGCCCCCCCCCCCACAGCACCCACCTGCTTTCCCCATCATCTTTACTCCTTAGCTTCCCTTAAGCCTCACTTTGCCCAGCTGTGGGAGGGTAGTGATGACAGCCCCACTATCACCCACTGTACAGGGCCTCGGGATATTTCTCTGAGGCTCTGGAAATGCTAAGGTGTCCACACACTATTCCTGAAGCTTCTGACACCAGCCTAAATGAGTACCAGCTGCCTAGAGTCCACTGGGACTTCCTGACCCTGGGGTACAGCCACCTCTCCCCAGGAGCTCCCCTGATCTCTTCCATGCTCTGTGCCATATCTAGAACCTTCTCCTGGTGTTCCTCAAGAGATACCATGTGTCTGGGAGGACAGAGAGCAGCAGCAGGGACTGGCACCGCCCATAATCCTGCCCCAGCATTGCTCAGGAGTGCCTTTTAAGTGGCACAGGTCCCTATCTCCCCCCGCACCAGCACGGGGCCAGGATGACTTCTTCCAACACTGTTGGCTGCCCTCTAATGAGAGGGGCCTCATGGGCTCTGGGACATGAAAATGCTCAGCAGGGTGGTCTCGAGGTGGGGACCAATGTGTAATTCTCAGGGAATCACTGCTGACTCCTCAGGGACCCCTTCCCTGTAACCTGCTCTCCTGGTGGCCTGGGTAAAAGGTTCTGCCTTCGTTATCTCGGCTGGCCTCTCAGGAAATAAAACACTGCGCTCTTTCGACGTGATTCCATGCTATTTTGCTTTTTACAAACGTTTCCTTTTAAATGTGTTTAGTTTTAAGCCCCTCAAATCCTGTTTAAGTACATGGGGATAAGCCTTCCATGAATAAAGCAATAAATAGAAGAATTGGAGAGCCGCCGTGTGCTTCCCTTTCCTCTGTCTTCCCCCCCTTTCCTCCCCTGAAGTTCTGACCCACAGCAGCTGGGGTGAGGCCCTCAGTCCGGGTCAGAGTTCACTACAGGCCTCAGTCTCTGGGTATCAGGCCTATCTACTGCTCAGCAATTCCAGCCCTGAGTCACACTGGACTTTAGGGTCACCTGTAGGCATTTGTACCCATTCTTGTTATCTCATTCTATTCTCTAGATGCCAGATGGTGAGCCTGAGATGGGTCAGCGTAGCTGTTGTGACTGAGTGAGTGCTCTCCAGAAGAAGGGTCTGGGGGAACCCCAGGAGACTGGTCCAGAGGCTAAGCAAGAAGGAAGTGACAACAGAAGAGTAGATTCAGGCTGACTCCATCCATCAGGCCCCAGAAAAGCAGTTCTCAACCTGTGGGTTGCAATTCTCTCGGGGTAGAATGACCCTTTCATAGGGGCCGCCTGAGACCATAGAAAAACACAGATATTTACCTTATGATCCACAACAGTACAAAATTGCATGAAGTTAATTATGAAGTTGCAACAAAAATAATTTTACTGTTGGGGGTCGCCACAACACGAGGAACTGTATTAAAGGGTCACAGCATTAGGAAGGTTGAGAACCACTGCTCTAGATTTAAGAGCCAACAGCATCTCATCTCAGGAAACAGGAGCCTTTCTTTTTAAGGCTTCCTTACAGGCAACTGGCTGAGCATCCTCCAGTGATGCAGATGGGGAAAAAGAAGTATAACCTCGTGGGGACAAAGATGTCTGTGAGGGTGTGGCTAGCTCATTCCTCAGAGCACTGGAGGGATAAATTTACTGTGGAAGGGATCGGGTTTGGGGGACAGCCTGGTCTACCATGGTGGTTCTGCACCTCTGGAATGGCACTCTCCTGCCTCTTCCCCGGGCCGATGAGCTGTCAGTCAAAGCAAATGCATCTCCCTGCACGTGACCAGCTCACAAGGCTTCTGCATTAAAGTATTCAGAGAGCGCACAGATCTCAGCTGCCAGATGCTGGTTCACCTGTGGGATGAGGCTCCATGGTACACACCCTGCTCACAGGAAGCCCCTCCTTCTTGAATTCTGGGATACGTTTTGCTCAACGAGGCTTCACACATCCACCAGGAGCATCAACTACCCAAGTGCTTATGAGGACACATCAATGGGGAGAGGTCTTTGAACTCTCTGAGCTATCTGCCAACATCTCCCCCCATGTGCATCCTTCTGGCAATGACAGGCATTTATCCCCGACACTCAGAGGCCATATTACAGTCAGATGCTGGAGGTATGCTTGCTAGGATGTCACTAAATTGATGACAGCTCCTCCAGTCACAGGACAGGAGCCAAAGGGGAGACTTGGAGAACACCTACCTCCCCAACACACCGTCACTCCTAAGTCACATAGGTTGGGGACGGTGGTGCCTTGTGTTTTCTCTGCTGCACTTTGGGAGAGCGCAGGGCAGAAGCCAAGGAAGGAATGTGGAACTCTGAGTCTGGTTGAGAGCCGACTGTGGATCTCAGGCACATGTAAGGCCCTGTGCCAGTGAGCATGCGGGAACGGTCCACTGAGGCCCATTCATGGCCAGTCTTTTCTCCCTCGGAGGCACTTTCCTGGTGTCACCTGCTGGTATGGTCAGCTCTTGTCTCTGAGGCCTGGGTGGAAGGACTGTTTCTGCTAAGCAGAGGTAGAAAGAAGCATGGCTCTTCAGCCCATTTACTTCAGCTCAGATTGGGCAATAATGAGGAAGGCTCCCCGCTGAGATGGTAGAATCTCGATTGCCTTAACCCTCCAAACCCACCATCGCTGCTTTCCACCATAGAGAACAGAAGGATAAATTCAAGCAAGAAATAAAGATGTCTGTGCTAAGGCACTACAGGAACGGGTTGTGGTCTCAGCATAGCCTACCCTATCCCAATTAACGCAATTACTGTTTATTAATCACCTACCATGTGCCAGGTTCAGTCAACCCTCCTCACCCATGGGTTTACACAATTACAGGTTGAGAAATTAGAAAACAATAGTGTCTGGACCTAACATGTAGACGGTTCCCCAGACAATACAATATCATGATTATTGACATAGAATTTGCATAATGTATTAGATATTGTAAGTCATGTCAAGATGATTTAAAGTCAAGAGGGAGTACGTGCCAAGTCTGCAGATGCTGTGGGCGTTGAGCATCTGCGGGTTAGACTGGAGGAGTCCTGGAGGCAATGACCATGGACCCCAGGAATGACTGTTTAAATGACAGTTTAATGACTGGGTTTAAATGACCACCACACATCATCTCCCAAGTCCTTGGAGTGACCTTCCAGCAGGGTCTATTGTCACAGAAGAGAAAACTGAGGCACAGGGATGAAGCACCTTCCAAGAGTTGTCACACAGTGAGGCAGTAGTGGAACTGGTTTCAGACCTGTCATTTTACTGCACCAATTCCAGAGAAGCCTGTTGGGTTTTCTGCCCCATCAGGCTCCAGTATCCACAAGCACATGAAAGTTGTCCATAGTGTCCCAAACCTGAGAAGAGTCCATGTGCTGTGTTAATTTAGTTCAAGGAGGAAGAATTAAGGGCTTCAGGCACATAATGAGTCTCTGCTCAGTGGAGTTGCCTTGCTGGTGGAGGATACAGCTGGGCACAGATGTGAAGCCGGGACTGCATGGTGCAGGTGTAAGGTGCAAGTGAATGGTGTAGCCATATGGTACAGGTGCATAGTGCAGGTGCATGGTACAGGTGTATGGTGCAGGTGCATGGTGCAGGTGTATGGTGTAGGTGCATGGTGCAGGTGTATGGTGCAGGTGCATGGTGCAAATGCATGGTGCAGGTGTCGGTAGGCACACACATTTGCATGTGTATGAGAGAGTATCTCAGAGATGATGAGCAAGGAGACAGAATAAGCTTGGGAGTGAGGAGGCGAGGACTAGGCTGAGAGCAAATATGTCTACTGTGGAGATGTTGAGTGTGGCTGGTTTTCCTCATCTATTCAAAAGCTTCCCCATCCGCGTAGGTCAGGAGGACCCCACCCACTGAGGGACTTGCTACACTGCCAGGCCTGCTGCTGGCCAGGAGCACAGCATCATTTCAGGGCTTAGTTTTGATTTTTGCTAATCCAAGGTCTGAGTCCCAAAACAGGCAACCACTTCCAGATTTAACCGGTTCCCCATGGTGACCTTGAGCACGTCTTGGCTGTGTGTATTCATTTGATAAATGAAACAATCACGTTTCCCTGGAAAGCCACTTGTGAGGACACCTGGTGAGTTCTTTCTCCCTGCCTTCCCACTCTGTGACTGCTCCTGCAAGGGCCCTTGGTGACAAGGGCAGCCTTAGGTCCTCCCCCTTTGAAAAGACCCTTCCCGGACCGTTCCTGAATCCAGAAAGAGGTCCTGCCTGAGGGGGACTCGGGGGCCATCTGTGGGTGGCCCTGCCTTCCTGTGGAAAAGAAAGAGCCACTTGAGCATGAAGCTCCCTCAGCCTCTCCCAGCATCACGTCCCCGGAGGGAGTCACAGGCCCAGTAATGTATGGCTCCATTTTTAGATGTTGCCGAATTCCATTTGCTGGAGATCTGTGTTTTATTGCCGTATCAGTGTTTCTAAATTGCACTATATTTTCTTAGCTTGATGGGAATTTACAGCACCCGGATTGGAGCAAAATTGGGCTCTCCCCGCGGCTCGGAAATCACTGGGGTCGATTGCTATGGCTGCTGTCTACCCCTCTGAGTGTTTCTGCTAATTATTCATATTAAGAAGGAATCTAAGACCGAGAAGGGAGGCTGGGAGGCCCACTTGGGGGAGACATCCATCAGGACTAGGACTCGGCGGCTGCTTCCTGCAGGATCTGGGCCACCTAAGAGGAGGTGGGAGGGCCAATGTGTGGGGTGCTCAAACAAAGATGGATTCCAGGCTGAAGAGTTGGGAAAGACCCAAGTAACAGCCAGCCACAGGCCTGGCACATCTGAGGGAATAGTAGACATCAGAATGCCAGCCTTAGTAACTGGAGCGGGAAGGATTCTTGCCAGAGGACCCCTTGGGTGGTCTCCAAGCACTTCCCTATCTTCTTCATTTGCCTGTGAGGAAAGAGGCCAGGGGACATCAACTCCATTTTACAGATGAGGAAGCTGAAGACCTAGGGGATGAAGTCACGTGGCAGAGCAGAGATTGCAAGCAAGGCTGTCTGACTCTACAGTGGCACTTGCTTCATCCCCATAGGCGGCTGTCTCTCCCTTTGGTTACCACACAGAGACAGGGAAGAACTGCTTTTATTTAAAGAGCTTCACTCCGCATGCGCCAGACATTGCACTAAAAGTTCCAGGCATCATTGTTTTAGGGGTGGGTGCTGGCCCATTTTATGGGCCAGTCTCTGGATGATCCTTAAATTTGCATAGTCACACGTGACTCCTATGTCACAAAGCTGAGATTCAGCCTCAGGGGTATCTGCTCAGAGCCACTCTGAGTCACCGTGCTCTCCTGCTACTGGTGACAAGGGCTCTTCCAATGTTTGCTGAGGTAGAACGAGCTGCCTGGCTCTGGGTGGCAGTCCTGGTGCATTCTGGGAGTCAGATGGAGTTGTCTGCTGCTGACATCCAGCTGACTGCAGGCTTGCACACTGATGGCTCGTTGCTTGGGCTGCACCTGTGTTTCGAAGTCCCCATCTTCCCGGCTCCCTTCTTCCAAGGTAGCATAATATGACTACCTCGGGCACTGGACAGTGAGAGGAGAGAGGATCGAGGTCCCAGCTGAGGCCCATCCCTCTGGCAAGTCTGGGTAGTTTATCTCACTTGGCAGTGATGCTCTGTCTAGAAGCACGTCTGACGTTCTGTGCAATAAAGTTAATGGACTTCTCCGTGGCGGAGCAGCCGCTGAATTCTCTTGCAGCAGATGCTGAGGGTTATGGACGTTCTAATTAGGAAGCTGCCTTTGGCATCGGGGAAAGGGAGGGGAGGCCTGGGATGAGGCTGCACGCCCTGCAAAGACCCCCTGCTGAGGCGCTCTCCTAGTGCTCGGCAGACCCCCACTCGCTTCAGTAGAGAAAGAAGATATTTCTTCCTCTTTTATCTTCTACTTCCTTTCCTGCCTCAGTGGGTCCTTGGTGAGCCGGAAATGACCGGGCAGGACTAGGCAGAGTGACCACCGTCTTTCAACTTGGAGCAACAAGCAATTGGGGTTTAGTGGCAGTGGTCAAATAAAACTCGCAACCAAGTTAATCTGACACATTTATTGATGTGCATAATTGTTATTGGGTTGCACTGCAATTAGGAATAAATGGTAGGTCGTTCCTGTGAGTGACTGTAATTAGTAATTCACATTTTTGGGTCCAATCAAGTTTGGATCCCCCCCCCCCCCCCCCGTGTGGTGTCTAAACAGCTTGGCTGTGGACTGCGTTCCAATTCACTCCTTTGTTCTTTGAGCTTCTCATTCACCACATCGCCAGACCAGAGGCCTCAGACTGGAGTCTCTTTCCACTGCCTACTGGATCCTTGTGGGCGATCCCTCTCTCCCACTTCCTACACCTACAGTGTGGGGATAGGACCCCAGAGCTCAGAGAGCTGTGTGACAAGAATCTTGTGAGCGGAGGCGTGCAGGGGCCTCAGCCAGTGACCACTTATATTTTATTATTTGTTACTATTGTTTATGACAAGTCCTCTTGCTAAAGCATCAGGCACCAAGAGATCTACCCTTAGACAGGAGGGGATTCAGAGTGTAAATTATTTTTTAAAAAGATCTAAGCCTTTAGATCAGTTGGGGGAAGAGTGTACCCCTGGGAAGTTCTCGTGGGAGGATTGCTGTTAAAGCTCTGTCTGTGCCTTGGTGTTCAATGTAACTTCTTGCCACCCTCTGAGCCCCCACGCAAGTCCTGCCAGTGCCATCGACCGTGATATGACGTACCTGAATGGCCCTCACCAAAGCCAGAAGAGGCACCCAGGAAGCCACCATGCCTCTGAGCCTCCAAACTATAAGATCAATAAACCCCTGTTCTTTATAAAGTCCAGCCAGTGTTAACCTGACTAATACACGAAGGGAGGTGGTCTTTGCAGTGCAGTGAAAGGCTTGAGACACGCACGGTGACTGGATAGAGGCTCTCCCAGGCTCTTGAAGAAAACTTTCTCTGCACATGGAAGCAGAGAATTCCCTGGGGAGAACGTGTGCTTTGTCAACATGTTTATCACAGAGGAGACAGCCCGGGAGACAGCCTAGAGCCAGCTGAGGTGGTTGGGGAATGTCAGGAAGCCCAGAGCTGCGGAGGAATGATGGGAAGCCAAGGTGAGGGATCTGATGGTGAGTTGTGAGCCCTAGGGAGGATAAAAGGGGATGAGGTGCGATTGGCCTCTAGAGTTGGAGAGGTAGAGGGTTCTGAGTTAGGCTCTGAATCTATTCCTCCGGACCTCAGGCAAGTTGTTGGTCTCTCTGAACCCCAGTTTCTTCATCAATAAAGCAGCCAGCTCCACAGCAGACACTATCAGCACATATCTTACCCTTACTCCACCAGTGCTCTGCCTGAGGCTTTGCCCTGGTTCAGGGGGCCAGCCAAAGATGGTAAAGACTTGGTGGCTGCACACCCCAGCTCTCTCACCCTTTAGTTGAGAACTCTTGTGTCACATGGTCTAGGCTGGCTGCCCAGACACAGGCTCACACTGCCCGTTTCCCTTGTATCATGTTGGGGATGGCCACTCGGTCTGCTAGGCTCTAGATAGTGGGGAATCTGAGGTAGAGGCCTGAATCCTGCAGGACTGACAGTTGGGCCTTTGGAAGTTAAGGACCTTGACCTGTCAAGGCCTTGTTTCCGGTCCAGAGGAAGGTTTGTTTCAGGTTGGGGCTACTGCTCTGGATGCGGTCTCTGTGGGGTCTCCACATCCTGGATCCTGTGTAGGGCTGAGGCGGGCAATAAATCCCCTCAGTGGAGCTGGTCCCAGCATGGGCCACCCAGCAGAAAGGCCTCATCAGCGGCCTCATTTGCATAAGATAATGAACCCGCAGTAAAAATAGGAATAGAAAAAAAAATGGCCTGGCAACTTTGTTTCCATAATGACAGATGCTTCTTAAAGACTTAGCTTCTGTTTTCCAGAGGAAGTCCCCAGGGGCAGGATCTGGTCCAGCCTGCCGTCCTGTCCTATCCCCCAGCCCTGACCTTCTCTCCTAGGCCTGCTGCTGGGCAGTCACAGGGCACAGAAGCAAGGGACAGGAGCCCAGTTGAGGGTCAGAAAGGCCCGTTGAGAACAGTCTTCTTACATCCCACGCTGAAAATGGCTTTTGGATTTCTTCCTTCCTGTCCATGTGAACTCGCCAAGGAAGCAGAGTGGGCATTCCCACCACACAGGAGAAGCACCCAAATCCTGTGAGGTGTGCCAAGTCACCCGCCAAAACCGAGGCAGGAGTGGGAGGACTTGAAACTCAAGCCCCGGCTCTGAGTCTGTCCTGGCTGCCTTGGGAGATGGCTGATCAGAGGGTTTATTTCGTTGTTGACTTCTGACAGGCCAGGCCTATGGCAAGCAGTCTCCATCACTCTCTGAGGGGACAGTCCTCACGATCACGTGTGTCACAGATAAGGTAACGGAGGCAGAGGGTACGCAGTAGTTTGTTCAAGGTTACACAGCCAGGAGGTGGTGGAACCGGAATTCTTGCATAAAATGTTAACAACCTCAATGAATGGGTGGATGGGTGGGCAGCTCTACCTCACCCCAACCATCCGCCCCCCTTGCTCTACCTCACCCCAACCATGGCCTCTTTTCTCCTCACTCTCTGCTGGACCTGGAGTTCTCCCTGAAGCCCGGTATGCTCACTCCCAAGACTTCTCCCAGTGATGGGCAGACATCCTTCAATCCTGGACCTTTCTGTGTCGCCTTACCTGGCTGTAGCTCCACGCTAACAAAGTCCTTCGGGTCTTGGGTGCCTCTCCTTCCACTGGTTGTTGGGATCTTGCCTGAGCCTTGCTAGGCAATGGGACAGGAAGCTAAGTATTTCAGGATTCTGACAGTTCACAGTCTCTGGGATTCTCTGGATCTTTCAGTCCTTCTCTAAGCCTGTGTCTCATGACTATACTCAGTGACTGCTCTCTTTCCTCAGGTCACACTTGATTGGACAAGTAGCCGTCTGAGCCAAGCCGCTTTCCTGTTTTGGGAATGACAATTACACGGGCTTGAGAGCTTAACATAGGCCTGCCCATTGGGAAAGTTTAGGGCAGGCCGGCCTGGGTAAAAATCCTCTACATCTTCCAGCTGTTTTCTGATCACGTCATAGTGTAACATGGAAAGTTCTGGAAAAAAATCTGAGGGAAGTCAGTGGTTCTCAACGTGAGGGCCATGACCCTCTTGGAGGGGATTTGAATGACCCTTCCATAGGGATCCCATGTCAAATATCCTGCATGTCTGACATTTACATTATTATTCACAATCCTATGTATCAAAATTATAGTTATGAGGTAGCAATGAAAATAATTTCATGGTGGTGGTGGTGGGGTCACCACAACATGAGGGACTGTATTAAAGGGTCATAGCATTAGGAAGGTTGAGAACTACTGCTCTAAGTGAATATGTGAGTCTGAGTGGCCAAGGGGTACAGAGACCCCCTTCTCGCTCCCATCTGGAATGTTCCTGTCATGAGAGTGTTAGCAACGTCCATTCACTACCCACCTCCAGCATCCTGGACAATTATGACAGGGGGTGTGGTTCATAGCATCTTTTCAGTCTAGACTTCCAGAGTCCTGGATCGTAACTCCTGTGTCTCTCCTTCCAAGCTTGTGCCAGGCTTAGGGGAAGGAAGTGGCTCTCTCACTGGAGCAGCTTCAAGTTGTCTTGGGAGCCACTCCTCAGGGGCCTAGGTTGGCCTGGCTTTCTCATCTCTTCCACTGACAGGCAACTCTTCCTGATTAAAATAATCACCCTGAACTCGGACATCAAATTTCCATCCCCAGAGAGTAACCCACGGGGCCTTCTCCCTCCCAGCTGAGACTAGCTTAGGTGTGATACGATTAATCTCACCAGCAACAACTAAAGGGACAGGGTCACCCAGAGCCACAACAGCTCAGATCCTGCGACAATGGTGTGTTGTAGAGGTACACTGCCCAAGAGAGGAAAGGACAGAGACCAGCCAGTCTTGAGGTGACACTTGTCACCCTGATGTCTGAAATGGAACCAGGAGCCTGAAGTAGCTCAGCACAGGGTGTCCTTCCCTGGAGACTGTCATTCCTGGGAGGAAGATGGCCAGCGTGGACCGCCCGAGACCTCTGGTTCTGAAGGGCGATGAGGGACAGAAAACACACCTTGGGAAGGGACCCATTTTCTAAAAACATTTATTTAAAATTTAAAACCATATTACTTCATACAGCAAACTGTGCACTTTGATATATCACAGTGTCTTAAAAAGGAAAATAATCAGATTTGTTTGGAAATTTATTTACATCCGCTTAGAATGATTGGCAAGTAACACAGTTACTATGAAACCCAAATCGTTACAAAATGTTTACAAAAAACTATATTCATAGAAATTCTGCATGTCCACAAAGGGCACCCCCTGAATGGCCCAGAGACCAGTGTGTGGGAACCTTGTTGAGTGGGAGTTGGGGGAGGGGGTGTCCAGGCACTCTGGTCTGGGTAGTGGGACAGGCCAGGGCTCTTAGAGTCCCATGGTACTGTCTGGGGGCTCAGCCCAAGAGCTGGGAGCTGAGGTCCCCACCACGGAGGCCCAGCCAGGAAGTCAGCCCAGGCAGGGATAAAGTGGGGTTTCAGAGCACAGTGGCGTGAGGGCTCTTGGAGCCTCTGGTCTCTGTGGAGCCAGGACAGGACCCTCATCAGCGGCAGCTGGAGATTTCGGTGCGCTTGGCCGTGGCTGCAGGAGCGGGCCTGGCTTTTAAGTGTAGATGGCCCAAGGGCTGGGGTTGAAGCAAAGGGCAGGCTGCAGACCACACAAAAGCAAAGCCCAGGTCTCCTCTCCCCAGCACACTCTAGAGATGCTCGGACCCAGGAAAGGGATGAAGGCCTCAAATTACTGGCAAGAGACAGATCCAGGTGCGGCAGGGACAGAGGTCTGTGACCTACCTGACAGAGGCTTTCTACCAGCTGCCCTGTTGGGAGAAGAACAACAACGAGGACTGGCAGACAGTAAGGGGCTGTGCAAGGCCAGGCGCTGCCATCTTGAATCTCTCTGGTTCCTTGATAGCTCCCTGCCACTTTGTACCTGTCTCAGAATGAACTGGGGCAGACTCTTAGCTAGCATCTGAATCTATGGGTTTTTTTCTACTACTGGGAGGCCTCAGAGTTTTGGTCTATAAAAGTAAACCAGACAGCTGCGGGGTGATTTGGGAGCCTCTATTCTAGAAGGCGAGGGTAGAAGAACTAGATTCATAACTAGTTTATCAGGATGCTGAACGGGCATGTCGGCAGTGCCCTCGGGCTGTTCTCTTCAAAAGAGACACGCTCTAGCCCTGAGCTGTGGGCACCTTGCATATGTGAGGCCTTTGCCACCCAGGATCCTCTGACATCTGGGTGATTTCAGATGCAGCTTGACAACTTTCCAGGCTACTCTGCAGGCAGGGATAAGGGCAGGCCTGGCAATCTACTTCCATTTTCCTCTGGCACTAGGTACTGGGACTAGACTGTGATATTGGCTCAGGGATCAACGACTAGCAAGGCCGTTTTCCTCAGGTGTGCCCGCTGTCCTGCCTCATACAAACTCCCTGGAGGAGATGCTCATCCATGGCTGTCCCTTTCCTGTCACCTCCGCACTAGTCTGCCTTCTTTGACGTGGTCCACAGTACTGATGCTGGCAAGGTCTGGCTTGATCCAGAGGGCTGTGTAAACCTGACCTCTCTGCTGCAGCCCCTGTCTCTCACTGGGTCCCCACCCATACTGGCTGGGTTCTGTACACTTTGTGTGTAGACGTGCAGGGAAGGGTTGTATACACAGGGGTTGTGGGTCATATATACACTGTGCATATATATAAGCATATATATATTTTTTACATTCATATATATATTGTACAGAACATTAGCCTTCTATCTAAAACAATTCTGTGACTTCACATATACCTCAGCTCTAAAATTTCAACTCTAGGAGACAGAGACAAAAGGGCAAGGCCCCTTCCACCGTGGCAAGTGGTTAGGCCTATTCCAGATGTGCACCTTGCTCCAACAACCTGGGACATCCAGATATATCTTACTCAGAGATCTGCGCACAGGATTGGACCCAATTCTCAGATCTGTCCACTGGACTGGGTGGGTCCCAGATGTTAACTCCATACGGTTGTTTGTCCATGGCATGAAGGCCCTTCCAGGTGGGCATCCACGCAGGGCAATTCCAGAGGTGGACCATGGAGTTTGTCATGTTCAGATGCTGGTGCCTACAGTAGGGAATGGCTTTGGGGCGTGTGTGTGTGTGTGTGTGTGTGTGTGTGTGTGTGTGTGTGTGTAGCATGGCCTCATGCGGCATGAAGCAGCAGCAGCTGCACCCCACCTTCAGCCCTCCCTGGACCAGAAAGGAAGGTAGGAAGGGACAGACGGTTCTTGGTGAACGTGAGCCTGGTCTGACTTCCGCTCCCTCGTGGAGATATTTAATCTGCACACCCCTCCCCGCATTGCATGCTACAAAGGCAGGGCTCAGCATGTGCTCTTCCAGCTGTGACAGTCCAGGCTGACCGAGGGGCAGTCTCTTACCTCAAGGATTCTAAGTCCAACTCACTGGCCAACACAACTGCCCAGGAGCCACCTGAGCCCCCACAAAGTGCTCAAATTTCATCAGTGACTGTCCATAAGAGAAAGCAGGCACAGGCCAAGGTAGAGGCAGTCTTTGTCCAATAGCCCCCAGGGCCCGGACAGAATGGGTGCTGCCCCACCACAGGGCTGGTATAAATAGGTGGAGCTCAAGCCCAGACATAGTTGTGTGAGGCATTCTTCTATTCGGGGCTGGCCTATATGATCAGACAGAGCCAGCCAGCCATGGTCCTGCTCAGGTATGTCCCATCTGCTCCATCCAAACCAATCTTTGTGTTTCCCATTGCTCCTCAGAGCATTTGTGTGTTCCAGCCTCAGCTCTGTGCACCCCTTAGGGGGTTGGGACAGGTTTTCACTTGAATGATCTGCCTCCCTCTTGACTCCCTTCCCTACCCTGGCAGAGACACAGCTTAGCTGGGCAGGGTGGTCTCCAGGCTGTTTGGGACTGGGCTGGTCTCTAGAACAAACACAGGACTTCAGCCAGAGGGCAAGCGTTAGCCATACCTCTGGATATAAGGCTCAGGTGGGAGGGGAGATCCTGCAGCACGCCACCCCTCTTCCCGGAATGAGTCTATAACCAACCCCCACCCCCACTGCCGTCACCCAGTGGTCATTACCTCTCTGAACACCCTTCCCACCAACCACACCCCGTCCCTTCTCCCATCACAGTCTACATATGTGCATAGCCTCGAAAGAACATGACACGTCTGCAGTGTCATGCACAAAAGCACATGTGTGATATGAACATGGAGGTGGGTGTGTGTTATAAAATGGTATTGGACAACAGAAGACAGTGGTTAAAGACTACAGCGGATGAGAACGGAGTTGACAATGGTTTCATGAGGATCCTGTCAGTAGGGGTGATTTAAGGAAGGAAGGAAGGAAGGCAGGAAGGAAGGAAGGCAGGCAGGAAGGAAGGAAGGAAGGAAGGAAGGAAGGAAGGAAGGAAGGAAGGAAGAATTTTTCCCCTCTCAACAGGACACTCTATGAACAGCAAAGGAGAAGGCATCACCCCAGAAGGTGAGCCCCAGAAGGTGTCTCCCTGTGCATTTTCCCATGGAGCCCTCAGGAAAGCTGTGGCCAGTGATCCCTCCCATAGCAGGCATGCTGACACATCCTGGTACCCTGCCGTACTAACTGCTCTGCTGCCTCAACGCAGGATTTGAATTGGAACTTAGGTACATGTCTGCACATACATGGGTATGAGTACACACACACACACATACACACACACACACACACACACACTCACTCATTCCATTTTTACGACTCCTCCTGTATAGCACACACCCACCCAATGGGCACAGCAGTCTGGTCTGCCCTCCCGTGCTGTCTTCAGGGCACACAAGCCTGCACACAAATGTGGATGCACACGAGTGTGGATGTACACGCACTCACACAAGGATCTCTGATGACATGGCTTCTCCTTTTACAAGTATTTGGCTATACTTCAGGCTGTGTCCTGGTCCCTACCCTCTGCCATTCAGTGCACACACACACACACACACACACACACACACACACACACACACACACACACATTTATTCACGCTTGCATCCATTATACACTCACCAGAGCCCCATCTCCACATGGCTTCTCCTGTTTTTACATAGATGAGACTCTGTTACCGGTCCTGATTGAGCTCTTTGCTACCCGTTTCTCTCTCTCTCTCTCTCTCTCTCTCTCACACACACACACACACACACACACACACACACACACACACACTCGTCCTAAAGGAGGCCCCTATTCCTGCCTGCTAGGGCTGTGTTATATCTGTCCTTCATCACCAGCGGCTGGAACTCACACACAGAAAGTCAAACACGCAGACATGTGTGCTCTCCTCTCCCGGGCCAGCGTGGCTTCTCCTATCATCATGTGCACTGGGCTTGGCTGCGAGTCTCCCCTTTCCTCCCTCCCCCAGTGCAGCCAGCCAGCCAGAGCTCCCAAGAACCGGCATGGTGGGAGTGATCACATGTGCCCATCATGGGGGCCACCCCGTTGGCTGAAGGGGTTCCTTCACCTCTGCTGAGAAGACTTAAGCTCTAGATGTAGCTCATCCAAGCCTGCCCCCTCCAGCAGCACCAGAAAAGTGAGGGATTGTGGGTGACTGGTGTCCCCCAGTTCTCAGTTCTCAACCCATATTGCTCACCCTGGTCCCTGATCAGAGACCAACATCCATCCAGCTGTGGAGGCCCCTATGGCCCTGTCATGCTCTCTGTAAGGACACTTTTTGCCTAACCCCTCACATCTGATCCT
Source organism: Mus musculus (assembly GCF_000001635.26). Lineage (NCBI taxonomy): Eukaryota > Metazoa > Chordata > Mammalia > Rodentia > Muridae > Mus > Mus musculus. Next base: position 125,709,480 of record NC_000070.6, on the reverse strand, counting down.
TTCCAATGACCATGACGGTTTCAAACCTCCAGAGATGGAACCACAGGCCATCTGCTCATCCCTTTGGCTGTCACCTTCTCTGGCTTCTCCTCTGGGGTCTCCCTTCAATCCCCTAAGACCATAGCTGCTCCAGAAAAGAGATCAGGGGCCAGAATGGCCTTGTGTCTCTGTGTTGGGTCTTTGGTTAATCTTCCAGGAGGCAGCTACTCCCTTCCTACCCTGGGGGCCTCTGGAGGTCTTATATCCTGTCCCTGAAAGCTTTCTTTCTTTAGGGGGCTCATTAGGTTGGGCGTACCCAGAAAGTTCTTCAGGTCCCCTCTGGCTTCTCCCACCTACCCCAAAGTTAGTCTGTGGAGGGGGGACAGCAATTCCTCTTCTGAGGAGCTGTTGACTTGGCTTGCGCTTCAGCTGAGACCGCTCTTCTCTTCTCAGGATGACAGAGGGAGGCCAAATTCAAATGGCCGGGGACAGGAAATCGCCAATGAGTAGATGGTAGAGAACCCAGGGTCCCGACTGCTGGCTTGTTTGCCAGCAAAGTTGGTCTATTGGTTGAAGGGCCTGTGGGATTTTTATAGAGTCCATATTTCTTCTGCTGGCCTACCAATGTCAACTGAGTCTTTGGACGTTCCTTGTGAGGGAGGGCACCTTCTCTGTTCTGTGCAGCCTTGGAGAACAATCTGCTGTGATGACGACCTCGTTCGCATTCCTGGGGACTCTCGAGACGTTTGTGGCTCAGGACACTGACCCGAAGCATCTGAGATCACAGTCTCCATCTGTGTTTCCTTCTCCCGTACCAAACACCTCCTTTCCACACAGCTTTTCATGTTGCCAAGGGGCTGCTGCTGTTGGTGAAGCCATATTGAGATGAGCAGACCCAGGTGAATAGCCCTTAAGGGCTGAAGCGTTGCTTCTGTCCAGGTATGGATGACTGCCTTTGAGCTCCCACTGGCAGCCTCATCCAAACACCCATAAGGTGTCCCGAGTCGGAGTCTCTGCTCTCGTGGCTGCGTGCTAGAAGGCCTGGCTTGAGGGGAATGAGGGGAGCTTTAGAGCCATCTTCCGTGTTCTGCGGCCTCGGCAGAGGCCTGCCAGAAATACCTGGCTATGGAGGAGAAGAGAGATGGTTGGTGATGGAGCCTGAGAGGCATGTGCTTCCGCTGGCCTTCACAGCTTCAGAAAGCCATAGACAAGACAAGAGGAGATGAAGCCCGAGCAGCCGGCCGAGGGTCCGTGTGGGTTTCCCGGTAGGTTAAGAGCTGATGGTTCACAGCTGGATGCGGCCAGCAGCTCCATCCCCAAGGCCAGCACGAGATGAGGATGTCCGTCCTTTCGGGTCTCCTTTGCCTTCCTCTGCGTGGACTGGGCCTGAAGTCCCCGCTGGACCCATGTCTAGGGGAAGACAGGGGCTAGCGAGGTGCTGCAGCTCATGCTGTCCTTGCCTGGCAGCCTTCGGTCATTAAAGGTGTGCATGTTGATAACCGCATCCGTCTTGACCATCATAGGAGGCTGGGGCTTGTGCTTGAGACGCCGTTGGCAGGTGAGGGAGAAGCGGATCTCGTCGGCCACTGTGCTGCAGAAGGAGCGCTGGGGAGGGACAAGAGGCAGAGTGAGACAGATCCTCTCCTCCTGACACTAAGACAAGACTACCTGTGGCTTTTTACACCTACAGCCCTGCCAAGGTCTTGAGAGCCCTAGAAAGATGACTGGAAAGTCCTCTGTAGACTGGGGGGGAAGGGGGGCAGATGGCATCATCTTTCTGTTTCACAGCAGCCTAAACGGCATGCTCCCAGAGTCTGAGGGGCTCTGCTGGGGGTTTCCGCTAGACTCGACAGTTTTGCCCTATAAGTCCAACCTCTCCTACACCAGGCCTGACCTGGAATTAGGGTTGGAGAAGCTCTTCAGACACGCGTGGGGGACCTATTCTGGTGGTTCTTCCAACTGCTGCCCCCTGCTCAGAGAGGTCCAGCCTGTGTCTAAGGCGGAGACCCAGTGAATAGTTCTATTCAAGGGCCTTCTGAACATGGTCCCTGAAGTTAGTAGGGGTGGGAGGTGGGGGTGGGGGTGGCAGTAGGAGTGTGACATCCCCACAGGGGTTTGGTGGCAGTAGCTCTTAAGGCCAACTACTGGAGTTGGCCCTGGACTGAGATGGTACAGAGGGTCAGGATGATGGTCCAACTCAGACAGCAAGGCTGTGGAGCATCATCATCATGATATGTAGGTTATGGCCCAGAAGAACGGAGGCCTCCTGCTAGTGGTAACAAGCCCCCTCCCCTTTCCTGCTCTATGTAGAACACTGGACTCTTCAGCCTGCCTTTTTGCATCTTGTAAGCGTTTGCTCCATACAAGGCCGCATGCTGGGTGTTAGGTAGAGAATGGTGGAGAAGCAGGTGAGGACTCCAGGATTAGGGAGCTGCGGTCCAGCAATGGGATGGGGACAGACAACATCCTCCAGCCAGTCATGGCTACTACGAAGAGGCTAAAGCCAAGGGGCTGGAGAGACTGCTCAGAGGTTCAGAGCATGGGCTGCTCTTTCAAAGGACCCAGGTTCAATTCCTAGCATTCACAACTCGCAACTATCTGTATTTCCAGTTCTAGGGGACCCGGCACCCACACACAGACATAAATGCAGGCAAAACACCAATGAACATGAAATAAATAAATAAATAGGTTAAAGCTATGATATGGAAGAGAGGAGTGTGGGAAGAGGGAACTAGGAAAGGCTATTTAAGGATATGATATGAGTTTAAAATCTACATGCCAGACGCAGCCAAGAATATAGTGTAGTTCAGGCTCAGATAGGTAAACTGACATGTGCCAAGGTCCTGAGGCAGAAACATGCTGGGTGTGTCATGGACTCAAAAGGAGTCATGTGAGAGAAAGTGAGGGAGTGGGGTGCAAAAGAGCCTGTAATCTAGAATTCAGTTAGTCTTAACGGGGATTCCTAAAGACTCTGGCAGCCTGGCAGCTATTCTTTATCAATGTCTCATAATTTTAAACTGTTAGACATCTAGGCACTTATCTAGTCTTCTATGTTGCCGTTCATATTTAGACAAACATCCTTGTGAATAAAACAGTCCATCTCCCTGGCCACTTTCAGACAACAACTAGTCAGCTGCACAGATGGTTTCAAAGACTCGGTTTCTCCCCCACCCCTCAAGTGGCCTTCTGGGATTGCATCTTTTCGGGCTTCTCTTAGGCAGTGGCTAACTCACACGGCCAGAGCTGTCTCTCCCTTCTCTTGGTTGACTTAGCCTTGCTGGTTGTTAAACAACTCCAGTTCATTTTGATGGATCCATCAGGCACTGATTGTAATGAGCCCACTGCATGTGACCCAGCGGCAGGCTCCTACCAACCACACTGGGCCCGGATGCTTTTGAACTTCTGCCGGGAGAGGCGATTCCCTAGCCCAAAGGCCCTTGGCTCAGGTGCACGCTTAAATCACCCCGTGGGCCTTCTGCAAACTCTAGAGTTAGGCTCCACCATGGGCCAATTAAAACAGAGTCTCTGGGAGTGAGGCCAGGGTATTAGCACTTAAAACTCTCTCTCCATGCTTCTAATTTGCCACAGGACCCGGGGCTCCTGCCCTGACCGACCATGCTTGAATTAATCAGGCAGGGGAAGACTAGCTTTACTGTTTGCACACTTGGGCCATCCCTCAGAACTTTGCTTTTTTAAACTTTTCATTATGGAAATTTCCCAATATATGCAAAAAGCAGACTGTACAATATAATGAACTCCTGTGCCTCCGTCACCCAGCTTCGACAATTACCCTAGGGGTTTAAGGAGGGAGCTGACATGGTTTGAATTAAGTTTGAAACAGGGTACTGGCTTCTATGGCGCTCATAGATGGTGGTGGAGAGCCGTGGGGGGCAGGAGGCACTCACTGAGAAGTCAGCCTGGGGAGTGGGGCAGGCCAACATGGAGAGAAAGGATAGAGGCTTAGGAGGCCACCCGGATAGGAGACATGGAAGCAGGTGCCTTCTACCTCCAGGTTAGGTAGAAAGAAAGGCGTGTCATCAGTGTGGAGGCTGGGGCATAGCTTGGGCTGCAGTGAGTGCACATTGGCCTGGGACCAAGTGGAGCAGGGGGTGATGGGAAAAAAATGTGCTGTCAGGACAGAGGAGAGCCGGCTGGATCCTGGTGGACTGGATGCAGGATGGTGGACAGGATGGTGAGATGAGACAGTGGGAGTTCATTCCCTTGGGAGGACGAAACCAGCTTAGTCTTGTCCTTGCCTTCCTTCCCTGTCCAACGCAGCCTCCTCCAGGGCCTCACCTGCTCCCGCTCCGCTGTCTTGCGGAGTTTGTATATGAACTCGCCCACTGCCACCAACACGGACAGGACCAAGCCGGCGGCCAGGACGATGAAGATGCCGCCGATCTTCTGGATGCCCAGGGCGCTGGCCTCCTTGTTCTCCTCCTCGGGGCACCCACTGCCACGCCACCACTTCTCCTTCATGATGTGCAGTTTGTCCTCCTCCTGTAGCTGCAGAATGGCGATGGTGATTTTGTCCCGGTAGGGGGAGCCTGCAGAGGGGGAGGGGGAGGGGGCTGTCAGTGGGGACTCTTTACTAGAGCTGCCTCTGCCAGCCTCCAACAGGGATTTCTCTCAATAAGGACCCTGTTCAAGTCCAGGTAAGGTATCTCGTGGGGAGGCCTTACTCACTGGGCATAGAACCTGTGGCCCCGGGAGGCCCTGTGTGTGGGTGCATCAACCAGGAGAGGGCAAGGAGAGGCTGTCTCCGCCCTCACAGGCCAGGGATGACCAAGCCAGGATTGTGTCTCCATCCCTCTGCTCCCCTGAGGAAACATCACCTTCCCAGGTTCCGTGAAATGACTCTGGGGACTGTGTGCAAAGAGGAGGGTGGAAGAACTCAAGATCCCGTGTCTGCACTGCACCCCTCTCCCCGTGCCCCGCTCGCTCACCCATGGGTGTGCCGATGCCATAGCCCTTGGAGTCGATGAGGCCACCGATCTGGGTGAGGTTGCAGTTCCTCTGTGTGATGTACTCTATGGTAGTGGACTCCATGAGCAGGGCGTAGTCAGCTGTGAGCGTCCGCTGGATGCCCTCCTCGTTGTTCTTCACCAGAGCCGAGGGCTTGCTGCTCATGAAGGCCCACATCTTCTCAAAGGTGGAGATCTTGGATTTCTGGGTGGCAAAGGGATGTGAATATTTAAACCAAAGCAAACAGAACCCCCCTCCCCCCCCATGCTCCACTCCCTTCAGTCACTCAGCATGGCTCCAACTCTGCATATATCCAACTCTGGGTATAATCTGTAGGGTTAGGGAACACTGCCACTGCACGGGTATAGAAACCGAGGCCCAAGACATGAGGTGTTGCTGGGCACAGTTCGCTGAGGTCCAAAATCTGGCCCACTCCCTGGTAGCCCTGGATTTTTGCCATAGCACAGTCTTTGGAACTAATTAATTAAACTCTGAGAGAGGTTTGAGGCTAGCCCAGGCTGGCCTCAAACTCGTTAGGTAGCTGAGGATGACTTTAGACTTCTGACCCCTGCCTCTGCCTTCCAAGTGCTGGGATTATATAACCCAGGTGGGTCACCACATCCGGGTTATATGATGCTTGGGGTTGAACAGGGTTTCATGTACATGAGAGGCAGATGCTCTGCCGACCTAGCTAAAGTCTCCTGTCTCTGACTGACTTCCTCAAAATCAGTTTTCTCCAAAACCTGTTAGGGAATTAACAAGCAGAGGTCTTGTTCTAAGGGCCTTAGCTGTAGGAACTCACTCGCCGAAATCACAGGAAGTACGTGTTATCAGCCCGTTTTGCAGACGGGGAAGCTGAAACACTGTTAAGCAATTCACCCAAGGCTATCCAGAGATGAAATGGTAGAGGCAGGCTTCAAATCCAGACTCTTTGGAGACAATCCAAGTGCCTACCCACACAGCTGCATTGTATCCGAGTAACCACTAGGGGGCACAAGTGAAGGTAAAGCTCGGTGGACTTTGTCTCCCCACTTCACTCCAAAGCTGTGCCCCCCTTTTGTGCACTCTATGTCAGGAGAGGAGTTGAGTATGGTTCTGGTCTGTTCTCAGTCCTGAGAGAGGCCCAGTGGGAACTGCAAGCAGAGAAAAGGGTGAGGCTCCTGGGAGTAGTGGACTGCAGGTCCCTGTGCCGGCTTCATGCCTGAGACCATAGGTGGGGTGGCAGCCTGTTGGGTGGGCTGCTGTGCCTGCCCCGGTTGTGTTATGTGTGCATGAGCCACCCTGGGAACTTGATGTATGCCAGCTGCCTGGTCCCAACAGAGACCAGCCCTGCCTTAGTCCTGGGGGAAGAGGTGGCTCTGAGAGCCCCTATTGTATCGGCTGTTTCCTACTCTGGAAGTGGCTTTCTGTGATGTCAGCCTGTATGATTGGCACCCAGCCCAGCTCTGATACACGTGACAAGATGGGTGCCCTCCCACAGGCTGGCACAGGCCTGGGGGAAGGGCAGGGAATCAGGCCATGGCTGCCAGAGGCGGGCAGGAAGCCCGAGAGGAACATGTATTTTCTTCTCTCTGGGTGCTTCTGGGCTCTGGCATGGGATAGGCCCTCTGAAACTGGTGGCCGATGTCCACAGCACGGTCCAGGGACGGAGCACAGCACAGGAATGAATATCAGAGCAGCATGGAGTCACTGAGTACTTTCAGGGCGTGGAACCTTTCACAGAGCTGTTGTTCCCTGCCTGCAAACTCACGTGCCTCAAAGCCGGTGCACAAAGGGTTCTGATGGCCCTGGCTCTCTAGGCTTCACCCAACCACTTTTGTAGGCAGCCATTGCTGCTCTCAGCGGCCCTACCCCCACAGCCACCTGCCTTCTGCCCAACTTTGTAGCCAGCCACCTTCCAGCTCTCTTTCTACCTCAGCTCCTCCCCAAGTGCTCCCCCGCCAACACCTCTTCCCTCAGAGATGGTTCTCATCCCTGGTTTTTCGGATGCTCCAGATGTTTCTCATTTTCCAGATAATTTCTGATATGCAGATTCTCCTCCGCCAGCTCCTTTGGCCCCTCTTCCTGCTTGGCAAGCTCCTATCCTTAGCACTACCCAATTTCTAGTGACTCCTGTCTCCCTGCGGCCACATCCTTGTTCTGGCTCCTCCTCCTCCTGAGGGTGGGCTGGACCTTTGGGCCTGCTTTTGAATCACTCTCTGGCAGGGGTGGAATAGCACCTCTGAGTGACAAGACTTTGTCTCCCTCTCCCTTGTGTGTTCCTCAAGTCTTCTCTCAGGTGCTGGTGACAGTACTGTCACACCGAATTGCTTAAGAAGAGCTCCCCATGCAAGTGACAGAGGACAGCATTTTGTCAAATCTCAGTACACAGTACTTCTCTTACTCAGTCCAGCGACCTGAGGGGAACTGAGCATGCTCTCATGACCACAGTCTTGGCTGATGGCTGGATCACAGCCTGTGAAGAGCCTCAGGCCAGAGGGCTCTGAAACTCCACTGACTCCTGACCACCAAGCTGCCAAGTGACAGATGTTGTTTTAAGAACTTTGGGGTAATTTGCTAAGCAATAGATAACTAATACCCTCTCACACCCGTGTTCCACAAGAGCTGCGTGTACAGATAAACACAAACTCCAGCGATTCCTGTAATCAAATTATCCAAGTCCAACCGTCTCCACTTGGCCAGACACACTGCTCCTCAGACCTGCGTGCATTCTGGCTGTTCCCACCTAACTGCTTTTCTCCCTTCAAAGACTCCGGTCCCTCAGCTGCTTTCCCACTCCTTCCTCCTGCTCCCCAAGTTGTTTTCTACGGAGGTGGGAACCAGGGTTGGATGAGGCATCAAGACTCTTTTCCCTCCTAAGGCATCTACCTGTTAGTTCATCTGCTGTTAATCCATGCACGCACACATGCATCCAATCATCTCATGTGCCCACCACACCTGCGCGTAGCCATCAGTCCAGCCACCTGTCAGTCCATTGGTCTATCCACCCCACTAACCCGCTCATGCATATATCCATCCCCTTCCTCCTCCTATGGACCATCTGCTCGCTTTCCCTCCCCACACTGTCTACATACTAGATATTCAGCTGACTCCCTGACTCTTCGTCTAACCTGTAACCTCTATCCAGCTGTTCCTTTTCCGCACGCCCATCTATCCATCTTCTTCCCTGTCTAACCATAGCTGCCCATCCACTTCCCCCTCGCTCCCAGCATCTCCATTTACTGTCCCATGAAACTATATAAAGTCATCTAGTCTTGGCAAAAATAGTCAGTAATCCTTTCTGTGAGCCTGCCCTACTCCTGTGCCTGAGAGTGTGGTCAGAACACCGGTCTGTCTCAACTCGGCCCTCTACCCTCCCTTTCCTCCTATCCGCAGCCCCTGAGGATGCCAACAGACATGCTTGATTAGATCTTAGTCTGACGCAGGGAGTTCAGTTGAGCCTGGAGAATGTACTGAGGCAGATAGGTTTTGAGGAAGATACTAGCAGATGAAGGAACGAGGAAGGGCACAGGAGAGCGGAGAGCATGGGTCAGTTAAGAGAGGAGATGACACTAGGAAGAATCCTGCTGTGACATACATTTCAAGAATTCCACCTTCCAGTTGCAGGGTTCCAAACTCACAGCCTTCTTTATGTTTTGTCTTGTTTTTGGCTTTTTGTCTGTCACAGGAGATCTGCAACCTGCTTTCCTTGGATGTCCCTTACTGTTCTTGACCTAGACCTTGGGCCCCATTGTCAAAACCCCGCCCACAGTCTCCTCAAACAGTTCAGTGATTCTGGAACACAACCCTGAACCCCCTGACACAGAAAGAAGCAAAGTCCCCCCTCATCTCCGTGGGCCCCCTCACCATTGCTGTCACCTCCTTGGGGAGTGGAGTCCCACATACCAATGGCTCCGGACTCATCTGTCTGTCCTGGCTCTGGTGGGAGCCTTAATAAGGATGACTGCAGAGCCAGTCACCTAAATCAATTAATGGAATCGTTTGGAGCAGCCAGCACAGGGCGATCTGCCAGGAGGACGATGCTTCTTTTTTTTTTAACAGGAAAAATTGGCAAGAAAGGAAGTTCCAGGCTCACGCCGCTACCATTTCAGCCTCCTCAAAGAAGTGAATTGATTTTTCCCCAACTGAAGACACTTAATCTTGAGAATTTAACATTTCTGTACAAGAGAATGTATATGGGGCTATATATGCATATATAAACACGTATCTATCAGCTTTGAACGCAACTAAATCTCAGGGAATGTATGTAGAGAGGCAGCCGCAGTGTGATGCCATGCAAGACTTTGGATATTTCCATTCTGAAGAAGAGACTTTCTCCTAGATTAATTAGCTTGCCTATCCCAGGATGGGGAGTCTTTGGCCCCATCAGAACTATGTCCTGGAGCAGTTAATCACTTCTCTGGTTTATTTCTGTGGGCACCTCTCTGAGTGTCCTGTCTCTGCTATTGAAAGTCCCAAGAGGGGCTGTAGCTTTTCTTTCAGAGGAGACCTTAGAGATGAGGACGCCAGGTGGGGATGGGAGATCACAGAGGGGTCACCTCTACTGCATGGACCCCCCAGTGTCACACTAGCTTATCTTCAAATGCCAGCTCTTTGTGTCAACCACATCTCTGAGCCTCACTTTCCATGTCTGTAAAATGGGGCCTTTAAGGATGCTACTGCACCTGGCTATCATTAAACCCAGCAAAGGAAGGGCTGTAAATGAACACAGAAGTCTGACCCTACGGCTCTCTATGTGGCTGGCATCGTTATTCCTCAAGGCTCCTCAACTCTCCTTAAAGCCTAGTTCTCCCACTTAGAAAGAGGAGGTAATCTTTATAGTACAGAACAGTTACAGAAAATAAAGGATGCAAAATGGATGAGGAAGAGACTCAGGGAGGTGGCTCAATTGGTAAAGTGCTTGTCTTGTAAGCACAAGGACTGAAGTTTGATGCCCAGAGCCCACATTAAAAAAGAATTCAGGCTTATAATCCAATGCTAAGGAATCAAATAGGTGGATCCGTGGGGCTCACTGATCCCAGCCTAGCCTAGTTGACAAGTTCCAGGCTGTCTCCAAACGAGGTGGATGGGGCCTTAGGAAGACCGCCTGCGGTGTACCTGCACACACGTGCACATAACATTCATGCAGTTGCGCTCAAGTTTCACATGCACACTCGGATAGGAACCTTAGGTGCTGACAGGGCCAGCCCTAGTACAGGAGATGGTTTGAGTCTGGGTGGAACTAGAAGCCAGAGCCAGGCATTGCCTCTGCACTCCAGGAGCTGCTTTGTAGGAGTGCCAGCTTGGAGATGCCAGATCGCTCACATTTTCAAGAAACTGGAGTTGTGAATATTTGGAATGCAAAAGTCTCTAAATTTCAAAATGCTGACAACCAGCTTAAATTTTTTTTTTTTAATCAAAGCAAGCAAAGGATGGCCCCAGAGTCGTGCCTATGGGGTGGATGGGCCTGTGCCACCAGTTGAATTAGTAAACAGTAAGGCTATTTATTCAATGTCATGAGATGTCTCCAATAGAACAGAAAGTCCTCTAAGCTGCATCTAGGAATCCCCTCGTTAATCATATCAGGAACTCTGTGGAGTTGAGAACACCATCATACTCAGTTCACAGAAGGTAAAACTGAGGTCCTGGGAGGTCTTCTGAAGCTTAGGAGCTTTCAGGGACTTCCCTGCCATTCTTGAACCTTGGCTGTACCTGCTGCTTTCTTTCTGTACTCTCCTTCTAGAATCTTCCCTTTTGTTTTGGAGTCAGTGTTTCACAATGTAGCCCTCACTGGCCTGGAACTCCGTGTAGACCTGACTACCCATAACTCATAGAGATTCAGTTGCCTCTGCCTCCCCAGTGAAAGCATCCTTCTAAGACCTGACTCCCCGTTTCCTCAGTTCTCTCTGGGTGTATGCTCATGCACATGGTCACGAAAAGAGGTAAAAGTCTACCACAAAGCTCAGTGGGTCCAGTCCAGAGACCCTGGAGAAAGAACAATCTCCAGGTGTCAAAGGTGCTTTCTGCTTGAGTCACCTGCCTCACGAGGGGGCTTTGGGGCAAGATATTCCCTAGCCTTGATGATCACGGAATATCTAAGAGCTCGCTGAATCCTCTAGTGAACAGTATAGGTAGGAATCAGCATCTACTTTGTCCAGGTGAGCAACTTGGGGCTTGGAGCAGTGAAAGGATTTGCTCAGAGTCACCCATCAGAGACACCACCCAGGACACATCCTGGTGGGTCTGATTTTAAAGCGTGGTGCTCGACTGCATCAGGCTAGACCATACTAGCTACTGCCTGGCCTTCGCACCCTGCTTCTGCTGCAAACTAAGGTCTAGGGCTGTGAAGGGAAGGAGGGCAGCGGGAAGAAAGGGGGGAGGCGCAGAAGCTGGGAGCTGAGGTGTGGGTAGCCTCCAGAGCCCTCCAGCTTGGGGAAACACCCACTATTCAGCTGGCACCCTGGGTGTGCAGGGCAGCCCCTCCAGGCCCCTTCCAGGTAAGATGCTGCAGTTGAGGCTCTGTCAGGGAGAGGGCTCAGTCCTGGGGAGGGCGCACAGGGCTGGGGGGCCTGGGTTTTGAGGCTCCAGACTCTCATGCTCTTCCCCAGCAGCCCCACTGTGCAGAGCGCACCCAGCTCCACTACTCAAAGAGGCCACAATCCCCGCAGAATCTCTTCCAACATCCTCTCCCTTCAAAGCCGCCCCGCTTCCCCGCCAGGAGCTCCCCTCCCCCACAGCCTCCTTTGCATTTTTGCCTACATATTTTTACAGCCAAACAGTGCTTTCAAAGGCCTCCTTTTTCATCTCCTAATTAATTTTTATCTTCCAAGACGGAAGGGAGGACAACACAGGAGACGCTGTTTGTGATGTCTGCTGCTCTCTGACAATTCTCTCAGCAAACCTCCTTCGGAGCCCAAGGGGCAGATTCTAGATGCCCAGCTTTCTGCAAGCAGCTGGCTGCACCCAAGGGGCCTGAGGTCCTGACGTCCTGCTTCATGTCAATCCCTTGATTATGGTCTACTCTTAGCTATGGGAGCTTTGTTTACTAATTTATTTGGGGATGTGCCCACATGCCTGTGTGCATGTGTATGCATGCATGCACGTGTGCGTGCTTGGGAAAGCCAGAGGCCAATGTCTGGTATATTTCTTACTTGTTCTTTATTTCTTGAGACATGAAGCTTTACTGATTCACCTAGACATTCTGGCCAGAGAGGTAAATGGGGCCTCCTCTATCTACCCCCACACCCAATGCTTGGTAACAGGTGGGTGTCACCATACTTGGCTTTTACATAGGTGCTGAGGACATGAACTCAAGTTTTCAATGTTTATGTGGCAAGATCTTTACTTGCTGAGCCATCTCTCCTTAGTTCTATGTATGTGTAGTGCCTAACTAGGAGTATGCTAACCACATACTTGTTTTAAACTTGGGGTTCGTGGGGAGTGCCACCTGCTTGCTGCCTACGCTTACCACTGCCTCCTACATCGGCTTTACCATCTTTCAATCCCATCCCTTCTACAGCACCAGACACTCATCTTTATTAATCCTCTTTGCGACCAGTGTGTCATGGCTGTGCTAGGCTGCAGTCATGGCCCTACCCACCCCAGCTTTGTTCTTCCCCAGGGGAGATTGCTAAGGACTATGGCGGGATCCGGAGAGGAACCGGTAGGAAAGACAGTAGAGGCTGCTTCACAGCAGGTGAGGTTCAAATCCTTGGTTTTAGCTGTGTGTTGTTAGGCAAGTCAATTAGCCTCTTGAAGCCTTGCTTCCACCCTGTGTAACATGAGGACATAATACTCATCTGCTAGGGTTGTTAGGAGGGTGACAGAGAAACAGATGAAGTATGGGCACACGCCTGGGACATTGTGGCTGCTTGCAAAGAAGTATTAATGAGTCAGGAGAGAATGGAAGTGGGCTTGGTCCCGCCTGGGGTCACTCTATTGCTGTTTCTGGTTCATGGGCCCTTGAGCCCCATAGTCCTGGCTGAGTAGCAGATTCTGTGTCCCTCCTCTGCCCTCCTCACTGCAGGGGAGGTGGGTGACGGTGCAGTGGCTGCTTGCTGCTGAGGACTGTGGCTCAGTGGGGAGCTGGGACTGGGCCGTGAGAAGGCAATCCGAGCATCTCTGCAAGGAGGGAGGGAGGCGGGGCGTCCAATCAGCCGAGATGAGCCTGCACCGGGCTTATTTATGCCTCTTCCCTTTGATCGGGAGCCCTGCTTAGAGACTGGCTCATGCCTAATGCATGAGAAGCTCCAGTAGTCTAGGGCTGGGCTGTGGCCCGAGGACAGGGAGCGAGCAAGCATGTATGTGCGCATGTGCACACACGCACACACACACACACACACACACACACACACGCACAGATGCAAACATTCATGTCCAAGTGCAGGTCTACATATGCACATATAAGTAGACTCTCAGGCATGCCACACGTGCAGACGCAAAATGCTCACTAACATGTGCCACCTACACACACTGTCAGACTTGCTCACACTCATGAGACTCCAACAAGTGCCTAATGTATCCTTGACATCGTTTTATTTTCCCTTGATCTCAGTGTACACTGTGCCCTCCCCAGCAGAAGGTGGGACCTGCTTCCACTGGCGGTAGCCGAGTGAAAGGAGAAGCCCCTCTTTCCCCTTTTCTTTCCAGTATGTAGCTGCCTCCAGCCTCAGGAGAGACACGGGGAGCCGGCAGAAAGTGCTGGGGCATGAGCACCCGTGGGATAAAGGCATTTTCCACTCTAATTTCTTCCTTTATTTCCTCAGGCCCCGCTGGGGCTCAGTCCATTTCTTGAAGTTTCCGAAGAGGCAAGGGCTCAGGGATGAAGAACCAGGACCCAGGGTAAAGGGAAACACGCAGGCTTCCAGACTGGCAGAGGGCAGCTGATTAATAAGCGGATGGATACACCCGCACAGTTCCCAAAGCCAGATGCTTCCAAGGGGTAATTAGAGGACCACTTCTCAAAGCATCCCCAGCCGAAGCCCCAGCAGCAGCATCTGGGAATCTGGGAACTTGTTAGAATTCTTCTCTCTCTCTCTCTCTCTCTCTCTCTCTCTCTCTCTCTCTCTCTCTCTCTCTCTCTCTCTCTCTCTCCCCTCCCTCCCTCCCTTGCTCTCCCTCACTCCCTCCAATTTTTTCTCCACCCCCCCCTCTCTTCTCTCTCCTCCCTTTTCTCTTTATGTCTCATTTCCCCTCTTCTCCCTCTCTCCTTTCTTTTCTTATGTAGCTCAGGCTGGCCTCCCACACTGTATGTAGCAGAGGATACTCCTGCTGCTACCTGAGTGCTCAGATCACAGGTGTGCGCCACTACACAATTTTTTTTTGCTGTGCTGGGATTGAACCCAGAGCTTTGTGCCTGATAGCCAAGCACTTTACCAAATAAGCTATATTCTTAGCTCAGAAGACTCATCATGCTTCCAACCTAGGCCTCCTGTGTCAGGTGTGTGTGTGTGTGTGTGTGTGTGTGTGTGTGTGTGTGTAGGTATGCACAGGATGGGGGTGTGGGGGTTGGGTAGATGACATCCTTTCTGATAACAGAGGGCCCGTGGCACTCAGACACACATTCATGTCCCAACACCACGCTTTAGCACCTAAGTTTTGGAGAGAAGCAGAGGAGAATGGGGTCCAGCTCCTTGGATGTGAATCCTCAGACAAGCCATTGATCTGTCTTCGGCTCAGTTTCCACATGTAGACTGGGAATAATTACAGTGCTAGTCTCACAAGGTTTGATGAGGTTAACAGAGGCCAAGCAAGGAGCAGTCTGGCCCACTGTGAGCACTCAGGGCTACAGCTATTAACCTAGAAGCACACTGAACCCACCCCTTCGTGGGTTCAGCCAGAGTCCCTTGACTTAAACTAGGATGGCAGAAAGGGAAAACTGTGGAACTGAGCCCAAACTTTCAAAGCTAGAGGAGTGACAAAGTCCTGGTTCCTGTGAAAGCAGTCACCTGGGGAGGTGACAGGGACTTTCTGTGAAGACACTGGTATTCTAAGAGGAGGGGATGTGCCTTCTACTCTTGGAAATGGGCAGCTCACCCACCCCAGTCAGCTTCTTAGAGAGGGATGCCCTAAGACTCCAAGCCAAGAGCAGGATACCTATGGTCTCAGGGCTGTCTGGGACTGGTCCAGTCTTCTCTCTTCCCATGATTCACCTGGCTTGCCCCAGCAGCTTTCGGAACTTGAGACCGATCTATACAGCTCTTCGTCACAGTTCCTTAAAGTTAACGGGTTTCACCAGGGAGAGGCTGAGTCCTGTGGTTGGAATCCAGGTCCCCTGGATTCTGAGTGGGGGGGGGGGGGAGCAGAGCTCTGATTTTCTACTCAGAAAAGAGCCCAGGAAGGTGAGCTCTGGGTGATGTGAGGAAAAAGAGACTCTTACCTTGAAGAAGGTCATGGTGGCCCCGTCCTTGACAGCACCGTACTCTATTTTGGTCTGCTTGGCCAGGTCATCAGCGGAGTCGATGGGCGACTCCATACGCTCCACAGTCAGGAAGGCAGCCAGGTTGGCCGTGTAGGAGGAGATGATAATGAGGGTGAAGAACCACCAGATGCCGCCAATGATGCGGGTAGACAGAGCTTTGGGCATCAGTTCAGATCCTGGGAGAATGGGGGAGACACCTTACAATGTGCAGGCCAGGGGTGCCCTAAACCGTGGATCATCACATTACCGGATACTCCCATAGGTGCTGGGACCATTTCCCCAGATTGGTGGGTCAGCAATATCTGACCCACGGTCTCTCAATATCATTGGAAACTCGACTGAAATGCAAATTCTTGGATCTACCTCAAGACCAAATGAGTCAATAACTAAAGAAAGGGAGAGGGAGGAAGGCCGTGCGTATTCAGCTTTCCTGTGAGTCTGAGCCAGGCTGGGATTTGATAATGTATGTTCACACACATACACACACACACACGCATACTGTCACACACATACACACACACACCACACACACCACACACACAAACACACATGCACACACACACAGGCATACACACACATACACAAACACATGCATACACACACACACCACACACACCACACACACCACACACACAAACACACATGCACACACATACACAGGCATACACACACAAACACACATGCCCACACACACACAGGCATACACGCACATACACAAACACATGCATACACACACACACCACACACACACCACACACACACAAACACATGCATATACACAAACACCACACACACACACACACACACACACACACACACACACACGCATCACACACAAACACACACATACACACACACATGCATACATGTACACACACACACCACACAAACATGCATACACACACACACATGCACAGACACATACACTCACAAACACATGCATACACACACATACACACAAACGCGCGCACACACACACATGCATCGCACACACGCACACACACACACACACACACCACACACATACAGAAAAACACACATGCACACACACACACACACACGATTTCACAGTTCTTCAGCCTCTCTGATGCCTGTCTGTGGACCATGGTATAGGGGTCAGAACCTATGGGTTCTGGGAGAAAATCCTGTTCCCAGTTCTCTAGGTGATCTGAGGTCAGACAATTCCCTTGTTCTGGACTCTGCAAAAGGATGAAGAATTGTCCTTCCTCTGTCCCAGCCTCACAAAAATACTGTGATACCGCAACGATATAATTTGAAGAGAGACACATCAGAAATACGAGCGGTATACAAATATGAGATTGCTGCAAGGCACTTGGCAGGAGAAGAAAAATCAACATTTTTGGAAGCTCTTTGCTGAAATATATCACTCTTCCTCCCCGACCTTGGGTGCAGAGCACAATTTAGATGAAACCTTCTAACTGAAGTAATTAACTAGCTGGCTTTCAAGAGATTTAAATAGTGAGTGACTCCTGAACTCGCCAGAATATTTGGACCCGAAATCTGAAAGCATCTGCTTTGATATAGATGACTTTTTTTTTCTCTTGCTCTCAAAGAAGTCACTCAAGGGAGAGTTTTTCAAATACCTAGGTTTTTTTTTTTTTTCCCTCCTAATCAAAACCATGCGGGGGAATGCATCGAGGTCCGGAGCAGCAGGCAGCATTAGAGGAGTTATTACAGCAGTAAAGGGGCTTTCGGGTCCTTCTCAACTGTCACCGAACAAAGATGATGGGCAAAGAAGCAAGGTGAGCCTTCAGGGTGCTCGTTAATAGTGGGGACAGATGGAGGCGCTTCCCATGAGAGCCGCCTGTCACTTCCCAGCCGCTGGAGCCTATCGGTCAGGGGTGGAACAGGTCTGCTTTCTCCTCTGCTGCGCTCACAGCTCCACAGGGCTTGCAGCCCAGTGGACGTGTGTGATGGGCACCAAGGTGAATGTCCTCCCTCCCTCCTTTCTTCCCTCCCTCTCTTCTTTCTCCCCTCATTCATCTGGAATCTTCATCTTGCCTCCTGAAGACCAGGGTTCCTGCTGGGTCTTGAGGCATGAAGCCTCAAGTGTGAAGGATGAGGTCCTCTGCTTCCTCTCAGATCATCAGGCTCGGGAGCAAGTCCCTTTACCCACTGAGCCATCTTGCCACACCTCCCCAGTCCCTCCATTCCTTTCACTCACTCCCCCCGCCCCTCCCCTGCTTTGAGACAAGGCCTTGCTCTGCCTCGCAGGCATACTTGCCTTGAACTCACATCAATCTCAGTCACCCAAATGCTGGAATTACAGAAACGAGCGTCCATGCTCGGCTGCTTTCTAGACATTTAAGCATCTTCAGACATTCCTAGAAGGCTGAACCCACTCTCGGGGCCAGTCAGCTTGGGGCCCTCCCTCTAAGATGGAAGACAATCTTCCTCCAGGGGGATATAGTCTCTGATGTACACAGGCAGAAATTCCAGCCTCAGTCAACCTCACCTAGCCCTGACCTAACAATGTCTTGAAGGTTTCTTAGACTCCTTGGCCATACACTCTCTTAGTACAGTTATGCAGAGCCTCCTGCCCAGCCTCTCTGCCTCGATGGTACCAACCCCCAGCTGGCTTTGATCAACTTTGTTCTGCGGTGGAGAAGTGACCCATCAGCCCATCAGGCAACATGGTCTCATCCATCCCAACAACAACAGTAGAAGGTACTGGGACACAGGCCAGGGTGGCTGACGGTTTCAGATCCTGAGCTGACTCTGCCTAGAGCAGTGGAGCAGGCTGTGAATCAGGGCACAAACCAGGTTCAACTAACTGTTTTTCCAGCCTTCTGAGAGCTTACTAAGGTCTGACGCTGCCTCCTGAAAGCAGCTGACTCTAGACAGGCCAAAGGACCCGCGGAGGAGCAACGGTACCTTCCTCGGGGGATAGGGCAGACACCTACCTTGCTGCATCAGGGAGCCCATTCCAAACCAGAAGCTGTTGAGCAGTGTGAAGTTATTCTCCACCACCTCTGAGCCGGGGTTGCAGGGATGAGCATCATACCACTCGTAAGGGCTGAATCTGCAGGGTATAGGGAAGGGAAGCAGTGAGGGCCAGCTGCAGGAGACAACCACTTAGCAACAAGTACCAGTGTGAAGTAGCAACCACTCCACAGCCCCTCGGCTCATTGTCTGGCTGGAGTGATAGGCAAAGGCCAACTGGGACCAGGTTTCTTCCTGTCCTTTCCTTTCCTCCCAGTGCCCTTTTCTGGTTATAAAGTAATTCGGAATCACCTCGTCAAATTAAAAGCGCGTGTGCCCTTCTACCTTGGGAAGCTGCAAGTCATTATCTGTCTGGGAAACACACTCAGGCAGGAGCAGAAAGGGAAGTCCTCAAGGGTGTTTATCAAAGCGTTGTTTGCAATAGAAGAAAAAAAAAAGTACCTGAAAATAACCTAAATGTCCTTCAGTAGAGGGATGATTAAATACGCCATGCCAGAGCCACACCAAAATATCACACAGCCATTAAAGAGAACAGCATACATCTAGACATCCCTAGACACGGAACCTTTCTCAACACGGTCTATCTAATGAAAAGAGAGTGATAGAAAATAAAAACAATACAATTTCATTTCTGTAGATTACCTAACAGAGCTATACAGCTCTATAGGTAAATGTGTATGTGAACAGATACTCAGGGGTCTAGAAGTTTCCATCTATATTCCATATATATTGGCGTGTGCCTTTGTGGGGGAGCGGGGAGGGACAAAAGGAATTTCAGCCAAATCTGTTATTTGTATATTTGTATGACATGAATCTCTTCTGGAAACGAGAAAGTGCATTTGAATTTCTTGTATAATAAAAAAAATACGAAAGGATATTTATTATAAAATATTCAAATAGTATACAAGAATACGGAGAGAAAGCGTAAGTGCCCTGGAATCCTACCCCACGGAGGGAACAATGTGGGATTTCATTTCAGATTCTTGTGTTTGAATATATGAACATATGCCTGACAGGAAAAGGTTGCTTAAGGCT
The DNA here is from genome assembly GCF_000001635.26 of Mus musculus. Lineage (NCBI taxonomy): Eukaryota > Metazoa > Chordata > Mammalia > Rodentia > Muridae > Mus > Mus musculus. The sequence continues at coordinate 125,690,138 of NC_000070.6, read as the reverse complement.
GCTACCCCACACCACCCCCTTGTAAGGAAGAGGATTCCCAGCCGAGGGAGGGAAGCCCAGTTGACTGGCCAAGGTTTGCTTACAAATGAGTCAGTCTGAAGACAGCAAGAGAGATTCAAAGAGATGGAGAGATCGAGAAGTCACTGGGTCGGGGCAGCGGTGTGTGTACTGGGGGCTGAGACAGGCCAGGATGCAGGAGGCAAAGGAGGCCAGACAAGTGTAGGGGAGGGAGGGTCTTGTTTCAGTTCTGAGCGTGAAGCCCTTTACGGTACTTGAGCCAGGCCTTTCCCAGCTCCCTTCTCAAGCAGCGTTATGTCACCTGCCCCTCCTAGGGCTCAGGTGAGGACAGTTCCACTTCCAGGAAGCAGATGCCCCATCGGACAGAACATGTCTATGTGAGGCTGAAAACTGAGTTGAGGATTGCCAAAGAGAAAGAGCTGGAATGGGTTAGCGACTCTTCAATCCCCAAGGAAGAGACTGAGGTTCAGTGGGGCAGGGCTGAGACACATTTGGTGGAGGGGTGTACAAGAAAACCTCTGGAGAGCCAGGCACCCAGGATGGATGCTGTGTGCAGCTCTGTGGCAGGGCCTGAGGCGTTTGGAGGGCAGAGCTTGGTGAGCACTTGTGTTCTAGGTAGGAGAGTCCTTGCTGTAGGCCCAGAGTCCCCAGATTTAGGGGCACCGGGTACACAATGTTTCCCCACTGAGTCCACACTGATGGGAACCTGGTTCGGGTCCATGGCGGCCTCATGCTAGAAAGGCAACGGACTTTAACAGGCAGAGGCCATAGGCCATGGGAGACACAGTGGAGGGAGGAATGGACTACCTAAGTGGGCACAGCTCTAACGAGGCATGGCCCTGGGAGGCTCACCTTGGGGCTAAAGGAGAAATTATAAGAGATAAGGCAGCACTCTTATAAAATCCACGGAACCCCATCCTTCAGCTTCCAGATAGAAACAAAGTTTGTGGCTCAGGGAGACCTAGGACTCGTCTGACAGTGGGCTGAAGGCCACAAGCTGCAGTGGTTTTCCCTGGGAACCAAGAGACCTGGATCCTCTGGGACCTCTCCTGGCTGGAGGGCTAGGGGCAGAAAAAAGATGAGACCTGAGCAGAGCTCAGGGATCTAGCTGTCTCTCTGTCTATCAATCTATCGATCTATCTGTCTATCCATCTATCTATCTATCTATCTATCTATCTATCTATCTATCTATCTATCTATCTATCTATCTATCTATCTATCTACCTACCTACCTACCTATCTATCTATCTATCTATCTAATTAAAATTTGTATTACATTTATTTGTCTATCATATGTGAGTAGCCATGTGCACCAGCAAGCTTATGGGGTCAGAAGATAATTTGCAAGAGTCTGTTCTCTCCTTCTACCATGTGAGACCCTGGGACACAATCCAGGTCTTCAGGTTTGGTATCAAGTGCACCTTTATTGACTGAGCCATCTCCTTGGTCCTTGGCCCTACTTTTAGTGTAACACACACATGCCCACCCACGCATGTACACACACATACACACCCATATACACACAGAGCCAGAGAGAGAGAGAGAGAGAGAGAGAGAGAGAGAGAGAGAGGGAGGGAGGGAATCCAAGACATACATACACACATAAAAAATAGCGGTTCCTGTCATAGAAATTTCTGTGTTGAAACTTGCTGCCCCTTTCTAGATTAGCCTCCTGAGGCAGCCTGTGCCCTCTAATCACTCATGTGTTTTAACACCACCCTACTGCTGGCCATTGATGCTGACCCAGTTCCCACCGCTGGGAGAAAAAAATGTACTGGAGGCAGCTCTGTGGCCACTGACACCAAAGGGTATCTGGGTCCTCTGGAGCTCTGCTGTGAAGACATTTTAGGCTCCAAAGTGTCACTTAGTGGCAAAGCTTTAAGAAGACAGGTTCCCAGAGACAGAGCTGCTTAGTCCGATGGGTGCAGCTGATGTTAGAAAGGCCTTTTGGTAACGTTTTCAAAGATTGAGTTTCTCCCAACCAAAGAAAGATTCACAGCACCGAGTGTTCATTATGGTGTAGGAGGGGACTGGAACCTTATAGTGCAGAAAACAAGGGGACAGAACTGATGATGGCTGGCAAGGGAGGTGCCATGTGCAGTTAACTGCCCCTGCTTCTCTGTCCAGCTTAAGTCAGCAGGTACCCAGTGGTACCCACTGAGCATCTATGTGCACTGCAGCTTGCTGCTCCCTAATACTCAATACTGTGCTTAATTTCAAATGGGACTCTGCCAAGGAAAGCTTTGTGACTTTGGGTATTGATGTAACTTCTCTGAGCCCTGGTTTCTGCTTCTGCAACATGGGGATAGTTCTCCCCACCTTACAGAACTATTGAAAAGGACAGACATGATGGTGAAGAGTTGTGCTGTGTGTTCCATGGGGTGACCCATGTTCTTAGATGCCTTTTTCAGCTCTGTGGCCGAGACTTTCATTCCTCTCCTGCCTCTGCAGGTGCCCCATGGCATCCTAGCCAACGCATAAAACCCCATTTTCCCTGAGCATCCCAGACTAGCCTTGGGAGGGGAGCTGCTGTCTTCCTAGCCAGTAGGGAAAGGCTGGACACATAGTCAGATGCCTTCAGTGGCCGGATGGCCCATATCTTAGGGGTGGGGGGAAACAACTCACATCAAACAGACAGAACTAAGGCTGAAAATGCTCCTTTCTTGGAGGGGTGGATGGCTGAGAGGCCACTGGAGCTTCAAGAAAATTACGCTGAGAGTGCAAGAGAACAGCTCTGCTTTCAAAGGCTTGTTAGACCATTAGTGAGGAGAGGGTGATGAAGGCCTCGCTGTGATGGCTCGCTGTTGGCTGGGCTGAGCAGGCAGGGCAGCTGCAGCAGCAACCAGGCGGGAGCTGCAGCAAAAGCCTGGGAGGCTGGGTGATCTCGCCTCGCACTTTTCCTTTGGTCTCTCTCTGTGTGGGAGGAGGCAGAGAGCGAAGGGAGCAGAGGAAAGGGGGGCTTTCAAAGGGAGCTCTAGAGGAAAAAAGAGGCGAAACACCAGGTCCTTGGATCTCAAATTGCCTCTCCAGAGAAGCTTCTCTGTACACCTTGTTAGGCTTTAGAGCAAAGAGGACCCGGGGCAAAGATGGGGTCTGGAGGGAGGGGTGAAAGCTTTGCTGGGAGGGGCCAGGGAGCTTGAGGAGGGGACTGAGCAGGGGCCAGAGACACAGGACAGATGTGTCCCTTACTGCCCGTATGGCCTCAGTGGGTCTCGGGTGTCTTTAAGGGATACTGTCAAGGTGCAGACTAGGGTGCTTGACAAAAACCAGGTACTCAATAAACATGGGCAGAACCCACTGCCCTAATGACCCACTTCTCATAACCACCATTGAGCCTGCACCTTTTCTGTTTCTAATGAATAATACAATGGGTAGGCCCAGTACACGCGTGACCGAGGCAGTGTGTAAATATGGACCCCAAGCACGCTTGCCAGTATACCGTGTCTCTGCATGTGGCATGTGTGTAGCTGATGGGGACTGGTTCTTCTGCTGTGTGGACTGCTTAGATACAATCTGTTTGCCATGTTTTCAGCTACTCGTTAGGCCACGCGGTGCACTTGGGTCTGGTCTGCCATCCCAGGTGCTCAGCTCAGGGGTGTGCATTCCTGAGCAACGGCCAGGCTTCTCCAAGCCTATTCTGGGAATGAGAGTTGCAATTACTGTATCTCAGTGTCACTGGCATGGACCAGAAGGAGGACTGGGTGATTTAAGCCCAGGGGGAGGGGCATAGAACATTCTGCAGGGACAAAGGATCTGTGCTGCGGGAGGATGGGGTGGGGCTGAGGAAGTATCATGAACCATACATAGTAATCCAAACCTTGGGTCTTCTGAGCCAAAGAGGGCTTGCCTAGATTCCTATGGTCTCCAGCTTGGCCCAGAGCTTTGGCCCAGGAGCAGCCTTACCTGGCGATGACGAAGAGGACACAGCTGACACCCAGGTAGGCAAGGAGCACGTACATCCAGATGTCCGGGGACAGGGGGTTGAGGAAGGAGAAGACACTGGGGTTGGTGCCATTGGGCTTGCGGTATAAGATGCTCACTCCAAGGGTCATAAAAGGTTTAGAGAAGTCAATGGCCTTCTCTCGGACATGGGTGATGGTCAGGGGAGCCACAGCCAGATCTGCTTTCTGTAAAGAGACCATAGACAGATGGACAGACAGACAGTGAGCAAAGCCTTGGGATAGATGTGTTGGAGAACCCACTCATGGATCATGGGTTGAGACAGTGCTAGCAGCCTTAGTACAAGGTCATTAAACTACTCCTCTGTGTGTGTGTGGGTGCACATGTGTGTGCGTGTGCATATGCATGGCGATGAATGTGTAGGTGTGGAGGCCAGAGGACAACCTTGGCTTCAATTTCTCACTTGCAAGTGACCTTGCTTTTTTGATTATGAGCCTTAGCCTTTAGGTGAGTTCCTTGCCTGGAACTCACCAGTAGGCTAGGTTGATGGGTAACCAAACTCCGGGAATTTGCCTTCTTCTGCCTCCTCAGCACTGGGATCATTAAGTGTGTGCAACCACACCTGGCCTTTCCTCCGACATTGGTTTTGGGGATAGAACACAGGTCCTTGACTGAACTATATCTCCAGCCCACGTTTTTGCAGTTCAACGTCAACATGGACTGACCCTCGTAGCTGGGCCATGCCCAGGTTATGGGGGAGACAAGGACGCACAACAATACAGGCCAACATAAGCTTCGTTCTCCAGGAGCCGATGACTTTGAAGGAGAGTCTGTGACAAAACCAGACGGATAATGGAAACCCGTGAGGTCTCCAGACAGTGCCGTGTCAAATGAACGAGCTCAGCTATCGCCAGTTAGAACACAAGGATCACACGAAGTCCACAGCTCTTGTCACTGAGCTCCCCACTCGCAATCCCTTCTTGACCACTTCAGCCCACTCAGCATGGTCATTAGATCCCAAAACCTACTCAAAAGCTAGTCAGACAAGATAGTGCCCTCCTTGGAGACTGGGGAGATGGCTCAGTTGGCAACATGGTTGCCATGAGAGCACGAGAATCTGTGTGTGGATCCCCAACATTCACAGAAAAAGCTGTTCACCAAAGACAGTTCATAATCCAAGAACTTGGGTTACAGACCCACAGAGCTCTATGGTCAGCCAATTGAGCCAGTTGGCCAGCTCCGGGTTCAAAGAGAGCTCCTGTCTCACAAAGTAAGGTAGAGAGCTACTGAGGAAGAAAATTGATGCTGTTACACGTGTGTATATCACACACACACACACACACACACACACACACACACACACACACACACACACAATCATTATCATCATCATCACCATCCTTAGAAGGTATGAGTGGACAGGAAACTGAGGGGGTAAGTCCAAGGCCTCACTATCAGGGATAATGTGGAGACAGGAGGGAAACCTAGAGATGGGATTTGTTAATATAGGTCATTACATCACAAATTTAATAAGGGATGTTCTAAAACTAGGTCTGAGCTTTTCCTGATTAATAATTAAAAGGATCTTCCCCCCACATCTTATCGGCAGCTCTCTTGATCCAAGGCCCCACAAAGCACGGTGCCGTCCCTACGCCCATTTCTTCACGTGGCCTTCAGTGCCTTCTCTCTCTGAGTCTTCCCATTGTTCACACTATTTCATACATGCTGCCTCCTCCAGAGCCTCCCCGGCACCCTTCAATTCTTGATTCTCATAACATTCATTCTATCCCCATGGAAGGTTGGCACTGCTCAGTGTGCATGGCTGCATGTCAGCAGGCATGTAGCTTATGGACTCACAGGCTCCTGGCATGCTAGGGCTGTGGCTGACCCGCTGTTCCTTCCTCCTCTCAAAGCTCCCTCCGAGGCTCTGCAATATTTAGTAGTGCTTTTCTGGAGAAGGCTGCCTCTTAGGCTTCTGTGGGTATTTGTGTCTCAAATTGTGAAACAAGTTATTACTTCCCTTCCTAGCATGGCCACAACTGAAGGAAAGAGAGATCCTGAAGGCCATTACTGATGACCCTCTGTCAGGAGGGAGCATGCTTTGGAAAGACCTTGCCAAGGCAATGCCTCTAGGCCAGACACAGACACTTGCTGTCTTGACCTGTCCACCCACCCACCAACTCACCTACTTATCCATCCACCCACTAGCTCTCTATCCATCCTTCCATCTACCCATCTACTTGGTCCCCAATTAGATCCCCCTATCTATTCATCCATTATCTATCCATCCTTCCAGTCACCTACAACCAACTTATCCATTTATCTATCCATCCATCCACCTGTCTATACCATAACATCCATCAGGGCATCTACCTACCTGCCCACCCATATTCTTACCCACCCACTATTTTATGAGATCCACCAGGAACGAGAGAGACAGCTGTCACTAACAGATACGGTTTTTGCTATCACCGCTCTTAAGGCCTAGTTGGGGACATGGGTTTCAATCAAAGTGTTTATCAAATCAGCACTAACTGAGACTCTACTTATCTCAGAACAGGAATAAGTACTTCAATAGAAATCACAACAGCAGATAAGGGCTGACATGTGTGAAACTTCAGTCTAGACCACTCTGTGGGTACCGCAGGCTTGGGAGACCTTGGAGATGCTCTGATACTGCTATCCTCAGTGTTTGTCCTTCTTACTCCTATTTCTTTCGGGGCTCAAAGATTTGATGAACTTCAAGATCCAGGGAAATGCCAGTAGGATGTCCCATGGGATAAAAGGCATGTGCCACCAAGACTGATGCTCACCTGCGTTGGGACCTGGAACCTACGTGCTAGGGAAAGAGCCAACTCCCACAGGTTGTCCTCTAACCTCTAAACATGGGACATGGCTTGTATACATGAGCCTGTACCCACATGCACATCTGCAAATTATAAAAATAAATGTGAAACCAACCGACCTCATGGAACACAGAGAGGAGACGCATGGGAAAGGCTCATTACATTGAAACCTTTTACAGATTTTTGAGGATGTAAGTTAGAACGTGCCTGGCTTTATAGGCACCGAAAAGAGGGACAGGGCCACTGTCCTAGCTCCCAGATGCCTCTCAGGTCAAGGTTTGAACAAATGGACGATGGATGGGGGTGGAGGGAGGGATGAAAACTGTCTAATAAACACCTGATCAAGACATACTGTGTTCAGACACTGGCCCAGACGGGATGCAGGAATGAACCACAGACCTGGCCCCGTGGTCCCCTGCTTTAGGTGTAGACACGAGTACTGAGTAGCACAGGAGATGAGGAGAGCACCCTGAAGGACTTCTTCAGTCCTAAATCTTCTGCAGTGATGGTGTGAGAGAGATCTAGTGGCCCTTTGATTGTAAATCCCTGCCTTCCATAGCCCAGTGCCTCCAGAGTATACTGTATTGGGAGGCTGTGTTTGACTCCAAAGGTAGAATGCACTTGGACTCTGGCTGGTCTCACGGTATGGCCCCTGGGTTTGCAGTGGCTTCTTCGATAGAACCCCCAAGTCCATGGTGGGGGCTCCTCCTTGGATTTTTGACAGCAAGCTATCTGAGTTCAAGCCGTACGAGGTCAATGCTAATTTCACAAGAATGTCCCAGGAGCTGGCGAGGAAGCCAGCCGCAGGCCCCAGCCCAGTCTTTCTCGGAGCCTTCAGAACCTCCCTTCCACTCTTTTACTGCTTCCTGGCTCTAATGGGGTTGGGCAACAGTGTTGTCTACGGCAGTCTGTGCCTACGGCAGCAAGGTAATTGGCCAACATGACCTTCTCTAGGAGTTCAGATGCGTGTTCTCCCTTGGGCTTCAGGAAGGCTGGTATTCTCCACTTCATTTTTGGCTTAGGCAGAAAATACTATATTTCACTGTTGGTAACGATTTCCCCGAAAAAGGCATTATTTTGTCCAACTTCCCTGGAAAGATTGGAACAGATGTCAAGTCTTCGCGGTTTCGGTTCATTACTCAGAATGAAAGGCCCGGTCTTGGCGGCTCTTCCCACTCACGCGTACTTCTTTCCAGTGTGATTCGTGAAATCACAGGCTGTCAGAGCTGGACGACAGACCTGCAGGAACAGCTGCTCCAACCCCATGCTTTATTACAGGGGGAAACTGAGGCTTGGAGAAGCTGTTTGTCCTTTGTTCTCAGGTTCCCGAAATCATGACCTTGAAGAAAATCAAACCGCTGACCTGTCCCCAAATCTTATAGGTGACATTTTCCCTTTCCTGTCTCACTAAGGACCTGTCTGTACTTCTTCTAAATGTCTAGGCCAGTCAGCAGGCCTTCTTAGGACATTGTTTTACCCTGTAAGTAGCTTTCTACTTACCAAGATTTGATTGGGATGCACCCAATTCTAGTCTTGCTCAGCATTCTTTCCACACACGAAGCCATTTGATCTTGTCTACCTGGTTCCAGCCCCAGATCTCAAACTGATGACAAGAAGTACTCAACAACTCCAGCTCTGTATTTTGACCCCTGATATCCAATTATCCTGATGTTAGCCTGGACCCTGAACTTGTTCCCATTATAAAGCTTGAGCCAGCTCCTACCGGAATGGGATGGATCTTAGTTCTGGCAACTTGTCACTAATCGGTCTTCTGGTCTTCTTTTTAGAGAATAAGGTCTAGTCCCCAGGCCCTGGCCACAGCTCACTCCCTGCTTTGGGTGTCTTGTTGGCACTTCCTGTTGGATTCTCCAGTATGGTCACCACTGGTTCTATATCTCTATTCTCCACCTCATGCTGGGAGGAACCCCCAGAGTGCCCAGATAGTGAACTATTAAATTAAAATAGCAAGACCTGCCATCATTACAGGATGCTGCCTACAGGCCAAGCATCGCTAAGTGCCTCATGAATTCCTCCCTAGAGCCCCAGGAGGCAGCAGACATTGCCACATTTTAGATGAAGGATTGGTGGCTGGAGCAGGCAGAAATGCTTGTTCAAGCTGGTGAGTGGCCAAGTCAGTTCTAGTACTCAATTCACTATGACCTTAAAATCCAACACGGTGTTGTACGAGTCAAATACCGTGGGGTGAAGTGACAGAGGCAGGCAGTCTCAATTACATTCCAGTTCTGTTACTGTGACCTAATTTGGAATAAGGTCTTGTGGATTATATTCTTAGAGAACAAAGTCACCAAGGTAAGATGGCATCATACTGAATTAGGGTAGCCCCCTCCTAACAACTGGTGCCCTTATAAAAGACATAGATATGCAGAGACGAGTGTGTGACAATGGAGACAGAAATGAGGAAAAGGCAGGCACAAAGCCAAGAAGCACCAAGGGATGCTGGCCACATCAGAACCTGGGAGGATGGAGCCCACTCACCTTCAGAACCTCTGAAGGGAAGCAATGCCACTGACACCCTGATTTCTCATTTCTGCCCAAGGAGAGGACACATTTCTGTGGTTTGAAGGCACCTGGTTTGCTATCACTTGGTATAGCAGCCCAAGAGAACTCATACACCTGTCCCTTAGACCCTGTGTGGGATGCAGAGAGCTCTTCTACCATCTACTCTTGGGTCCCGTTCTGAGCCCTGTGCTGCATTCCCATACACATGAATGTCACTTTGGCTTCTGACTACACCTGTCACCGGGGCTTTGCTGGGATTTCTTTTGTAGCATTTGATGGGGTTTGGAGTTCTACAGCCATCCAGATCCCTCTTCTACCTCTATGGTGTCCAAGAAAACAAGCTCCATTCCTGACAACCACAAAGCAACTCGACTCATCCTGGAGTTCTGCCTGCTGGCTCCCTCCCATGTCTCTAGTATTGGGTGTTATAGCTCGGATATAAAGTATGCCCCAGAAGGTTCATATGTTGAAGACTTGTCCCAAGTTGTGAATCTATCATTGGGATCCCTCACGACCGGATACTGAGTGCCTTGATCTTATTAATCCACTGATAGATTTGCACTGTAATAGTATTACTGGAAAGAGAAGCTTCACTGTGGGAGTTTGTGTCTATAAAGGGTCTTTTGTCTCTGTTTCTCAGAAGCCAGGAGGCTACAAGCCTCTGCCCCATGCTCCCGTGGTCATGATGCCCTTCCTGCTTCACCACAGGGCAGCAGGGCAAGCGGAGCAAGCAGCTGGATTTTCTGAAACCGTGAGCCAACTCTAACCCTCCACTTAGGTGTTTCTCTCTAACACTTGTCATGCAAGTGTGAGGACTTGAGTCTGGATTCCCAGAGCCCTCACAGAAAGCCAGGCTTGGACGCACACATCTATACGTGAGATCAGAGGGAGAGACTGGAGAACCCTGGGAAGTTCGTGGTTCAGCTTGGAGTATTCAGCAGTGTACAAGAGACTCTGTCTCCCACAAACTGGAAGGTGAGGACCAGCATCCCCTTCATGTCCTCTGACCCCCACGTGTACACCAATGGCACGAGCGTGCCAGCACTCATGCACGCGCGCACACACATTTATTTTTTAAATGTATTTCTGTTTGTCAGTGATAAAAACTTGATTCACACAGGAGCATCCTCAGCTTCTGCGTTATCCAAGTGCTGTTTCTCTACCTAGATGCTTTCCATCCAAGCTGAGGAAACAAGGTACCTCACGTAGAGCCTGGGTAGCAACCCGATAAAGCATCGTCTGGGCCTCCCACATGTCTGAACAGACCCAGACAGGTGTGAGTAACATCCCAAGTACCAGCTGCCAGCCCTGCCTCTACGATTCACCCCCAGAGCTGCGGCAGCCTTGATGGCTGACTGAGCAATGATGTGTGTGCCTTTCCCAGGCCTGGAGAATGGCCCCAGTCCTGCTTCCCCGAAGGCTCCATACTGTGCCAGTGTCTATCAAGAAGAATGGCAGGTTCAGTCTGCCCCAGTCACCAGAATCCAGGGTAGATGACCCATCTTCTGCCACTTTGAGTCCTCTCCCCAAATTCCTGGTAGTGGTATTAACCCAAATGGGTGGGGCCTGCTCTAGCAGCGCCCAAGGGGGCTGGGGCTGGAACCCCGCCTCTTTGAAGTAGGCTAGATTCCCCATCATACACCGGACAGTGCTCGCTCTTCCCTGCATTGCTCCATGCTGCTCTGATCACAACAGAACTTTTCTTTATAAGCTATTGTTTAATCTCTGCCTTCCCTGTCAGTATATAAACTCCAGGAGGGCGAGGATTAAGCTTGTTCCCTTCACTGAAGTGCCTCTCGCCTCTCCTCTCGGGGATTAGTGCAGAGCCCGACATAAAGAGGAGGCTCCAGGAAATTTTGTTAGAAAAACAAACATTAGAATATCCACCCAAACTGACCACCTGAGTTTGATCCCCAGGGCCCACAGGGTCGAAGAAGAAAACTGACTCCTGTAAATTGTCATGTGACCTCTACATACTTGCTGTGACACACACACACACACATACACACACACACACACACACTGATTCTGGTCTCAGTTTCCCAACTCTGCATACATATTTTTCCTGAAGTTAGATTGACTCGACCATTTGACCCGTGTTTTCCCAGAATAGGAACTACTGCTTATGGTGGCCCTGATGGGTCAATCTACAAAACTGTTCCTCTCTCCTTTGATTGCTCAACAGATCCCAGCACAGTCTCCACCTGCCTTCAGGCTCACCTTGGGGAGGTTCTGGAAAGATCTTCAGTTCTTTAGAGCAACCTGTCACTGCCTTGGGGGCAAACTGGCTGATGGTGTCCCTGTTGCCTGTTTTCCCTTGCTCTCACTTGACTCTGTCCCTCAGTGAGGTGAACCTCCATCATGACTTGCTTTGAAGTATGTGCCCTGGCTCAGGGCTAGGGACAGGCTTGGGTCCCCTTCTCTGGCCTTGCAGACAGGGCATGGGACTCAGGCACATGGGCCAGAAGCAAGGCCTGCTTCTGGGAAGAAAAGAGACAGCACACAATCCAAGCAGTAAGGGTGTGTCTCTGTCACCTGCTATCCCTGTCACATCTGCAGGCTGGGGGACCAGTGCTCACAGTCCTGTGGCCATGACTTCTGCAGAGTATGTCTTCCCGAGTCCTGTGTTTCTTCATCATATTCATTACCACAGTCTGCATTCTAGGGACCAGAAATGACCTCATGTCCTCCTTGGGTGCAGACCAAGGGGACAGCAATGACATCCTTCTGCCTTGCATGAGTCTCTCAGCCCTTCCTCTAGGGTAATGGTTCTCAACCTCTGGGTCTCAACCCCTTTGACAGATCTCTATCTCCAAAAAGGTTTACATTGCCGTTCTTAACAGGAGCAAAATTACAGTTATGAAATAGTAACAAAAATAATTTTATGGTGTGGGGGGGTGTCAGCAGAACATGAGGGGACTGTATTAAAGCGTTGCAGCTGAAGGGTGAGAACCACTGCTCTTGGGCTTTCTGGGGTGGGTCACAGCAGGTCCCCACTCTCTCAATCCTCAGGCTCTGTCTAGATCTGTCTAGAAGTCAGAGAAGCTCTCCTGACCAGCTACCTCCCATATTTGCAGCATCATCCTAGCTGGAGACTCAACCCAATCTCCGGCTTAGATGAATTTACTGTGGCTGGAGACTCACATCCGTTATCTGTTTATTTCCAATGCTAGAATGCAACATCCTGAGGCTCAGGGGAGGGGCCTTGCCTATGTTTACTCCTGCATCCACAGAACACAGCACGAGGCCTTGAGTGAGTTACTGAACTTCTTGACCACACTAGAAGGCTCTAAAGATGCCACCCGGCAAGACCCTCTTTACAATGATGTTCTCAGAAGTGCGCTGAGCCATGGAGGGTGTCTTCTGTGACACCCTGAGCCAGCTGACAATGTTGACAGTGAGCACTGCGGTGACCAGCAATCCTAGAACTGGCATTCTGAACAGTTCACATAAATCTGACTAGAGGGGGAGACAGGTATTGGAAAATCCCCAAATGTCAACTGTCAGATCCTCCATCTGTGGTCTATGTACAAGCCTCCTAGGCTGAGAACTCCTGACAGTTTGACAGTGGTCTCTCCTATGCCTGAGACAGCTCTGTGATTCCCCAAGTCCCCGGGGAGGGCACTGATTCTGACTCTGAGGATGGCTGGCTGGACAGGTTTCCCTGTATCATGATACATATCCCGTACTACCACCCCTAAAGGAATCCTTTGTTTCTCATTCCCTCATGTGCACAGGGTGGGGATTTCCAGGCCTTCCGATCTGCCTGCACTGAAGACCACTGTGCACTTAGCTACAGCCTCAGTCAGTCCCTGATTGTGGGAGACTTCAGCAACCTTGGCTGTGGCCATCTCAGTAAACACCCTATGCGAGCCTGAAGACCTCTTCCTTCTCCAAGTCACAGACAAACAAACCCGAGTCACTGTCCTCTGCTTTAGTCTCCTCCAGGCACCTCCATCTTCCTTTTGCACCAGTGGCTAAAGACCTGATGGTATTTTGCTTGTCAGATCCATTGCTTCTTTCTGGCTTGGTCACACCCACACCTAATGACACTCCCATCCCAGCCTGCCGCCCACCACTGCCGGTCTGTTGTTTGTTAGGACTGGGTTCATACACCCTCATACACCAATCGTATGCAGGTATATTCTAGAAGCATCTAACCCCAGCTCTGGTGACAACTGTTGCAAGGTCCTACATAGTTTCCATGTCCACCAAGTTCAGACAAGCTGCACAAAAGTCAGGGCCAACGCCTAAACCTACCCTTGCCTGTCCTTACCACATGGATGGTCCTGAGACACTGTAGGGCTTGTCTATGGTGCAGAGTCCCAGACCTACCCACTTGCCACTGGTGGCTGGTTGATATTGTCAATTTGACACAATCTAGAATCGCCCAGGAGACGAACCTCTGGGCATCTCTGTGAGGAAGTTTCTAGAGAGGGTTGTTCGTGGTGGGAAGACATGCCCTGAATGTGGGCAGCACCATCCTGTAGGCTCTGGAATGAATGAAAAGGAGACAGCAGGCTGGGAAGTGAGCATTCATTCCCCTTGCCTCCTGACTGTGTGTGCAGCGTGACCAGCTGTCTCAGGCTCCCGATGCCATGCCTCTCCTGCCATGGTGGATCATACCTACAGACTATAAGACCAAACCTCTCCTTCTTCAAGGTTCTTTAGTCACGTGTCTGTGACCGCGATGAGAAAAATAACTAACCCGGTTTCAGTTTTAGCTTCCCTTGCCTGACTCAGTCTTTCCCAGTGTCATCCTCCCTAGAGAAGCCATGACAGGCTTCTGTGTGGCCCTGCCCTCTAAGAGCCCAAGGTGACAGTGGCACTCAAGACCTTTGGGTTGGATGAATAGGCCCATGATCCCCTGCTGGGGAGCCTTCCCGTCACAGCCACTAGACCTGTTTCCCTCTGACCACCTTTTTAGACCACGGAGCTCTCATGTGCCTGGTCCTTGTCTGACCCCTTTGGCAGGCCTCTCCCTAGGCTGAGTTCTAGAGCTAATAGCTATACATGGACTCTCAGCAGGGCACTGTGTCCTTTCTGCTTCCCCTGTCTGCCTGCCTAACTGGTCATCCACAGATTTACTCTGATAGCCTCTTGATCTTCCCCAACACTCTTCAAGTCTAGCTCTGGGCAATCTGTTGCCCTGACAACAGTCCACTTCTGTAGCCATCTGTTTCCCCTGCCCTAACTGCCCTGTTCCTGAAGCATCCTAACCTGTCCTGGGAGAGCTCCCAGCATGCCTTGTGTCCAAGTGTACCAGTCCAGCCTGAAGGAGGTAGATTGGACAGAGCTTCTCTTGGACACAAGAACAGGGTTTGCGTTCCAACACTCGTGCATGCGGGCCAGAGTGAGGATGGCTTATGGTAGGAAAACAATGGGCCCAGTAGATAATGGGGTCACAGATTTGACTTCACCAGACCCTCCTCACGCACAGTTTAGATGGGAAGGTGACCCGCAGCCATGTCTCTGGACACAGTGAGCAGTCCATGCCCTTTTATGAGTCTTTCGCTCACCAGTGCCTGCTTTGCTGAGCAATGGGCAGGCTAAGTGCGCCAGAGACTTCCCGTCTAGAAGAAGAGTCAAGCACAGGGTGCAGTCTCTCCAGGCCGCGTCACTTTCCCTTCTATACTCTGTGGTAGGAGAGTAGAGGGGATGTCTGGGCATTGCTATTTCTTCATAAAGGAAGGGAGACATATCAAGGTTACCTATGACCGCTCTTTGTCCCCTATCTTGATGCAAGCTTACCTAGAAACCAGAGGGAAGTCTATACCACACATTCCAGGCGTGAGTTGGGTCCCACTGACCTCCTTACCACACTCTATAGGCTCTCCTCCTTGCCGGGCTAGGTATCCTGGGCAGTCTTCCCCTTCATCCTCATCTGGCTCCCTCCTTATCCCATGGCTAGCCACCTGCAGAGAACAGGGTCCTAACAGGCCTCAGGTGACTTCTCTAGATGATCTGAAATTGGGAGGGGTGAGGTGTGCGGGGACCAGCATTTCCCCTGAGATTCAAGTTAGAATCCACTGCCTGGTCCTTCACCTCAGCCTTCCCCCATCCCTCCATTCACCAAGCACCAGTCTGCAGCCTTCATGTCCCCTGGATAAGTCTCTACTTCCTTCCCTTCCCACTGTCCCTGTCCTCTCCTCCGGGCCTCTCAGCCACATGCTCAGGCTGACTCCAATTTGACTCGAGTGGAGTAATTTCCCTCTAGAGCCAGGTTGATGTCACCCCTGGCTCCACATCCTCCAGTGGTGCCCTGTAGCTCTCAATAGTAATATTAAATAACTTGTAGCTCAATGATAGGATACTTGCCTAGCATGTGTGAAGAAGTCTCAGGATCCACCCCCAGCATGAAAACAACAACAACAACAACAACAACAACACCCCTCAGCTATCACCGAAGACTCAAGGCTTATATTTCTTGACTTCCTCTCCGCTTGTGGCCTTCCACTGGCTTTGGGCTCTCTCCTTTTGGGTCTCTTCCTTCTCATTCCCCAAGTAGGCTCCTGTGTACTATAGTATCAGAACACAGAAGCTCTAGCTGGCAGGCCAATGGTCCAAGAAAGGTGGTACTTTAGTGTGTGCCTCAATTTCCTCGGAGTTGGATGAATATGTGTCAGCCTCCAAGGCCATCTGCTTAGAGTCAGCTAGGAAAGGTAGAGGTCCTGGACCGCTAGGTCCTAGGTTACATCTTGTCTAGCAGGAAGACTGTGGCTGGAGGGTTACTTCTCTCGCTGGCATCACATCTGAGCACAGGCACGTGTGATGAAGTGAGGGGAGGCTGGACTTGGTATAAAGTGTACTGTGTAGGCCACCTCTCATGTATGAATGCTCACTGAGCGTGAACCAAACCTAAGGCTCTGTGTGCATTTGCAGCTGGGCGAATGGAAGCCAGCGAGGCTGGAGGACTCTTCTCGCGAGAGCCGAAGTAAGCTCAAGCTGCAATCTGAATGGTATTCCCATCGGATTCTAGAGTTGTCAGTGCGAGGATTGAAGGCAGAGAGGTGAGCAGAGACAGCCGCCTGAGAGGGGATGAGGGGGAGTGGGCAGCAAGGATGGAGCCAGGTCAGAAGACACACACAGTTCAATCATAGTTTGCTGCGGTGTGGGTTAAAGGCAATTCGGGAAGGTGAGTGTGTCTGCAGGAGGCGATTGCATCCTCCAGGTGTCCACCACCCACAATGCTGGACTGGAGACCAGCGAGTGCCAGGGACGGATGGTTTAAGTCCTCCTGGTTGGAAGGTCTGCCCAGCACCTCCACATGGACCTGGGGTGGGGTGGGGTAGGAGCAGACACTTCCAGAGGTGGGGATCCATCATCTTTACGCCTCTGTTCGGATCCCTAATAAGGAAGTGATAATATTGCCAAGTCTTTACCAGGCTCCCTATGAGCTAGGGAGAAGACTAATTATCTGACACTAATAAATGGTTATGATGTTATTAAAAATGGCACCAAGCTAGGATTAACAGGCTCATCAATCGTAGGGAATCGGGCTTAACAAGGTTCCCTGTCTGTCCCACCCAGCTTGCTGGCCTTGATGGGTACCGGGTCTCCAAAGCACTGCCCAGCAGGTTGGAGGCTGTGGATGAGGCTCCCCGTGTGTCCACAGTGGAAGGGTGCTGAGGGGCTGGCTGCTGCTGGCTTTCTCATCATGTCCCTTTAGAAAGTCTGCCCTTCATAGTCTATGGGCTACTGAGACGCAGAGGGTGGCTGGCCTGGCGGCTCCACCCCTTCCACGTGTGGTCTTGGCTTTCCCTCTTACAGGATCTCTGTCTTCTTCCTTCCCATCATGCCCTGTGCAAATGCCAGGCTTCAGAGACCCACTCACAAGGCTTTAGGGGAGTGGGAAAAGAGGAGGTGCATCCGGTCTTGCTGGCTCATTTCCATAATAATTACAGTTATTACTAATAACAGTGACAATATGGCCTCCCATCCACGTGGACGCCTGTAGCTCGGAAGCCCCGTCCCATCCATTGTCTTCTTCCAGCCTCACAGTGGGCAGAGGAAAGTGAAGACAGTTATCATCTTTCTCACCATGGAGGCAGGAAACTGGAGCTTGGGGGACACAAAAGGACTCCTGAACAACCCCCCCCTCCCCCAACACTCTCCGAGGAGTAGCTGTGAGGATAAAAATAAGAGCAATGCCATTAAGGACTGATGCCCTGCCAGCGATAGCAAGCACACCTGTTAACTGCATCCTCACAGCGCCCCTGGGAGGTGAGCTCTGGGCACATCATCCCCCTTCACAGGCAAGGGGACACATTCAGAGACTGCCCTGGGACACACAGCCACCAAGTGTCAGCATCTCTCGCCAGGCTTCCATACAAACCATGTCTGACTCAGTAGACCTATGTCAGGCCAGGGGCATTGGTCTACCATGGCAGACTCTGAGTGACTCTTGTTCCTCAGCTTTCCTCCCCACCACGAGCCTCTGAGGTCTCCTTATGGTACCTTCACCAACATCCAGTGGTGACCAAAGCCTGGTGAGGCTGCCTCTACCTGAAGAGTCAGAGCAGTGAGGAGCCCAGACACTAACTGGGATCATAGCACATTGGAGACTGTCAGCCATGAACGTGCCTCCTCTCGGGTCTGGGACCGTGTGGCCTCTCTTCTAGAGAGATGAAAACCCAGGCCCACTTAGGCACAGAGCCTTAAAAGACGCACTGGCTTGGCATCCAGCCCACCACCGAGGCCTGGCTCCTATCTCCCTTCTGCCTCTGCTTCTGCAACTGCATCAGTGGGCTGCCTAAGGATGGGGGAGACCAGGTCTGAGGGTCCATGGCCTCCTTTACTGCAGGCAGGATTTCTTTCAGATAGATATTGCTTCTGTACTGCTGAGGTGCCTGAGATGGAGGTGGGGAATATTTCATCTGTGCCCCGTGAGCCTGACAAACAGTACCTGCCTGTAGTCTTACACCTTATCGGCCCCAGTAGTTACTAACTATGCCTATAGTCAAAGAGAAGATGCTTGTGTGTGTGTGTGTGTGTGTGTGTGACACCTTATCGGCCCCAGTAGTTACTAACTATGCCTATAGTCAAAGAGAAGATGTTTGTGTGTGTGTGTGTGTGTGTGTGTGTGTGTGTGTGTGTGTGACACCTTATCGGCCCCAGTAGTTACTAACTATGCCTATAGTCAAAGAGAAGATGTTTGTGTGTGTGTGTGTGTGTGTGTGTGTGTGTGTGTGTGTATGTGTGTGTGTGTGTGTGTGTGTGCATTGAAGAACTTCCCAACCTCTGCTAATCCTAAAAGCTGGTTCTTGAGCCTCAGATCTGCTGGTCCTGAGCCTGAGCTTCTCAATATGGAGAGTATGTTTGCTGTTAGCATCACATGGGTACCTGTGGCCCTGTGCTGCTGCCCCAGTGCTCCTGGGTGGATACTGAGGTGGCGGTGACTTGAGCATTTCATTAAGGAGGAAGCTATTCAGCTGGGTGACTTGTGCCTGTGCCCATAGCTGAGGGCCCCAATTCCTTTCTTGGCCTCTTCCTCACAGTCTACAGGCCGAGGCTCCTGTCTCGGGTCTCTCTCCCTTCACTCTGCTTGCATGACTCCTTACACCCCAGGTCTTCCCCCTCCAGGCAGAGCGAGAGGTTCTTGGTGCTTCCCAGTACAGTCTCACTCCCTGCTTCATGCTAACCCCAAGCCCACTCCTTATGCCATCTGTCGAACCAACGAACCCACAATGACTAGAGAAGTGACAGATCAGTTTGCATGTCCCTGAGTTGGGTGGCATGTTTGTTAGGGTTCCTCTATCCCAGGGCTGGGATATACTTCAAGGAGCAAATGGCTGAGAGGCTGTAGGAATCCTCCCCATAGCAGGCTCACCAAAGATGCCTTGGGAAGGCCCATCATCAGAGGGGCCAATTTGTGCACATGGTGGGGATGTTGGGAGGTGGACCGCCTAGACCAGGCAGACCCACCAGAGCTGGGCACACTTTGATGGCTCTTGATCAGTCCCCAAGGTCACAACCTTCATCTCCACCTGCCCAGTCTTATACTGTCACCTGCTGGAATGCCCAGATGTTCAAATGGCACTTCACTAGAACCGTCCACCCTGTTCCCATCCCACCCTCCTTGCCCACGCCTTGGCTTACGTGGTCAATGAGTTCCTTGACCATGCCGTTCCACTGGCCTTTGTCATCCTGGGCCCCGTACTTGCCGTCTTCCACCAGCCGGATCTCGTAGGAGAAGCCCAGGATGTGTGCCAGCTCCTTGAGCAAGTCGATGCAGTAGCCCTCAAACCGGTCATTGCCATAAAGGGTCCTATCAGACTTGCGGAACATGACAAAAGGCTCCTCCTGAGGGGACAGAGGGAAAAGAGGTGCTAAGCTAAGTGGCTGAGGCAGTGGGGGGGGGGGCAGGCTCTGTAGCTCAGACTGACCTTGAAATCAATTAGCAGTTAAGCATGACCTTGACCTACTGATCTTGACCCCCACCTCCCAAATGCTGCAATTATAGCCATGTGCCACCATAACTGGCCTGGGTGCGTGCACGTGCACGTGTGCTCATGTGTGTGTGTACATGGCATGTGTGTGTGTGTGTACATGGCATAAGTACATGGGCATATGTGTGCACGCTCATGTGGAGGCTAGAGGTCTAATTTGGGTATCACTGTTCAAGTCCCATCCTTTTTTTTTTACTACTTTCATTTTAATAATAATAAAACATGTATTAAATGAAGAAAATTTTTTTCAATATCCCCTCTAGTCAGACGTGGTGGCTTGGGCCTTCACTCTTAGCACTCTGGAGGCAGAGGCAGAGGCAGAGGCAGAGGCAGAGGCAGAGGCAGAGGCAGAGGCAGAGGCAGAGGCAGAGGCAGAGGCAGAGGCAGGAGGATCTCTGTGAGTTCAAGGCCAGCCTGATTTACACAGAGTCCCAGGTTGGCCAGAGTGGCCATAGTGAAAATCGTCTCAAAAAGGAAAATTGCCATTTTTACAATGTTGATCCTGCCAATCCATGAGCATGGGAGATCTTTCCATCTTCTGAGATCTTCTTTAATTTCTTTCTTCAGAGACTTGAAGTTTTTATCATACAGATCTTTCACTTCCTTAGTTAGAGTCAAGCCAAGATATTTTATATTATTTGTGACTATTGAGAAGGGTGTTGTTTCCCTAATTTCTTTCTCAGCCTGTTTATTCTTTGTGTAGAGAAAGGCCATTGACTTGTTTGAGTTAATTTTATATCCTGCTACTTCACAGAAGCTGTTTATCAGTTTTAGGAGTTCTCTGGTGGAATTTTTAGGGTCACTGATATATACTATCATATCATCTGCAAAAAGTGATATTTTGACTTCCTCTTTTCCAATTTGTATCCCCTTGATCTGCTTTTGTTGTCGAATTGCTCTGGCTAGGACTTCAAGAACAATGTTGAATAGGTAGGGAGAGAGTGGACAGCCTTGTCTAGTCCCTGATTTTAGTGGGATTGCTTCAAGCTTCTCACCATTTACTTTGATGTTGGCTACTGGTTTACTGTAGATTGCTTTTATCATGGTTAGGTATGGGCCTTGATATCTTGCCAAAAGCAATCTACAGATTCATTGTAATCCCTATGAAAATTCCAACTCAATTCTTTAACGAATTAGAAAGAGCAATCTGCAAATTCATCTGGAATAACAAAAAACCTAGGATAGCAAAAACTCTTCTCAAGGATAAAAGAACCTCTGGTGGAATCACCATCCCTGACCTAAAGCTTTACTACAGAGCAATTGTGATAAAAACTGCATGGTACTGGTATAGTGACAGACAAGTAGACCAATGGAATAGAATTGAAGACCCAGAAATGAACCCACAAACCTATGGCCACTTGATCTTCGACAAGGGAGCTAAAACCATCCAGTGGAAGAAAGACAGCATTTTCAACAAATGGTGCTGGCACAACTGGTTGTTATCATGTAGAAGAATTCGAATCGATCCATTCCTATCTCCTTGTACTAAGGTCAAATCTAAGTGGATCAAGGAACTTCACATAAAACCAGAGACACTGAAACTTATAGAGGAAAAAGTGGGGAAAAGCCTCGAAGATATGGGCATAGGGGGAAAATGCCTGAATAGAACAGCAATGGCTTGTGCTGTAAGATCGAGAATCGACAAATGATACCTCATGAAACTGCAAAGCTTCTGCAAGGCAAAAGATACTGTCAATAAGACAAAAAGGCCACCAACAGATTGGGAAAGGATCTTTACCTATCCTAAATCAGATAGGGGACTAATATCCAATATATATAAAGAACTGAAGAGGGTGGACTCCAGAAAATCAAATAACCCCATTAAAAAATGGGGCTCAGAATTGAACAAAGAATTCTCACCCGAGGAATACCGAATGGCAGAGAAGCACCTGAAAAAATGTTCAACATCCTTAATTATCAGGGAAATGCAAATCAAAACAACCCTGAGATTCCACCTCACACCAGTCAGAATGGCTAAGATAAAAAATTCAGGTGACAGCAGATGCTGGCGAGGATGTGAAGAGGAACACCCCTCCACTGTTGGTGGGATTGCAAGCTTGTACAACCACTCTGGAAATCAGTCTGGCGGTTCCTTAGAAAATTGGACATAGTACTACCAGAGGATCCAGCAATACCTCTTCTGGGCATATATCCAGAAGATGTCCCAACCGGTATGAAGGACACATGCTCCACTATGTTCATAGCAGCCTTATTTATAATAGCCAGAAGCTGGAAAGAACCCAGATGCCCCTCAACAGAGGAATGGATACAGAAAATGTGGTACATTTACACAATGGAGTACTACTCAGCTATTAAAAAGAATGAATTTATGAAATTCCTAGGCAAATGGATGGACCTGGAGGGCATCATCCTGAGCGAGGTAACCCAATCACAAAGGAACTCACACAATATGTACTCACTGATAAGTGGATACTAGCCCAAAACTTAGTATACCCAAGATATAAGATACAATTTGCCAAATGCATGAAACTCTAGAAGAATGAAGACCAAAGTGTGGACACTGTGCCCCTTCTTAGAATTGGGAACAAAACACCCATGGAAGGAGTTACAGAGACAAAGTTTGGAGCTGCGACAAAAGAATGGACCATCTAGAGACTGCCTTATCTAGGGATCCACCCCATAATCAGCTTCCAAACGCTGACACCACTGCATACACTAGTAAGATTTTGCTGAAAGGACCCAGATATAGCTGTCTCTTGTGAGACTAGGCAGGGGCCTAGCAAACACGTAAGTGGATGCTCACAGTCAGCTATTGGATGGATCACAGGGCCCCCAATGGAGGAGCTAGAGAAAGAACCCAAGGAGCTAAAGGGATCTGCAACCCTATAGGTGGAACAACATTATGAACTAACCAGTTCCCCGGAGCTCTTGACTCTAGCTGCATATGTATCAAAAGATGGCCTAGTCGGCCATCACTGGAAAGAGAGGCCCATCGGACACACAAACTTTATATGGCCCAGTACAGGGGAACACCAGGGCCAAAAAAATGAGAATGGGTGGGTAGGGAAGTGGGGGGGAGGGTATGGGGGACTTTTGGGATAGCATTGGAAATGTCATTGAGGAAAATACGTAATAAATAAAAAAATAAAAAGGAAAATTGCCTTAAAAAGAGAATTACTTGTGTTTCTGTAATCAGAATTGACCACTTGAAGTTCATTTTGCTTCGGTGGGATGGCGTGGACACCACAGAGCAATCTGGGTCATACACCCTGTTCTTGAGGCAGGGTCTATCACTGGTCTGGCACCTGCTGAATAAACTAGACGTTCTAACTGCAGAACCGTAGGGATTCACATCTCTGTCTCTCCAGCACTGAGATTTCAAGGCTGAGCCACCACCCCTGGCTTTCTGTATGGTTCTAAGACGGAACCTAGGCCCTCCTGCTTGCTCTGTAAGCCCTTTCCTACGGCTCATCCCATCTCCTCAGGCCCTGGAGTTTTGTCTTTCTGACACCATTTCAAATGGCTTGGACCTTGGACCAACAGCCTAGAAGCAAGTCCAGGGAGAGTCTATGTTCTGAAAGCCAACCTGGTGGCTTGCAATGGCATCTCCAGGGATTGATCTCAGCACAAGGGGATAGGGCCCTGCTGCTACTGACTGACATGGTTGCTAGTGGCCCAGAACTGTCAAGAGGTGGGACAGGACTACCTGATTCTATAGTACAGGTTTTCTACTGTAGCAGTGTTCTAAACCAGCATGAGCCTGACCTTAGAACCTGTTAAAGAATCACTCTTGGGCCCCACACTAGACCCATCCAGGCAGGAGCTGCTGGAAGTTTTGTGTCCAATCAAGCTAGAGGACCATGCAGGCAAAGCCCTCCATCAGTTACAGCGACTTCTCTCCTTGCCCCAGATTAGACAGGTTAACAAACTAGTTAATGTTTGGGACACCCCTCCTTCCTAATACCACTGTTTTAAGGTCCCCTCAGCACCCATGTCAGGATCTGACAGTAA
This sequence comes from Mus musculus, assembly GCF_000001635.26. Lineage (NCBI taxonomy): Eukaryota > Metazoa > Chordata > Mammalia > Rodentia > Muridae > Mus > Mus musculus. The sequence goes on along the minus strand of NC_000070.6, from coordinate 125,666,434 downwards.
GCCATCAGTGGCTACAGTGGTAACTTCATCTGTAGGTGGCTGTGCTGTCCCGGGCATCAGCAGGTCCTCAAGAAGGCAGTGTGTGGGTCCAGGGCTGTTGGTCCTGTGTCAGTCACCTCTTTCCAGGTGGAAGGCATAGAGTAAGGCTTAGCGCTATCTGATTTTTCAAAAACACACTCCTTCCTGGCTGCGCCACAAATGAAGAACTAAGAGAAGAGGCAGGAAGCTGAGGCTGGGGAGAGGACCTGAACTAACAGCATCCGGTTGGGGGTGCCTGGAGGCAACAAGATCCAGATGTCCCAGAATCCAGGTCAGAGTGCTGGTCCTTGATTCTGTGGACTCAGGCACCCATCCCCCACTCGTTCACAGCCCTCTGTGTTGAAGTCTAGAGTGGTTGAGCTGAATCACCTCAACTCCCCACATTTATTGAATTACTACTGTGTACCACGTGCCATTTTTTTGACTCCTGACAGTCTGTTTCGTTTAAGTCTTATTAGGATGCAAAATAGATGATCTTATCACCATGTAATACACGAAGAAACAGACTCAGAGAGGGTCATACATTACCCAAGGCCACACAGCAGTTGAAAATAGTTCCAAGGAGCCCAGTTTCAGATGGACCTAGCCAAGCAGCACACCCACTCACTCCTTTCTGTCCCTAGACTTAGACCGCCCTGACTTAACCTGCTCTTACAGGTTCTGAGCTCAGGCTGAGAGCTACTATCTCATCTGCTTTGGTCTCCTGGACCCCCTTCCTCAGTCCTGACCCCATTCTCTGTCCTGGCCTGCTGGCCACCTTCCCCACACCCTGCTCTTATCTAAATGCCTCTCCTCCTAGCTGAGCGCAGTCCTCTAACAGAATACTTGCCCACAATAGCACTAGCACTTATTGAGAGGGGTCTCAGTCTCTCCCTATTGACAGGACCATTTTCTTGCGCCCATGGGCCCCTGGGATGGGGTGGGAAGCAGAAGGCTCTGGTGACCATTGTTGGATGTCCTCAAGGAGCAGAACCTGCCAGTGTCTCAACCCAGGTTCCTGCTATGGCAGATGGGCTCTGTTCGTTTACCCTGGTCCCCCAGTTTCCCAGTGTACTGCCCCACCTTACAACAGAGTCTGCTCAGGCTCTGGGGACTCCTTCTGGGTTTTGAAGACAGAAAGTGTCTCAACCTACAAGAGGTTCCTGACCACCCGGGGAGTCTGAGGACAATGCTTTCAAGACTAATCACATGGGAAGGTAGACCTTTGGGTTAGTTCCACCCTGGACCTCAGGGCCTCTGGTGCTACCCCACAGCCAGGCAAGCAGCTCAACATGGGGGAGGGGAAGCACAGGTGGGCCTGGGTCAGGGGCTCAGGCAGAATGAAGGCTGACCCTCTGACCTTTCCTCAGGTAATATGCCCCCCCCCCCGCCCTGGGGATGTCCTGGAGAGAGGGGGCATGGTGCGCTGTCAGCCCATTTACCCCTCTACTTGTGTTCTTATGCAGTGAGCAGGCTACACTACTGTACTTAGTGGTCCTGACCTCACTTAGCATCGCCAGAGAACTAGAGGGAAGTTGTCGTCTTTCCCAGGGAAATTGCCAGGTCAGAGGGAGATCCCCACTTCCTTCTGTAGAATGGAGATTCTAACAGAGTAGGAGTAAGACGACCCCGCCTAGGGAAAGCACTTAGTGCCTGGCGAGTGAGCGTCGGCTGCCAATATCACCACTACTACTGTTCTTATTATTACTGTCCATGCTCATCCTTCCTTCCCACATACTCTCTGCCCAGTTACTTCAGTGAGCTTTCCCTCTTAGAGGCCACGCCCGAGGCCATCAAAGGGTAACAGTCAAGGCCACCAGCAGAAGTGAAGGCAACAGAATGGGATGGGGGCCCCTGAGATGTCTCCCTTCCTGACCCCGCCCCCTCCACGGCCTTAGCCTCTAAAATTAGCACTTCATTTGCGAAGCCACCACAGTCCCAGAATCTATACATCTCCATCTAAATACGCTGCCTTCGGAGCAGCTGCAAAATGCCATTAATTTCGGGAAGTGCTTTGCGGATGGCATACATATTTAACAGCTGAAGCCCAGGGCATTAAAATGGTGTTCGCCTTAGTGATGCGTCTCCAGTCCAGCAACATTTCCTAGGGGGTAATTCTCAACTCCGAGACTACTTATTCATGGACTATTTCACAATTTATTACTGGAAATGTCCAGACAGCCAGTTCACCAGCTTCCTCAGCTGCTAATCGATTGCTCAGTGAAGGTGCCCTCAATTTCATAACTTCATGCTCTCCTATTGCTCCGGGAGAAGAGCCGTGGGAACAAGGGTAATATTTCTCCTTAACAAGTCACCGAAAACAGGGGTCCAGAAAAATAACCTTTCCCGACTTTCAGTCACAGGCTTCATCTGGGTTTGCTACAATCACTTAGCAATAGAGAGGCCAGGCCTAGAGCTAAGCTTCTCTGAGACACAGGGCCAGAAGGTTGAAAGAGGAGGCAGGGAGGGGGCAGCTCCCAGAGGAGACAGATTCAGGGATTGGCCATCTGAAAGCTGGGTCCCCAGTGCCCTGACTTAGGCCATGCCTCATGTGCGCATGTATACACACAGTTCTGTCTGCCTGACCCTGCTTGGACACACAGACGAAGTACCCTGACCTGAGGCCTTGGCTGCTGCAGTACAGAAGGAGATAGGGTGTTCAGAATCCTATTTCTCCAGTGGGAGGATCCAGAATGGCCCCTGGCCTGGTCTTCCTGGCCTACATTCTGGTCTTGGCTTTCCCTTCTCCAGCGTGCCGGGGGTCAGCTGGCCCTGTGGTTGAGTAAACGTGGGTCACGGTGTGCACACCGACTATATTGGTGTGTATCCAGAAGCCATCTGGAGCCCCTCCTCAGAATTCACATGCACCCACGTGCATCCTAATTGCCAGTCACACATTCACAGCCCAAAGTACCTTGAACCTTCAAAAGCAGGGCCCCGGGAGCACACTGCCTAAGCTTGCTTGGTGTGAGCTGAGGTTTGAGTGCATGCATTTTTCATGAGAGCGTGGAAGAGCAGAGCCAGAAGAGAGGCTGGGGAGAGTGCTGGGGGAGGCTTCCAGCTTTAGAATAGGGGGGAATCTGGCTTGTGATCTGAGTATCCAGAGGGCACAGTCAGATCCGTGTCTCTTTGTCCATCCAGGACAATGCATCTTGAGGACCTAACCGCAGAGGTTTAGAATCGCGACTAGAAGGTGGGGTTGGGACGCTCATGTAGGCTGCTGTGGCCTGCCACACACCAGGACGAAGGGACTCCTTCTCACAAGGGCTTTCCCCTCCAGGTCCTAGTCCCCAGGGGCTGAACAGTTTGATGTTCTGATTCTGTGCCTTGGTACCTGTCTGTCATTCAAAGTGTGGTTGCCTGCCTGGACCATCCCAGGAAAGACAGGCAGGGGTCCTTGCTCCCAGCAGGAAGTGCTGACCCTGCACACAGGCAGCCAAGCAAGGGGCTGAGTATTCAGCCAGGACAGCTTTGGCAGAGCCAGGCTGAGCTATGACTTGTGTAGCTGTCCCAGGAATAGATAATAAGGCTGATCCCAGGGCAGGGGCTGAGACTATGGCCAAGGAAGGAAAGGAGTGGAGGGTAGAGGCCAGCCTGGAGGCTTATGTCTCTCTGAGAGGCTAGAGGTCTGAGGAGGTCCTGGGTAGATGTGACAAAAGATAAAACCATACAACGGAGTGTAAACCCTGGGCGGATTGGGGGATGTGAGGTAGGCCCAGGAGAATGCACTGGGCTTGAAACAAATGTTCAAGTGATAATTGAAAGTTCATAACACATTGTGCTCCACATGCCAGGAGTCGTCACTCTGCCTGTGCTAAGTCTTGAAGTTCAGGGCTCTGAACTTCAGAGCCATCCATGCCCATCCATGGTTGGCATGTTGTAGTCAACCTGAGCTCACCGGGTCCTGGATACGTAATCAATAGCAATACATTGCAGTGACTGCACTCACCCCGCAATGAGTTTATGAACATCCACTCTCTCAACTCTAGGAGGTAGGTGTCACTGCTCCTGTCTCTTCCTTGTCAGCTAGGCCCCAGGCACGAAACAGGAAAGCCCACACAGTATGTCAACAGAGAAGCCAGGTCTCAACCCCCAAAGTCTGTGCTCTTAGCCATTGCTCATCCGCTGTTCCTACACGTGGCAAAGAGCTACTGGCCATTTCTACCCAGCTGGTGGAGGCCGAGGGGCAGCTGGGCAGATGGAGTTGTGTCCAGGCTATGAGCCAGGAGAAGCTCATCTCCCCCACATCCTCCTGGGGTTCTTGGGAGCCAGCCAGTTCTGGGAAAGGAGTGAGCCCAGCAGGTTGGGGACCACTGCTATTATGGTGAAGAAACTGCAAAGGTGGACTGAACAGGAGCACGGGCTGCTTGATCGATTTGGCTCTTCAAGCAAAGCAAAGCAAAAACCCCTCTGTGCCCCTGCAGAACAATTCATACTCTATTAGGAGGTGGGTGGCTATCTTGGAACTCACTAGGTAGACCAGGCTGGCCTTGAACTTGCAGAGATCTCCCCAACTCTGCTTCCTGAGTGCTGGGATTAAAGCCAGCTCCACACTCCTGACACAGGGGCAGCTGCCATTCCCATGAGACATGAGCTGGTGGCCTTTCAAGGTAACTGTGTTTTGCACCCTGCTACCCTGCTGGGGCTCCTCAGCTCATCACCACTCCGCATGGAGTCCTGCTTTGCGGTTCTGTGTCTCCACGAGGCCTGGAACCATCTCTCCTCATCTCCGAGGTCGCCTTTCTCTCACCTCATTTTAATCTTGCCTCCTAAGAGGTGTTTTATTTATATCTCACATTTCATGCAATTCTGAGTTTAATCTTTTACCACCTTTTTATTATTTTATTTTTTACCCTTTTATATTTTGCCGGTGTCACACTTTCATTCCTTTGCTTTTTGACATTTTTTTTTTTAGTTTGAACATTTTTTTTTACCTTGTCTAGCCAGTGTTGTAAATTATTTAATTTTTCGTCTTCCTTAATATCTTCCCTTTTAATCTCTTTCCTTACCTCATTTTCTCATCATTAGTTCCCCTCTAAACCTTTCTGTTTATCTCTTGCTCTCCCTTCATCCTTCCTATTTTTATCCACATCCACATTCCTTTAATGGCTCATCCGTCTCCTAAAATCCCTGTATGCTTTTTGTTTATTTTTATCATTTATATTTTACATTAGTTTTCCTCCTGTTCCTGTTGAGGTCTTTTTGACTTATGCTTTTTGTATTTGTCTCCTTAATAAGTAGATCCCTAAAGACTAGAAGGGCGTATGATTATTTGGAAGACTCCTTGGGTTCTTGCCCTGACAAAGGCAAGATTATACCTCCCTGGCTCTCTCCCTCCAGCTCTGTCAGCAGCCTGTCCACAGTACCTATTCAGTTTCTATGGTCCTTAATGGGATTTCTTGGTGACCATGACCCCGGGGACTAGAGATGAGACACACTGGCTGAAATTCCCCTCAACATGTTTGGTACTCCAGTGTCCTTGAGATTCCTAGAAGAACTTCGATATTTCACAGTTTTTTTCCCCTGTTTCATGGTGCCCCCCGCGCCCCAGCCACTGAATACATGCATGGTGAGTCACACTAGACGGGAGGATGGTTGAGTACAGCCTAGCTGAACTGCCTCAGTTGGAGAGGCAGGGGAAGCCACTGTCATCCAAGCACCATGGGAAGCTCCCAAGACTTGGGTCCAGGCCTCGCCCATGGAAGGCTTCCTTAATCTTAATGAGCCAAGATTGCTTTTACGAAGAGGAGCAAGTCCAGGCATCCGGGTATGGGTTTTGCAGATTTAATTGCTATACTCTAATGGTCTACTTGTACCCATTTGGTCCCCAAAGGACTCGGCTTCTGCTTGGCTCTAACGAGGGCCTCCTAGAAGGCAGTCACACAGGAAGAATGGGTACAGCAGAGGTGAGGAAGGGACAGCAGTGGCTGCAAGCTACAAGGTGCAGGGAGCCCGGGAAAGCCCACAAGTCACTTCCTGATTGAATCAGAAGAACGATTCAAGAGGAGAACAGAAGTCATGGAGAAGGAGTCTGGCTGAACTGTTTCAGCTGGGGAGGCAGGTAGGCATTAGCCCCATCTAGGCATCATGGAGAGGTGAGACCCACTGACCCATTACAGAGAGAGAGGATGGGATGTGGGATGATCAGGAGGAGAGGTCTCAGCCTCTGGCTCTTGATATTTATAAACCCTGCACAGTGTGACATGTGTCCAGGCTCTTGGGGCCCTCTGGTGTAGCCATAGCTCCTGCCACAGCCGGAGGGGCTCATGGCACCTGCTCAAGGGAAGAAAGTGCCTTGGTCCTGGGACTTCAGGTGGGCGAACAGACCCCTAGTTGCGATGAACAGTTGAGTTTCTTTTTTGGTCCTACTAAGAAAGCAGGTGGCACACAGTGGGTAAAACAACAAACATGGGCTTCTCTTGGGGAACAGGAAGAGGTCCTGGGTTCCAACCTCCCTTTGAGAGCTTTCTGAGTCTCCCTAGAAGCTTCTACTTTCTTATGATCCACTTTGCTACTGTGTCCTGGCCTCCTAAGGGGTACCCTGGATGTGACAGGGGGAAATGGAGTGGTCTCTAGGGACAGATGGCCCTTCCAGCAGGGCCTGAGGCTCTTACCAGCACAGTGGTGACGATGAGTGACCTATTGGTCAGAGAGTCAGTGACATTAGGACCTCGGCCTTTGGCAACCTCAGTGATATTGAGACCGTCAGCTGGACTCCATACTCCAACCTGGATGGACAGACAGACAAAAAAACAGGCGCTGAGTCCTTCCTTTCTCCTCATCAACCAGGCCATCTGTTTCCAACAGTCACAGCCACTGCCATTGTTGTTGTGTCTGTGTGTTTTGGGGGTACAATTCTGACGACAACCTTGATGCTCTCCCTCCTCCAAGGAGACTCTGAGGTATGAGGTTTTTCTTTTCCTCTTGCTGACAAAGTCTTGGCCGAAGGAGAAAGGCAGAGGAGCTGCAGGGAGCTGGAGAAGCAGAGCAGATGCCCAGCATAGATGGCAGGGCCAAGGTCACCTCCTGAACAAGACACTGGGCACTCTTCTGCTTACTCAATGGGTCTCTTCCAGGCCAGACACCCGCAAAGTCCGGACACCCCAGAATGGAGGTGATGCTCCCACTGGGATGAAGGAGAGATGCCCCCACATGTGTGCACTAATCAAAAGAGAGGGGCGGTGGGTGAACAGGCAGCAGGCCAGCCTCAACTGGAAGCTGTTGTGGGTGACAACACAGGACTAGTGAACTTCCTGCACTATGGCTGAAGGGGGTTTGCTACCCTGTCACCATGGAAACTCCTCACAACAACCTTATCACTATCAAGCCGAAGGTTAAAGGATGGAGAGGTAGGATTGAAAAGTCATCCCGAGGTTGATAAGATGGTTCAGCGGGTAAAGGCACGTGCTGCCAAGCCTGGTGGCCCAGGTTCGATCCCTGGGACTCACATGGGTGAAGGACAGAACTGACTCCTGAAAGTTGTCCTCTGGTGTCCACAGGTGCACAGTGGCTCGACTCTATACACCCACGCATGATGAATAAATAAATACATTTTTTATAAGTCACTCTAAAGCCCCAGGCCTCTTGCAGGTGCATTCTGAGCAAACTTCCCAGCTGGGCCTCATCTTGGCTCCTCTCTCTCAAGGAAGGCATCAGCACGCCCACTCTGTCCTTGGCCCAGTTGGGGGTACTCAGAAAACCTAATCAATTAAACAGAGAGGCCAAGTGCAAACAACCCACTCAGAGAGCTGTGCCCGACAGATAGCAGGGAGATACGTAATTATGCTTGAGTAATTCTGCCTTAATCCTCCCAAAGCCACCGGCTGGAGCTAGCTGGATCAGCTCTGACCCAGCTTAGCAAACAGAAGGAGGCAACGGGAGGCTGTGGCTGCGTCGAGGGCTCAGCATGCTCTCTGCCTGTGTGGACCTCTGGGGCCACAAGGAAGGAGGCAGGCAGATGGGACTGAAGAGGCTCTTTTCTAAAGTGGGCCAAGCTCAGTGCGAAGATGCTGAGCAGAGGGCTGGGTGCTGAGCAAGAGGGTGAGTGGCAAGAGACACTCAGCAAGCTGAGGTGGCTGAAGAGCGAGGAGCCTCAGCCCAGCAAGCTCTTCTAAGCCCTGTCTGGGTATCCTGGTAGATTCTAGGCATAGTGCAGGTTAAAGAAACGGGAAAGAAGAGGTTCTCTGCTTACGGGCCCTGGTGGCTATGACTGGGAGCCTCTAGTGGGCACCAGGCAAGCCAACCTCCATCCAGGGATAATAGAGTTTTCCTTGAGTATTAGCTACGGTCAATTTGTACCAGCTGCCTGGAGGGCTGTTGGGAGATAGATGCTGCAGGGTGGGCTCAGATGGAAAGAGTGCTCCAGTGATCAATTACTGATGCCTGCCACGGGCACAGGAGCGGAAAGCGGTGGTGTGTGTGCCATCTATCTACTATTCCCTAGAATTTGATGCTCTACCTAGAGATGAGTGGCTGAGAGAGGAAAGCTAGGATGGCTACCCGAGAGCATGTCAGTCATGGTATTGCTGGAAAAGGGCAGTGGAGGGGGGAGGGGGCGGGGGGCAGGGGGCCACTGCTCTCTAGCACTGGTGAGCTTAAACAAAGAGTGAGGAGCCCACGGAGTATGCCTAGGGTTAGAACAGTGAGTGGGCCTCAGTGATCCTAGGAAGGGTCCCTGCCCTTGGGAATTAATGCCATATATGACATGAGGTAGCTGTGGATGAATCGTGAGGGTTCCTGGTCACCTCTCCCCTATATAGTGGCTGGGAGGACTCAGGAGAGAATGGGAGAGTCACGGCCACCAGTATACAGAAGCTAACAGAGCTAGGTCCATGCCTGGGGGAGGATCACAGATGTCACTTTCACAGCCAGGGCACCAAGTTGGGATGACACCCAGAAGTTTAGGAGGGCAGCACCCTGAGTCAACTGTGGAGTCTGGGTTGGGTGGGGAGGCCAGCTGTTAGTTTCTCAGAGTCTAACTAAAAGGCTATGCATGCACTGGCTTGGAATTGGGAAGCCACGTGTAGGGTAGAGCTAGGCTTGGTGACGCTCCATCTGCATGTACATTCAGGAAGGATGAAGGCTCAGGATGGATGAGAGCAGAAGCTAAGGTAGAGGAGGGTGTTACAGTGACCCTCTGTAGAGGCTGACCCACGCATGCAGGAAGGGAGGATGGGCGTCTGCCCTGAGGCTCAGTGACAGCAGAGGGTCCTTCCAGTCTCCTGGCCTCTCCGTATCCTATAAATGGCACATCTCAGGGCTGGAGGGGAACTCGGTGGCTCTCAGGAATCGGCTGCAGTGGGATGGGTGTGGCTGAGTTGCTGGCTCCTCCAGATGCTGAAAACTGGGGCCTCAGGTTAAATTCCCTTCTTGGCCCAGCAGCCTGACTTTTGTAGCACATGCTGAGAGTTCCTGGAGCCTGTCATAGGCCTCATTACAACATTTTCTATGTTGGCCAGAGGAGAGGCTCCAAGTCCAAATAGGTTTGCTTCCTTTAACTAAATATTGGAATCAGTGGTCTGAGAAGCTGGAATTTGGGGAGCCCAGACCCCAAAGACTTCAACATCTCTTTGAGATGAGGATTCTCTCAATCTCCCAGACAAGCAATCTGTCCATATTTGCTTAAATGCCTCACCGGGACCATGAACTTGCTACCTCAAGTAGGCAATCTGTGGAGGTTAGAAAGTTTAACCTAAGAACATACATGTCCTTATCTCTGACCCTTTCGGGGTCTTAGAGACAGCCAGTGTGTGCCACAAGACTATAACTGTGTTTCTCTGACAGGCCTAGCTCGCAGAGTAGGTCATAGGTGTCTGCTGTAGCTAAGCCCCTGAGATTGGCACCCTCAAGTGTAACAGGACCCCACAGTCTCCTCTGGCCCACAGTTCTGCAGGAGCCACGCTGGGTCAGTTGACTCTCAAGGGCGTGTCTGCAGTGGATCTTGCCCCTCAGCCCTTGGGCTTGTGGAAGGCACTTCCAACATCCCTGGCCCTCTGCTGATCCTCCGCCGGAGCCCACGCACCTTCTCGAGGCCATCTTCCTTCAGGCTGATGATGTCCAGATCAAAATCAGTCCGCAAGCCACTGGTTTTGTTGAACACAATCCGTCCAGTTAATCCTTCCCATTGAGCCTGCGGAGGGGAGAGGGCAGAGCGGCAATTCCTCGGGCTCATAAATCATCATTCGGTACAACTGTACAATGCTTCATTTTAATTACTCCTTGCACTGATACTGTTCCCCCAAGACCATGATTAATTAATAATCACCTCCATCATTGCTCGGGCTGTGGTGCGAGCCAGCGATTTCCATAAATTCTATTACGCTCTTTAGCCAGCCCTACATCTGCACCTTCTCGTGTACAACATCGATCTCGGATGCGCTCAAACGAGCCCCCGCCTCGAAGCCCTGGGAAGGGGGAGCCCGTGTCAGATCCCTGGAGGGGGCCAGCGAGGCAGGTGAGCAGAGCTGGAGCCCAGGAGACTCACCAAAGGCTCTCTGGTTACAAAGCCGCATCCTTGAAACGTGAACCCCAGAGACAAAGTCCCTCAACCTGCCGCCTCAGTGCCATGCCACAATTGAGAACTCTGGGGTCAACTCCAGTATCTCTGTGACCTTGACTACCCACTGCCTCAGTTTCCTTGGCTAAAAAATGGGGCTAATCATGGTATCCATCTTTCCAAAAGGCTGTGAGAGTGAAACAAGCCAGGAAACCCAGAGAGAAGGGAGGCCTGGTCTAATTCAGACCCCGGGTAAACAGCAACTTCTGTTACTTTGTTGTTATTAACAAAAGAGGCAGTTTTAACTTGGAGCAGACTATCTTCTAGCCCAGGGTTGCACAGCCTGCCGTAAGGCCTATGAGTGGGAACAGGTGATTAGCCCAGGCCGGCCATTCCTACCTGTTCATCGGAAGACTTGCTACCTTCAGGTTTGCCAGTGTTGGATATTGTTCTAGACTGTCTCTTTCCTGGGGGTGGGGGAGGTGTCCCGAGTAATCATTCTCTGTGCACACAATTGTGTGTGTGTGTGTGGGGGGTATATCTTTTTCTGTGTTTGTACATGTGTGCCTATAGAAATGTGTGCATGTGTATGCAGATGTGTGTGCAGGTATCAATGCTGAATGTCTTTCTTAGTCATTCTCCACCTTATTTAAAGTAATAGATATTATTATTATTGTTTTTTTGTTTTTTGTTTTGTTGGTTTGTTTGTTTTCGAGACAAAGTTTCTCTGTGTAGCCCTGGCTGTCCTGGAACTCACTCTGTAGACCAGGCTGGCCTCAAACTCAGAAATCCGCCTGCCTCTGCCTCCCTAGTGCTGGGATTAAAGGTGTGCACCACCACTGCCTGGCTCAGCTTATATATTTTTAAATTTAATTAATTAATTTATTTAGATTTTTTCCATTTTTTATTAGGTATTTAGCTCATTTACATTTCCAATTCTATACCAAAAGTCCCCCATACCCACCCCCCCAATCCCCTACCCACCCACTTCCCCTTTTTGGCCCTGGCGTTCCCCTGTACTGGGGCATATAAAGTTTGCAAGTCCAATGGATCTCTCTTTCAAGTGATGGCCTATTAGGCCATCTTTTGATACATATGCAGCTAGAGACAAGAGCTCTGGGGTACTGCTTAGTTCATATTGTTGTTCCACCTATAGGGTTGCAGTTCCCTTTAGATCCTTGGGTACTTTCTCTAGTTCCTCCATTGGGGGCCCTGTGGTCCATTCAATAGCTGACTGTGAGCATCCACTTCTGTGTTTGCTAGGCCCTGGCATAGTCTCACAAGAGACAGTTATATCTGGGTCCTTACAGCAAAATCTTGCTAGTGTATGCAATGGTGTCAGCGTTTGGAAGCTGATTATGGGATGGATCCCTGGATATGGCAATCACTAGATGGTCCATCCTTTCGTCACACTTCCAAATTTTGTCTCTGTAACTCCTTCCATGGGTGTTTTGTTTCCTATTCTAAGAAGGGGCAAAGTGTCCACACTTTGGTCTTCGTTCTCTTGAGTTTAATGTGTTTAGCAAATTGTATCTTATATCTTGGATATCCTAAGTTTCTGGGCTAATATCCACTTATCAGTGAGTACATATTGTGAGAGTTCCTTTGTGATTGGGTTACCTCACTCAGGATGATGCCCTCCAGGTCCATCCATTTGCCTAGGAATTTCATAAATTCATTCTTTTTAATAGCTGAGTAGTACTCCATTGTGTAAATGTACCACATTTTCTGTATCCATTCCTCTATTGAGGGGCATCTGGGTTCTTTCCAGCTTCTGGCTATTATAAATAAGGCTGCTATGAACATAGTGGAGCATGTGTCCTTCTTACCGGTTGGGGCATCTTCTGGATATATGCCCAGGATTATTTATTTATTTTTCGAGACAGGGTTTCTCTGTATAGCCCTGGCTGTCCTGGAACTCACTCTGAAGACCAAGCTGGCCTCAAACTCAGAAATCCACCTGCCTCTGCCTCCCGAGTGCTGGGATTAAAGGCGTGCGCACCACACCCGGCTTCATCTTATATTTTTGAGAATCTCTCTCCCTGAATCTGGTGATCACTGACTCGGAGAGGGCTGGCAGGCCAGGGAATGCTACAGATTCATCTGTCCGTCTTCCCAGCTCTGGCGTTGCAGATCAAGGCTGTGCCCAGCTTTATATGTGGGTGCCGGGGTCTCCAACTTTGACTCTCATGCTTGTATATCAAGCACTTTACTGCTGGAGTCACCTCCCTAGACAGAGAGGTGACTCTGTAAGAATGTTTGTATAGATTAGCTTCCCCAGTGGCTTTGAGAGCTGGCCAGGTAAGGGTCATGATTCCCATGTTACAGATGGGAACCATGGGAACAGGCCTGGAGGACGATACTATTGGGAGCTCCAAAACTTGCACTATACAATAGGCAGAGGCAAGCTAGACCTCTGGTCCCAGGGCTTCACCCCTTCCCTTTTCTTTCTCCTTGGGGGTAACGCTGATGATGGGTATTTTGCAGTGTCTGTAAAAAGACACTGTGTCTGGGAAAAGAAGACCCGTCACTCATCCTGAGGTCCTGGGGTGCATAAAGGGGATTGGGAAATATGGAGACAGCCAGCGGTGGCAGGGAGCAGGGATCTTGTTCTCAGCCAGGCTTGTGAGTGGGAGCAGCTAGGAGTGAGGTTTCCAGAGGAGAGGGGTGGGAAGCAGGAGCTCTGGGTGTGGGTATCCTGCCGGCTAAGCACTGCTTTGTACATAACCCTGCATTCTGAGCAGGGCCCCTGGCCTCTCCCGGGAATGAGCAACAGCACCAATCACACTTTCAAGTTCCCAGGCCCCGGAAACTTATCTTTGAATCTAAACTAAAGGCCTAGAGGATCTCCCTGTTCTTGGATAGCTTGGAGTCCTTGTGGACTTTTCCAGATAATGGGAGATGGTAGCTGGGTTAGAGGCAGGAGGATTGTGAATTCCAGGCCAGCCTGGCTACTTCCTGAGACTGCCCCAAGCCATCCTCACCCCCACCTAAAAAGTAGGTAGGTGAAAGGTATCCTAACTCAGAGGCAGCACCCTGGAGGCCCAGACAGCTGCAAAACAAAAGGTACTTGATCCAGCTACCAACCCCACTGGTCTGCAGGCCCTAAAAGAGGTGGGTGAAGTGCCCAGTACCATGCCTGTGTGCACGGCCATGACTGAGTATTATGGGCTATATATAACTTTGTGGGTTCTGGAACCCAATAGGCTCCTGCAAATGGAACTGGTCCTCAACTGGGAAGGAGTAGCAGACCTTTGGGCAAGGCCAGGCTCCCAGAGGAAGTTTATAGGAGAGAGTTACAATTACTACCCTTAGGGAGTCCCTTGAACTTCCATTGCCACCCTACGAAGTGTGTGTGTGTGTGTGTGGGGGGGTCATCATTGTACCCATTTCTCAGATGTCAATACTGAGGTTCAAAGAGAGACTGAGACACTGAGGAAATAGTTTGGTTAGTAACATGCCTAACACAGAATCAAGAGGTTCTGAGTCAGATCCCTGGTGATCACATAGTAATGTCAGATGTGGTTCCAGATGTCAGCAACCCTAGCACTGGGTATGCGTGGGATGGAGACAGTGGATCTAGTTTGTGAATGCCAGGTTCAGTGAGAGACTCCGGTTCAAAAAAGTCAAGGTAGATGTTATAGTAGAAGATACCTGATATATGTGTCTGGTCTCCACATGAATGAGTGAGTGCACGCGCGCGCGCGCGCGCACACACACACACACACACACACACACACAGAGCTGGGGAAGCTGGTGGGCGCCAGGGGGACGGAGATTAAAAGCCACATCAGAGAAGGTGAACAGCTCTGTTTGTGACTTCACAGGGAGGCCCAGCTCCCCTCAGGCTGTGGTTTCCCCATCCTTCCGGCTTCCATCTCCTCTGCAGCCCACACCCCTCAGGCTATCCAATGCCCCCAGGGAAATCTCAGCAGGTGTCTGCAGCTGCCTTGCTCCTACAGAGGAGGCCTTCCTCCTTGACAGCTCCCGAGGAATTAAATGCCAGCAGGTGCGGCCTGTCTGTGGGCGGGTGGGCAGGGGCAGGGCAGGGAGCCACGGGCAGCTCCTCCCCGTGACATTTCCCAGCCCACCCGCCCCCTTCTAGCAGGACTCGCTAAATGAAAGATGCTTCACACGCTCTGAACTCCGGCCTGGTATTTTCCAACTCCTCTCGGAAATGCCAAGTCTTTCAAATGATTTACTGTCACGCAGGCAGACGGAGAGATGGGCAACTTGGAAACGGACAAAGGCAGACTGGACTCTGCAGGGTACCTGGGTTCTGAAAGCGTCCAGTTATCGAAAGAACAGGAGCCCTTTGTGGCTACTCTTGTCTGACCCCCAGGCACTAAGGAGAACAGAGGAATTCTGGAGGAGATGGGAGTGTCCTCCCCGCCCCCCAGCATAGGAGAAGCCCCAGGAGGGGGAATGGGACTTGTCTACCAGGCTGAGCAGTGGGTAATCTGCTTTCCTTTGGGCATAGCTGAGCCTCATGCTTTCCAAGGGGCAAGGGGTGAAGAGGTGGGGCTCCCTGAAGCAGTGTGGGCTACAAGCCCTCTGGTTAGGACCCAGTACCCAAAAGGAAGTTAGAGTGACAGATGATGGTGACTGAAAAATCAGGGCTGTCACACCTGCTGTGCTGGGGACTGGGGGGTGGTGGTGGTGGTGCACAACTCTGAGACCAATCCTTAGCCAATGGCTGCCAGTCAGTACATGGAAGGTCTCCAAAGCAACACATGCAAGCACACACACACACACACACACTCTCTCTCTCTCTCTCTCTCTCTCTCTCTCTCTCTCACACACACACACACACACACACACACACAGACTCGGTGGGAGGGGGGAGAGTCTGGATCTTCATAGAATTGATCACGATCACCTACTCACTGTAGCCCAGGATAGCCCTACCTAGACCTTATCCTTCCTAGCCTTGTCTTCTTGCTAGCTACTGAGACATACTGCTCAGGTCCTAGGTTTTCCTCTGTCTTCCGGACAGTTCTGAGCTGAGAAAGAGACAGTCGGTCATCTCACTCCTAGCTACTTAGCCAGCGGCGATGCACTGGCACATGCGGTCCTGAGTGGGTTTGTGGATGGGAGCCAGAGTGACAGCCACGAGGACAGTGACAGGGAGAGAGGATACTTCCATCACTTGGGCCTCTCAGTCCCCTTGGAGGCCGGGGAAAATGAGCCAAAGAGGTGTGAGGTGACCTGCCCCAGTCTGTATGCAGCAGAAACCGCTTCTGAGCCCCAAACCTGAGCGCTCCCACCCTCTGTCTATGACTGAGCACTGGAGGCAGCAGGGAGCATCCTTTGAGGGGTGTAAGACTCACCTCCTTGATGAAGTTCATGAAGCGGCCACCAAAGCGCCAGGCCTTGTGCCGATGGCACTGCAGGGAGTTCACGGTCATCTGTGGCGCTCGCTGGTAGCACACAGACACAATGTGGACCGCGTCATAGAGCAGGGCAGCATCCGTCTGCAGAGGGCATAGATCTGTCTGAGGGATGCCGATGCTTCTCGGCTCCTCTCCCACTACAAGCTCCTGAGGCACTGGGGACGGAACAGGCCCTCAGACCCAGAGAGAGCCCCTATCCTTTTACCTGAAGACAGACCAGCCTCAGTGGCCCTGTTAGTCTATGGATACCCCAGTACTACCCTCTTCTCTGTAGCTATGGCTCTCTCTCCAGACCCTCTGCCCAACCCACCATCTAATCCCACCTACTCCTTATTCCTTTCTTGCCTTCCTAGCCTCACACCTGCCTGTCACTATCTAAATCTTTAGCTCCTTTTTCTGGAAGACATTTTTAATCAGCCCTATTAGAGGGAGCCCTGGGGAGGTGGGGAGGGAACGGTTGTCTCCGGAGCTCTGGCTGATACGGAGGTTCTAGTTACTGAAGGGCCTCAGTAACTAGCAAAAAAAGGCTAGAAAGGATGAGGTCTTGAATTGTTCTTTGGGGAGATGGAAGGGAGGGAGGGAGGAAGGAGAGAGAAAAAAAAAACAAAGGACTGGGGGACAAGGAAGAAGGAAGGAGGGAGCCCCTGGGGTCCATCTGTCCATCTGCCTACTGTACCATCATCACACCATCCAGCAGGCCTGACTCTGCCCGGGGAGCTGCCTGCAGTCGCTCCATGGCCCACTTCTCCACAATGGCTGAGACATGGGGATTGTCCACGTTGAGTATGCGGAACCCAGTCAGGTTCACTCCCGAGTAGCGGTAGGGCTCCAGGTCTAGTGCGTAGAGATCCTGAAGAGAGATAAGAGACTCTGATGTGCTTAGGGGTGACCCAGCTCCCCCATCACCATCCAGACCTGGGCAACCCTGTGTCTGAGTTGTGGCTCCCTGCAGAGCCCTGTGCATGAAAGGTGACTGCAGTACCCACAGGAGGACTGGACCCAGAGGCCATTTGGCTCCCCTGATACTGACCTCACATGCTGACTCTGGGAGCCATTTGCTTGTTTCTTCATCTACAAAATGGGGATCACTCCCCTTTATAGAGCCCTAAGGAACCATCTCACCATGGGAGGATGAAGGATGCTGGGTTTGGGCGTCTCCAAGTGACACCGGAGGAGGCAGAAAGGCCAGAGTATTTTTTTCCTTTATATGAGGGAATGGGGGCCAAAGGAGTCTACTGCCTTCTCCCCAGTCTTTCTCAGGTCTCAGGGCCTTTCACCCTGCCTCCTAGGAAGAGTTGTCCCAAGGACTCTCCACAGTAGATGGAAATGCTTGGCTGATAGTCTAGGAGTACAGGATATACAGCCCAGGCAGCTGTGGCCCCTCTTGCAGCCCCAGCCCAGGCCAATGGGTTGGTGAGGCAAGAAGCCAAGAGGCAGGACAGTGGGGATTATCTGGCTGCCCCTCAGCAGAGAAGAGAGCATGTGGAGAGGTAGTTAGCCTGCACAGGAGCCAAGCAGAGCACCACAGGTCCAAAATGACTCCAAACTCAAAGAGACACAAGAGGAACATCATGGGCTATCAACACACGAAATAGTTGCTCACAGGTCACCGGGGCTTCCTCACTCTGTGGGGTTAGGAACTACTGTCAATGCTGGCTAAAGCCCAAACTTCTGGTTAACATGAGATTTGTGTCCCACACAAAAGGTCACCCCTAAGGTTTTATTGCTTTCAGGAGATTAATCTATTTTGTGTGTAACCTGGCTGCTCTACTCTATGTCCCTTAAAACCCCGATACTCACATCATTCCTCCAATGCTCTGCTTCACGCCCTGGCTGTCCCTCCCGACATCCAGTCTACACTTACTTCAGGCTGATATTTTGATTCTCAAAAATAAATACTTGGATAACGTAGACTGGCTGCAAGCCAGGACTGGGAGAAACTGAGTCTCTTCTCTTCTGTTCTTTCCCACTTCCCCTCACCGAGCTGCTTAACACCTTGACCTGAAGCCCATCCCACTTCCACCCCTACCCCAGTGCCAGCCTCTGGTCATCAAAA
This sequence comes from Mus musculus, assembly GCF_000001635.26. Classification (NCBI taxonomy): domain Eukaryota; kingdom Metazoa; phylum Chordata; class Mammalia; order Rodentia; family Muridae; genus Mus; species Mus musculus. The sequence goes on along the minus strand of NC_000070.6, from coordinate 125,648,472 downwards.
GGGATACAGGCTGGAGCCCACAGAGCAGACCTCGCACAATGCTTGGGTGTCCTATGGTCTCTGGGATGCTCCATTTTGGTGCTAAACTCATGCTCCTCCCGCATTCCCAGGAGGACCCTTTATGGAAGGGCATGGACTTATCTCTCCTTTTTAGAGAAGAGGTCTTGGAATTCAGGCAAGAAAGTCTCATCCTAATCTGCCCAAACAAATAGGGCCAGGCTTCCAAGACCATGGGCATCTGTGAATTCAACCACTCTCTCTCTCTCTCTCTCTCTCTCTCTCTCTCTCTCTCTCTCTCTCTCTCTCTCTCTCTCTCCATGGTTCTAGTTCTATAGGTATACATGTGTATAGGCACATAATTGCTCATGTATATTGGATATTCAGACTCTTTCTCACCATAGTTCCATAACAGTACAGCGAACCACACAGCACTTATATTGCATTGTGCCCTGTAAGATATCTAGTACTGATTTAAGGACGATAAGAGCACAGATTAGTAATATGTAAATACAATGCAATTTTATATAAGAGACTTGAGCATTGTGCTGTCTAGTTTCATGTCACCTTGACACAAGCTAGAATTATCTTGAGAAGGAGCCACAATTGAAAAATTTCAAGTTTATGGTGTCCTGTCATGACTAGTGATTGATGGGGAGGGCCGAGCCCACAGCCGGTGGCGCTACCCCTGGACAGGTGGTCCTGGGTTCTGTAAGAAACCAGGCTGAATAAGCCATGAGAGAAACACAGCCAGAAAGGAGCATTCCTCCATGGCCTCTGCATCAGCTCCTGCCTCCAGGTTCCTACCCTGCTTGGGTTGGTGCCTTGACTTCATCCATGATGGACTGTGATATAGAAAACAAAAAGCAAAACAAAAACCCTTTCCTCCTCAAGTTGCTTTTGGCCATGGTGTTTCATCACAGCAGTAGATACACTAACTGTGACAAGCATCTATAGAAGTTACTATCCAAAGGGGGTCCTGGAGCCAACCTCTCCCCGTCCTGATATGAATCCTGTGAATACCAAGGGACAACTCACTATATGGCCTTGCTTCTAGGCCAGTGTTTAGGATGGGGAGGAAGCTAGGTAGAAGCAGAGGATGTAGGGAAGGGAGTCAACACTAAGATGACCAGAGGGTGTCAATGGTAAATGGTACCAATCTCAGTGGAGAGTGAGTCTGGGAGCCATCACGCCAGAGCACTGGGGTGGGGGGTGGGGCTTGCAGAAGAGGTAACTGAGCCCAAGGGCTCTGCCCTCGGCAACACATCAAGAGGCTGTGGGTGAGGCAGGTGAGGAAGGCTTCCAAAGGAGTCCGGCCAACTTCTTGGTCCACCCACTGTCCACTGGCTCCCCCACCATGCTATGAGGAAGAAGACTAAGGTCCTCACTGGAGGCCAGTGCCACGTCCCCAAGACTCCCCAGCTCACAGACCTGTGAGCTAGAGAAACTCTTGTTGCTTGTGGCTTACTTAGACTATGGCATTCTGTCACATCACTTGCTCAGAAGCTCTGCTTCTGCATCTTGCTTTCCCACGCCCATCCCCAGTTTTCATTCCACCAAGGTTGAACCTTCCTCTGCCCTGCCCTACCTGCCAGAGCTTCTCATTCTACGCTGGATGCTTTTGGATATATCCCAGCCACTAGACCGGGTTAGCTCAAAGTGTCTGCGCTGTTCTCTGAGACTCAGAGAAGCAGCAGTCCTTCCTGGAAGTGCCCCTTGGTCGCTCCTTTACATAGACACAAGTCTATCAATGATCCAGCTCTGGTTCTGGGACCCCAGGCTTTCCTCCTAACAGGCAGCGACTGTTAAGGTCTGGGGTCTGACATCCTTATGAACTCTTAGGCACTTTTGAGCCCCTCTTGTGACAACATGGGGTTTCTAAGCATTCTTGACCCCGGTTGTGGAAAGAAGTGTCAGTTAGGCTAGCAACGTCCTGACTGTTTCAATGTTTACCGTCTCCTTGGAGGAGGCTCTCTGTGAGGATGTGAGTTGGGAGTAGGCCGGTGAGTTGCCTGGGAAGAAGGGTGAGCCACTGATAGAAGTCTGCTTCTAGACCCAGGCCTAAGAGCCCCTTCCAGGAAGGCCTGGAGAGTGAGGCAGATTGTCGATTTGCAGTGTGTATGTAAGTTTGGGGCTGGAGTTGAGCTGCTGGGACCATGCCTAATGCTCACCCATCTCAGTGTGAGGCTCTGCCAAGACTTGACAGAGGCTCAATTAGTAGCCTTCCCAGGGCCTCTGACTCAGTATGAAGGATGGCATCTCTGCTTTGGTGGGGAGCAGTGGTTCTCAACCTGTGTGTCAAGACCCCCTTGGGGATGCCATGTCAGATATCATGTATATCAGATATTTATATTATGATTCAAACAGTAGCAAAATAAGTTATGATGTAGCAATGAAATAATTCTATGGTTGGGGGTCACCACATCATGAGGAACTGTACTGAAGGGTCGCAGCATTAGATGGAGAACCACTGATGGGGAGGCTCACGTGCTAGAGAGGCTGCTCTGCCTGGTGCCTAGCTGCAATGGGGGCATGGGATTGCTTTTTTTCAGGGCTGTGACAAAATCCCTGACAGACAAGTTCAAGCAAATAAAGGCTTATTCTAGCTTTGGGTTTCAGAGACTTGGATCCTATCATAGTCAGGGGAAGGGAGAGTAAGCAGTGGACACTGGAGAGGTGGGAATGTGTTGAAATAAGTGTTCCTATGATGGTGGAGCAGGAAGCAGGAAGTGTGGCAGGAACCAGGGGCTGTGTGTAACCCTGAAGGACCTAGTTACAGCAGCTGGCCCTATCTCCTAAGGTCCTCCAAAATTACTGCCACCAGCTATGGAACAAGTATCCAAAGCAGGAGCTGAGGCCACGGGGGACAGTCTAGATGTAAGTTCTAGTGGGTGGCAGGGCATGGAGTCACTCCCTCCAAGTCAGACTCCCGTCTGGGCTTCTCTATGACGTGCGTTTCCTATGCCCAGTGGCACAGAGCACCCCCATCCCTGGGGTATGAGGGCAGTGGCATGGAGGAGCTGGAGAAGAGGCCTCTTTGTTCAGCTCTTGTTTTCGTGTTTTTTTGTTCAAACTGCCCCGGGGCCAAGACCCTAAGTGCTCAACACGGTGAACTGTGGGCAACTCTGCAGCTTGGCAAAAAGTTGCATTTCCGATGCCAAATGTTGACACACTGAATTCACTGTCGACTGGGGACCTTTTAGAAACATTCAGCATAACATAATAGACTAATTCATTAGCACCCCATGGGTCTGAATGGGGAGAAGCCGATGCTCGGGAAACATGGCCTCAAGGAACGACAGATGAAAATATCTTTCCCATGATGTAACTGTTATTGCCGGGAAGTGGCATTAATTGTGATTGCTTATCTATTAATTTATTATAATTCCCTCTCTCTCTTTCACCTCCAGGCTCTTACCTCCTCATGCCATGCACCGGGGGCTCAGCCGTGGCTGATTAGCACAGGGTTATCTGGGAAGGGCTCAAAGCTGCCTGGCATCGGTAATGGCGGCTGGGGTGATTAAAATGTCTTCTGCGTGGGAGAAGTGACTTTGGAGAGGTTTTTCGAGGGGGGAAAGGTTGATGATGCGCCTTTCCTAAGATAAAATGCCAAATACCATTGCCCTCCCCAGTGTAGCCACCACTGACCAATGGGCATGAAAAGGGGGAGTCACGAGGCAGAGCCCTGAGCCAACAGGGCTGGAAGGAAGACCCTCAAGCTGGCAATGGGCTGTGATCAGGGAAGAGGACCTAGGGGGACACAGCGGATGCCCTGACACATGGGGGCAGTGTCCTGGGATTGCCGTGGAAGACCCATGATACACAGCCCCCCCACCCCCATAAAGCTGTCTGCTCGTATTGTGGAGGACACATATCCCTGGAAGAGCCTGGTCTCCTGTGCTCAGAAAGGGGTGGGAGGAAGAACAGTGCCCTGGAGTGGCCACAGGGCAAGACCCAGAGTTAAGAGCCTAAGCCTTTATCAATGATCTGTTCTGAGTTCTGGGCAAGACATGTGATGTCCCAGATGCCATTTTTCGATCATTTGGTGCAGAGCAGATAGCACACTCTCCCTTGGTGGCCTGGAAGGGGAAATCAGAGGAAGCAGGCAAGGCCTGAAGTATGGGCACTGCTGGGATTCGTGAAGCTCTGTTTACCCCATTAGTGTCAATCACTATGCTGGACTATAATGGCCAGATATCAGGAAGAGTCTACCTGCCAGAGGAGGCTAGGGACTCTACAGTGACAGTTGTCGGAAGAGGGCTTGGCAGCTGGCAAGCTTTCGCTGGGGACCATACCTGCTGTCTACTTTTGCTGAGTAATCTCTCTGAGCCTTGGTTTCCATTTTTCTGGGGAAATGGGAGAGTCACAGCTCCCTTGAGGTTTGTTTTGAGGGATGGAGGACACACAGGAAGCAAAAGCAGGAGGTGCTTAATGAGTTAATTTGACCCTTACATGGTTGTAAGTGCCAAGTGTTGTTCCAAGAATCTCCCACTTTCCACGCTCTGGACACTCACCCTCATCAAGTGACATTGCTGTCATCAATGTTTTAAAGATACAGGCTTGAGGCAAAGAGAAGGGAGGAGCCCTGTCTAAGGAACTGAAGCATCATTTTTTGGTGGTGTTGTATGAGCGGTATGTATATGATGTATATGTTGTATATACACATCTGTGCAGAGACCAGAAGAAGATGTTGGATGGTCTGATCTATTGCTCTTCACTTTACTCCCTTGAGACAGGGTCGGTCACACACTGAATGTGGAGCCAGGAAGCCCCAGCAATCTTCTGTGCTCAGCTGCTGGGGGTTGAAGTGTGCACACAGCCACACCCAGCTTTTTTATCTGGGTTCTGAGAATTTGAACTCGGTTCTCACGCTTGAGCATCAAGTGCTCTTAACCACTGAGCCATCTCCCTCTCCAAATGAAGTATCTTCATCCCAATCAGACACACCGTAGCCCATGATCTTAGCTGCCTGTTGCAAGGGATGATGAGAACTGATCTTGCTGATTGCAGCCTAATTTGTATGGCGGCCATTCATCCACTCATCTCCCACTCAGGCATCACAGAACACCTGCCCCGGGGGCCAGGCACTCTGTGGGCTCTACAGACAGCCCTGCTGCACAGAAGGAAGTTGCAGAGCTTGTGTGTGAGCTTTGTGTCAGGTCGGGCCCATCGCTGTCCATCCTCCCAGTTCAGAGCCCGGGAGCTCAGAATTTGTTGGTGGCTGTCGGGTAAATGAACAGCTGTGTTAGGGAAGCAAGATCTAGGATGCATGGGGCACTGCATGGTGCAAGACGAGAGGTCTAGGGTGCTAGAATGCCTTTTCCGAGACCTTTGATCTTGACATCCATGGGCAGCGGCATCTCTGCAGAGGCATGGGGTAGGGGTGGGGCATGAGAGTGCTGCTTTCTCTAGTCTTGGTCCGGAGCCCCGACAGAGATGAAGCACCTTGTCCTAAGCCCCTGGTGACTGTCCAGGACACAGAATGGCAGAAAGTGACTGAGGTGAGGTGGGCGCCCTTAGGGAGAAAGTGTCTGCTCTTAGCCCTCAGTCCCTGTCTCCCCAAGGTACTTCCATCAGACACCTAGGTCTGATTCATAGCCAGCAGGATGGGCAAGGTGGCCCTGAGCTCTGCATGGGCACAGGGTGCCGTGAACAGGGGCTATGTGACAATCAGGGCGTTGGGGTGACTATACTGTGCTGGAGAGAACCCTCGCCGACAGCGGTGGCCCGCTGCTGAGGTATAAATCTGACAGTGGCTGACTGCAAAGCTAAGACTACAACACGGAGCGGTGAGAACATGGCTGGATCTCCAACTCCAGTGTGAGCCAACTCTAACACATCCCTGCATTTTGGTCTTTGCTTACCCTTTTCCTTCTGTGTGGAATACCCTTATTCTCTCCCTCAACCATTGATGCGCTCCTATCGAACCTTTAAGACCTAGCTCAAACATCTGATTTCTAGAAATCCTACTCCAAACATCCTGTCTTCTACCAGCCCCGTGACTCCCAGTATCTCTTTGAGCTGTCGCCTGAGGTCACAAGCCAGCTGTATCAAAGCCAGATATGAAGAGGAAGGTCACATGCTGGGTGAAGAATGGTGATTGGTGTTCTTACTGATCAACTCATCGAGAGGATGGTAAGGCTGCAGGGGTGGGGGCTCCAGGTCCCCGAATGGAGGATGGTAGGGAGGCAGGGTGGGGCTGGCTCCAAGGCTAGGCAGCTCAGCGTGCCGGTGCTCTCTTTGGCACAGGATGCCATAATTCTGCTGATCTCAGACCGCAACTAATTATTCTAATGGGTTTAAATGGCCTTAACTGTTCTCAGACTTTGGATGGGACCCATCTGGAGCCGGCAGGTGGGCTGGTCCCAGTGACTGCAAGAGGTTGATGTTAGTACGGATAGCACAGGATCCTAGGTGGTCATTCTGGGTGTGCTGAGAGGCCGCTGACAGATGTGGGTGGGAGGGCAGTCTGAAGAGTGGCGATGGCCACTCTCTCCAGATGTACACCAACCAAGCTCTGCTCTCGCCCCTGGGCCTAATCAGCTTGCCAAGCCTCCCAAGGAGGTAGAAGCCCATTTTGCAGAGGAAGAAACCAAGGCATGGAGGGCAGGAGACTCACCTAGGGCCCCCACACGAGTCATAGAGAAGCTGTTCTCCACTCTGGCTCCAGAGACAGTGCCCGTGCCTTTTCAAAGGTGGGCAGGTCACAAAGAGTTGTTGTGGCCTCACCTGGAGCCACATCTAGAGCCTTAAGAAGGTTTGGCTCTCTTCCAACTATAGCTCCTGTCTGTCCCCAGCAGGCTGGCCCAGGCCCAGGTCAAGTAACCTTCCTTCAAGGAGGCTCCCACCCTTCCTTGCGGGACCTGGAGGTACATTACCAGAGTGGTGAAGATGAAGTGGTAGTATTCCGTCATCATGCCCATGGCCATGGCCTGTGGAGAGGCAGAATGTCAGCCGGCAGCACGGGACACCCCGGGAGCCCTCCATTCACCAGGGCGGGGGACAGGACAGGCTGTGTGGGCTATGTGAGATTATCTGCTCAGAGTTAGGGTGACACTTTGGGTAGGACACAGACTGCTTGGCAGATGGCAACAGGTTCCTACCCCAATGTGTAGAGAAATCACCCAGGTAGGGCATGGCGGGGGGAGAGTTTTCAGTGTGGACTTTGGGGTGTGGACACACTTTCTCCAAAAGTCCCCAGTTCTGCAGGCTTACGGGAGACATCCAGCGGTCTGGGTTTTCAGTCAGTATCTTTGTACCCTGTCGTCACTCAGTCAGAAGCTTGGGCTGCCTCAAGAGCCTGGCTCTGCATGGTTGAACTCCCCGAGTCAGCCGGGCTTGAGAGGAATGTCCCAGCATGAGTGTCTCCCAGGAGCAATGAAAGCTGCATGCTTCCCTGATCCCGTCAGGCCTACATGACATACCACACAGTCCTCTGGGGTTCTTGCAACAGTGGCACGAGGTCTCCGTGTGATGTATCTTGTGTATTTTAGTAGAAGCCTGTAATCTATAACACTAATGACCATAATGCATTTTTCTACAGAGTTCCTCAGAAAGCAGGGCCCCACCAAGAGCTCTGGAGGAAAACGTTGCAGGGTCAAATATACCTTGAACTGCTGCGTGTTCTCTGTCACCCTTGTCTCGCCGGGAGGGCTGGAAGGAGGCCAGCAGCCAGGAAAGGCCTCAGCCTCTTTTAATCTACTTTTAGCTCAGTCCAGGGTCCTCAAAGACCTCTAGATGTTTTCCAGTCAGACAGACCTGGGGCTAATCTGAACTCCTAGTGGGATGACCTCTGTTCTCCCTTCAGCCCTGGTCTCTTCACTTGTCACCTGTCTGTAATAATAAGGTCCCCCCCGCCCCCCGCGCTTTCAGGGTCACGGGGAGGAACAGACACCCGCTGAGTGACTCTTAGGTAAGGCAATGTTCTGACTGTCATTCTGCCTCACTTGAGGGAGAAAGGGGAAGCCCCAGGACAATGCAGGTTACAGGACTCCTGGATGGGGATTCTTCACAGGGACCGGAGAGTCTCCTCAGGTCCAATGCCGGCTCTGTGCCAGAAATGCCACCTCTGCTGCCCTGTCTCACTGATGCCCCCAGAGCTGTCTGAGGTGGGATTATGGATTATGAATGAACTCTGCTTAGGGGACGTGGTGCTGACGACTCCCTTGTGTAACACGGAAGGGGAGAGGCAGAACAATAGGGAAAACCTCCTCCTGCTCCTTAGGCAGGATGTCATGCATCCCCAAGCTGTTCTTGAACTTGTAGTAGAGCTAAAGAGGACGTTGGATTTCTGAGTCTTCTGCCTTTACTTCTGACTGCTGGGATTACAGGCACGTGACATGGATGATGTGGTACAGGGGATTGAACCTAGGTCCTCATGTACTAAGCACTCTACCAACTGAGCTAGGACTCTATGCACACTCTCTGCACCCCCTCTTAACACCGCACATCATTACGTAGCCCAGGCTGGCTTTGAACTCACGAGTCTCTCGCTTTGGATGTCGGTGGACCATCCAGGATGAAGAGTCACCCTCTTCTGTCATCATTGCAAAGCTCAGCACGTTGTTTAAAAAGCAGTCTCTCAGTCATAAAGAGTAACAGCAAGTACCACAGCCACGGGGGATTTAGTCACTGGGAGAGGCAGCGAGGCATCTGAGAAGCCAAGACCCTTCGCTTACCCGGTACATCTCATCACCAACATTCTGTAATCATGCCTCTCGACAGCCTGGTAAGGTGGCATAGGAGACAGCGTCTATGCTGGGGAAGTCTGAATACTAACTAGGGCACGGCATGGGGCAGATTATACATCTTTAACACAACTGGAGTAAAAGGACCATTATACTGTTGGTACGACTGAGGCATACAGAGCCACAGTGGCCCCCACTGCTAGCTGGAGAGACAGCTGGGACACTTCCTGGGGTCATGCTCTCTCTCTGTCCTTAGCAGAGGGGATGTGGAACCATGGCAAGTCTCCATCCAAGCCCCATGGCTCAGTTAGCGCTCACCCACCTACCTGCTTGAGGATCTGGGCTGCCATGGTGTGGCTGCAGTCGAAGATGATCCGGAACTCCCTGCCCCGCTTCATCTCTTTGAGCAAGGGGCGGGAGTCATCCGAGTCAATCGGGAGCTGGCGAATCTTCAGGCGAATGTTGTACCTCGAAGGGGCCATGATGAGTTCCTGCAGACGGATGAGACCTGAGGGGCCCGGGACACAGAAGACACTCATGTACGTGCACGCAGGAACCAGCTCAGGCCTCCATGAAGCCTTCCTTGTTCACTCTGCTCAGAAATAATTCCCTACCCTCAAACAACCCCTGTATCCACGCCAGCTTACAGGGCTCTTCCCTTAGCTGCCTCTGCCTGGCCCCCAGGCCCCCTCAATCCACTGCAACTAGGGCCCCACAGCACCTGGCCCAGGGCCTGGACACTTAGGGAACATTTTTGTAATTGGAAAGACTTACTGTTTTCCTCTCCCAACACTGGAAAAAAAAATCTGTCCTCCACCTTGGCATTTTGTTAAAACCACTTAATCTGTGGACTTCCAGGGAAAACGGAATGTCACTTCCTAGAGACAAATGGCTTGCTTAGGTCTAATTAAGTTCATTTCCTTCCCTATTTGAGGCCCCATTCTTGCTGACTCCTCTGTGGATTCTGGGAGGGAGGCTGCTTGCTGCGCTCTATGGCCCCTCCCCAGGCCCACTGAAGGAGGGGCCAAGCCAGCAGGTGCCCGCTCCCTCCCTGTACTGCACTCTCAGCTCAGGCTCAGTGACTGCACGCTGGTCACACACCCGTGTCCCATCCCTCACTCTCATATCCCAGTTTTCCTTGGGGTAAATAAATGGGAGACGCGCCCCCACCCCAACTCTGAGTTTAGGTGACTCAGGAAGTATCTATCCCAGCTCTAGGAATAGAGAGCATGGCCCCAACATGGCCAGTCAACGCATCCTCTGGTAAAAACGAACACAGTGGTTCTGTGATTATTTCCTGCCAGGTAAGAAACCCACGGTTACTTTATGAAAATTAGTCTGGAGTCACCATGTGTAACCAGAGATAAGATCCACCAGGGCAGATGTCAGACATGAGAAGGGAGGTGGTGTGGCATAAGCGTGTCCTGATGATACACATGTGAACCTCTAGGTCAGAGAGTACTGTAAACGGAGGCCGTCCTCCAGTGTTTTTATAAAGGCTGCCCATAAGAACGACACACATGCAAACATACATATCTGTTTAAGCTAACATGCACTGCACTTGTAGTCAGCTGTTACCGTGTTTCCTATCTGGGCAGCCTCTGCCCACTCTGACATTCAACTCTAGAGCTGTTCCACTGGAATCACAGGCTCCAAAGCTGTCCCTGGGACCCAACCTAAGCCCATCCGGTTCTCTCTTCCGAGGCTTTGCTCCCACCAGCCTCCTGGGACGGGGAACCAGACCTCTCCAAGAGCCCCCAAACTTCCACGAGTTCTGGATGCCCAGGTGGAAGAACTCTGGTTTCAGCAGGCCTCTGAGCTCCTAACACCATCCTAGCGACAGAGGGGATCAGTAGACTTCAGCCACGGAAGGGCCCTAAGCTACCCCTATCTCAGCCAGAAGCCCACCTTCCCCAGCAGTTCTGGGATCTCCCCCTGTTCCTGCTGGCTTCTCAGGTCTGTTACCTGGAGGCCCTCCATGCCCGCTTCACTTCTGCCTGCTCCTTTTTCTGACCCTGTTCAGCATTACCAGACCTGTGGGCGCTGGAGATCCAGATTATGAGGACAGGGACAGGTTCGATGCTGGAGTGGAAGCCACCGGGGCCGGCTTGTCAGCCAAGCACATCACCCCATGTAATGCATAATGACCCATATTCTCTAACAGCAAATGTCAGACTTTCTTCCCATCAGTGTAGTCCCCGAGGAGATCGTGGCTCCTTCTGGCCTACCTCCAGAGGACCGGGCTGTCTGTGTTTGCCTGAGACGGAGCTTTCTTTTGCCTGTCTCCTTAATCAATCCCTCCCAGAATATCCACCCTGAATCACCGTTGTTGGAATGGCGTGCTTTTCACTTACGAAGCACTTCTGTGCTCAAGCCCCATTTAACCATCTCCGTGCGGAGCCTGGGAGGGTCCCAGAGCTTGAACCTTCACGCTGGCACGACAGATAAGGAATCAGAGAGCCACGGAGGTTAAGGGACCACCCCTAATTTTGAACCAGACCACAGATGGGATTAGGTTTTGAGAAATAGTGTTTTGCCTTCTAAGCAGAGACCTTTTTCTCCACCCCAAGGCTCTTTCCCTCCCTAAGCCTTTTCCTTTCAGCCCTGGCAGAAGTCTGCACACAGACTGGATCAGGAAGCAGGAAACATGGCAAGGCTCAAAGGTCACCTCCTCCACAGCCGCTCTCCTTGAGGCTACTACTGTGAAACGAATGAGCCAACCTCCTCACCCCTCCCTAGATCCATACCCTTTGCACAGAGCTGGGCAGTGCCCACACACCGGGCTCAACCCTGTCATTTAGTTTGGTTGGTGCGATATTAGCAGACATGATGGAACCCCATACTGGCTGATTCTCTTGCTCCTTGGCCGTAGTTGGGACAACAATGCCTGGGTGAGCCTGCTGGAGGACAACACGAGGCAGAGAGCCAAGGCCAGCCTAGAGCTACCAGCAGGCCGGCAAGTAAGCTGGCTGGAACCCGAGGAGCAGCTGGCCAGGAACAGTAAGCCGCTGACCTTGTGGACTCAGGAGCTAAAGAAATGTGTGTTGCTTTAGGCCACTGAATTTTGGGGGAGAGTGCTGTCACCCAGCTTATTATAGACGGGACTAACGGATGGATGCATCCTCGGCTGGCAATGTGCCAGTCCTCGTGACTGTCCAGAGCCAGCCAGTGGCACTCTTACTCCCATTTGACAGGGCCTAGAGGTCGTGAGCTTGGGCTCCAGGTACTGAGCAAGACTGTCTTCTAGAAGGTGCAAAGGCAGATCTATCTTGTTGACAGGAGTATGAGTCACAGTAAGACAAGTTCCTTTGTCTCCTTCTCGCTTGGGGAACTGGCCTCTGAAGTGATGTGTGGAGCTGCAGCAACACTAGTGTGCCGAGGAGGAGGAGGTCAAGAGAGTGTAACAAAACCCACGCAGCACTCTGACCTTGTCAGGCTGCTAAATAAGCCTTAGAAACGTCCAGTCCACACCCCCAGCCACAAAAAAAAACCTTAAAAACAAAAACAAACAAACAAACAAACAAAAAAACCAAAATGGCGACTGCTTAAATAGATTTGATCTCTGTTGCCCATTGGCTGAACCATGGCCACAGCCCTGCCCCCACCCCACACACAGCCAGAGCTTGCTGAACACACTGTTTCCCAAAGCGGGGTGGTCTAGCCTGGTAAAAGCTTCTACTTCCCTCTGTCTGTTTTTGAATGCTGTATTCTTTAGGGCAGCTCTGAATCCTAGAGCCCATTGTTATCTTGACCAAACCTTATCTCTCACTGCCTCCGCTCTAAGTACTTTTTAAACTAAACTGAATTGAGACAAACTGAAAATCAAACTGAATTAAATGCTAATAAATTACTGTAAGGAAAAAGAACATCGGGCACTGGGAAGGTGAAGAAACGAAGGCACGGTTAGCCCACTTTTTCTTTTTGGAATGGTTAATCACATTACAAGAGTGTGGGGCTATCCTTGTGTATCCTGGTGGTAAAGCGCTGGCCTAGGGTTGCCCTAGGCCCTGAGTTTGATTTTTAGCATCTTGTACAAAGAATAAGCGGAGGGAATGGTACTGTCTAGAAGTCACTGGCAATTCAGGCCATCAAAGCTGAGGATCAGGTGACAAGGATTTGTGGGTAGAGCCAGGGCTCAAAGGCAGGAAGCTCCGGACTTAAGTGTGAGCTCCAGGCAGGGCCACTAACATGGCGTCTGTCATCCTGGCTTGTCTCTTTGCAAAGCTTTGCCCTCCCTCCCCACCCATCCTGGAGGCCCTGTACCTGGCTAGTGGTGCAAGCCAATATCTGCTCTACCCATTCTACCATCCTGTCCGCATCTGTTTCCTCTCTTCTGCTCCCAAGTTCTCTTCCAAGCGATCCCTTGAAGTAAATAAAGCTTGCCCCCCCTATTTGTTCTTTGGGGGACCATCCAGGCCCCCAGCTTTTTAAAGCTCTCTTTCCTCCACACGTGCTGCTCTCTGGGGTGTCTGATGAAACTCGGCTTTCACTGTTCCAAGGCCACGCTCCACAGCATTCAGTGGCGCTCTGTTACACACAACATCAAGTCTGAAGCCTGAGGCCGGATGTCAGACCCGTACAGCCAGCTGAATCCTGTCTGCTCTGCTTCCCCGCTCACACTCTACACACAGGCTGGCAGCTCCAAAACACCGCCCCGTGCTGCCCCACGCTGCCCCACCTCCCCTTCACACTGTCCCTTCCACCTGCTATGCCCACAACATGCTCTACATGTCCTTCTGTCCATCTATCTTCAAGGCCCAAGGGCAAATGGCTCCCCTTCTCTGGTAAGTCAGCCCATACTGGTTAAGGAAGGACACAAGGCTCTCTCCCAAGCCGGGTATCGGGAGCTCTGACTGCTTGCATTGCCATTTGACTCCCAGCTCCGATGGCCAAGTGTTTCCCATGCCCTAGAGCTGGGCATCTGCTCTCCTAGAATATGATTAACTCCTAAAAGATATAATAATAGGGTAGTGGCCTCTTCATTTCTGCTTCCTTATGCCATTTCCTGCAAGACTTATTAAGAGTTTAATTCAGGACGATTTCAACTCACCCCAAGTCAGTGCGACCAATGCTTTAAAAATGTCCATATTGTATCAAGCCCCTGTGCTAAGTCCTAGAGGCACAGAGAATCTATGGACCAGGAAGCAGAAATGGGCTCACAGGCAAACGTTGTTAGAGAGGTTGGCTACCCCTATAGGGGTCACCTTGTCAGATACCCTGCATATCCAACACTTATATTACAATTTATAATAGTAGCAAAATTACGGATATGAAGTAGCAACGAAATAATTGTATGATTGAGGGTCACCACAACATGAGGAACTGTGATTAAAGAGCCTCAGCACTAGGGAGGTTGAGAACCACTGGTTTAGAAAGGTAAGACCACCATGTTGTAGGGAAGTTAGAGGGGACTGGACCCTGTGGAGTGTCCCGTGGGGACAGAGCCTCGAGCCGGGACCTCAGGGCATGGGCCGGCTTTTGAGGACTGCTAGCAACATGTAAGCCTGTAGCTGTTTACAGGACTCTAAGATGGGCAAACAGCATCCTGATCATTCTGTCTGTGGGCTCCCATCCTGCTACTCCTGGCCCCTACTAGGAGGTAATCAAGAGCTAACATGAATCTGCAGGTAGCCAAGTGCTGGAGGGCTTTTTAAGGATGGATGCTCTACCTCTCAATACACTTGGGAGAGCCAGGCCAGATGGGTTAAAGTGACTCGCCAAGGTCACTGTCTCTCAAGAGACTTGGCTAAGAATTGTCTTTAGATTCAAGTCTTTGGGGGGTGGGGGAAGCAGGAGGCACCTCAATGCTGGCTTACAATAGTGGCCTTGGGCTCAGACAGACCTGCAGGATGGTGTGGGCTGTGATCCTAGCTGCTGCCAGTGGGCACGGTCTGCTACCTTGCTGAGCCTGTTGCCTTGTTTCTGATTTACCACCACATAGAGTCACTGAGAGATCTGTGATAGATAGTAAGTGCTGGCACTGCTTGTGACCCGTGGTACGCACTGCCATCTGACCCATGCATGCATCCGGAGTTCGGCCTGCTTTGTCTCCAGAAAGTGAACCTCCCGAGGAGAGGGTGGCTGAAGATGAAGGTAGTGGTTCTCCTCTCTCCCTTCCTCTGCCGATCCTCCCTGTGTCCACCCGGAATGCACAGTTAGCCAAGACAGTGGCTGGGGATGTGTCACAGATCACGAGGTCCAAAGGAAAGACCCAGAATGTTGGCTGGATCCCTTAGCAGCTGTCTGTTCTAGGCCCACACCAAGGGGCCCAGAACTTGGGAAGTAAAGGGTAACACATGACACTAAAGAAGATTCTGGAAGGTAAGTACCATGGTAGCTTTGGGTGGCTGGGCAGGACTGGGCCCTGTGCAGAGGAATGCATGTTGATATGACTCCAGGTGGGTGGGGCCTAAGTGCAAGACCAGTGCCTCTGCACCCGGGAGAGGGAGGGAGAGGGAGGGGAGGGGGAGGGGGAGAGTAAAGGGGAGGGGAGGGAGCCCACCATCAGCTGAAACTCAGAGCCTAGGCTTTCCTTCCTCCTCACTGGAGGAGGAGACCCAAGCCTGGAGCCCATTTCTACAGGCCTGCCTTAGCTACTTTAGCTGGGGTCAGCAGTCATATCAATAGACAGGAAACGGGTTTATAAGCACAGTTGTACCTGAGCAGGAGTGTCTGGGGAAAGGCAAAGAAGTGGGGGAGGGGAGGGTGCCACATGCAGGTGTTGGCAGGATCAGTAGCTAACTATCCCTTTTCCCTCTCTATTCCATAGCTTCCCCATGAGGAGTTGAGGACACAGACTGGCAACCCAGCCAGCAGGCGGGAGAACAGGGATTTACAGGAAGCCAGGGCACACTTCGAGCAAACTGTGGATGGGTGCAGAGAATACGGACATGCCTCCTGCAGGTGAGAGGGTAGGGATGTGGGAGTGTGGGTGGGTGTTGGGTGGCCATGGGAGTGTGAGCCCAGGTTTGATATGGCATGCGCCAAGTACAGGTCTCAGCACTGCTGCAGAAGATGACGTAGGCATGCTGGAGAGGGGAGAGTCAGGTGTGAGCCAGGCTAGGATAGAATAAGGTGTGCGTGAGGCTGCTGAGGCCGGATGGGCAAGCATCGATGTAACTGGCTGCTGTTGGTGTCTGGTGTGAGATGGGACCTTCTCCTCAGAGGCAGCCGTGCTAGGCAAGCAGACAACACTAATGTTGGGGCTCTGCTCCCTCCCCCTCCTTCTCCCTCCCCCGAGCCATGACAGGTCTAGCCACACACCTGTACTGTCATCATAGACCACGGTGGCTGATCGCCACTTGAGGGACTGGACCAAGTCGAGGATGGCGTGGCTGAGAGAGGCATAGTCAGGGTAGAGGTTCACGTAGAAGGTGTCCTTGTTGTCCAGTGGGTGGTGCTTCCAGCGCAGTTGGATGTGGGGAACCTCCAAGGCGTTGCAAATGGACTGGACAGCATTGGTGCAGGAGCCCTGCGATGGCCCAAAGATGGCTACAACACCCAGTGCCAACTGGTCACAGGCTACAACAGAGGAGGGTGACACAGGTCAATGTGGTGCTATGTGCACTGGGAGTGGGCAGTGATTTTGACATTCCCATAAACGCATGGGGAAAAGAGCCGGAAGGAACTTTAAGAGGGGTGAGAACAACTCATGAAGTCTCGGTTTCCTCATCTGAGCAATGGGGCTGTAACGATCTCTCCTTCATCTGACACCAAGGAGGTAAGAAGAGACAATTATGAGACCAGTGGTGGAGCACACTGACCCAGTAACCATGCTACTCAACCATGATGTCTTTGTAAGTGATATCCCAGCTTCTAGACAAACAGGAAGCAAACATCTACTGACCGGGGCTTCCAGCCTCTGCCTTCTACCCTGGTCTGCTCCCTAAGATCTGACACAAACATCTCCCTTTTCTTTCAGTGATATCATTTGCATAGTTAAGATGCCTCTTAGACCTCTGTTCTATCTTCATTTACGTTGCTGTGATAAAACATCCTAAAAGCAACTCAGGAGAGAAAGGGTTTATTTCAGCTCACGGTTCCAAGTTATAGGTCCACTGTAGTGGGAAATCACAGCAGTGGCTACAAGCAGCCACTCGCATCACATCCACAGTCAAGAGCTGAGAGAAATGAATACATTCATGTTCAGTTGCTTTCTTGCGTTCAGTTCAATTTCTCTGCTCTTATACAGTTTAGGAGCCTCTGCCTAGGGAGTGGTGCCACCCACAGTGGACTGTGTCTTCCCACATCTATTAACTTAAAACAACAGACATACCCAGAAGCCAAGCAGGCATAGATGCCACCCTACCATGCCCACCTGAACCAAGGCACAACTACCATTTTCCTGCATTAGATGCCAGTCACCAACCCTGTCATCTCCTCAGCATTTTTGCAGCCAGAATGAACCTTTCTGGGTCATAAGGGTTATGTCACTCCTGTGACCTCCATCAGCATAAAAGCCAAAGTTCTTAGAGTGGTCCTAGAAGACATATTGCAACATTTCCTCAGCCCTGTTCCTATGACCTCAGCTACTTCCCTTCTTCATCTCCCACTCTTGTCTGTCTCCCTCACAGCCTTATAGCCCTGCTGGCTTCCAGGACATTCCCCAAGCACAGTGAGAACACTCATTCATTTCCTCAGCTATCCATCTGACTCTTTCCTTTCCCCAGGTCTCTGCATCTGCAGGTCTTATTAAGGAAGCCATCACTGCCCAGCCTTTAATAGCAACTCAAATCCCCACACCTTCTAAGCACTATACCTCAAGGAGACTTTGCTTTAAATATCCATAAAACAAGGCCTCCAAGACTAAATACCGAAGCATTAGGAAGGCTGGCACATTGTTAAACAAAGTCTTTTTCTCCTCCCATGATGAATGCAGTGGTCCCTATCCCATCCCTCCTCTTTTACATACATGCATGCAAAACATGTGTTCAAGTGCACATGCACCCCCCACAAATGTTGATAATTTTTCTAAATGATAGACACCCTTGCTAGGATGTTCAGACTGAAGACTTGACGGAATGACTTGTGTCTTTCCCCTGCACTGCTCCAAAAAAATTCTTCCTCATGCATCTCCACTTTGCTCTGACCTTGAAACAGGCCACCAAGGATGCAGCATATCTTCCATCCTTACAATGTACACCTTTTATGATGCTCCTATCTTGGACCAAGGGCTGAGCCTCATGTTTGCCTGAGACAGGGGACAGCAGACCAGGCACAAAGTATAGGATGCGGAAGATAGTGTTGAGATACTGATGTTGGACCATAGTACCAGTGGGATAGGGATGCTGTGGACCACAGTACCAGTAGATGAAGATGTTGCCATAGCAATGACGGAGATGATACAACAGAGGCAGGGATGTAGGGGATAGCATAGACAGGGATGACGAGAATTGTGGTACTGCCATCTGTGGTGGTGAAAGATGATAGCAATGTCCACACTGGGCCCTATTCTCCCAATGGTGCAGCGTCTAGACCTACGTGGGCTCATTTCCAATCTCCACTTCCTCTTTCTCCTGGTCCCATCTCTAAATCCGTTTTCTAGTCACTCCATGTTTCTTCCATCCTCTGAGGATCTTCCAGGATGGAAGGATTCTGCTATCAGCAAGGCCCAGGACAGGGGTTATCATGGCAGCAACAACAGCAGTTCTGCTTCCAGATGTGTCCAGGGCAGCAGCTAACCTTGTCCTGGCAGTCCTGTGCATACACTGCAGCAATTACATTATTTGTGGCTTCAATTTTGAATCCATTTTCTGGTCATTTTACAGTAACTTGATGGTTCACAGTCATTGTAGGAGTCCCCAGCCTGAATACATCCCCCCTTCCATGGCAATTGTAGTTATAGCTGAAATTATCCCAATCAATTTGTGTCTTAAAAGGAATTGAGCCACCCAGAGAATAAGTGCAGTCAGAGGAGTCTGGGGAGCGCTGGGTCGATTCCAGCCTGCTCTGGCCAGGCTTGGACGGAAAACACAGTGCTTTCTGGGCTGCTGGCTCAGAGCCTGCTTGGCAGACTCTCTTCTTTTAATTTTCCACAAAACATTTCAAAATAAAGGCAATAGTGAAAGTTCCTTTAATGAGGAAAAGGCCTCCTGGGCCTCCAGCAGGAGGAAGGACTGATTCAGCCAGAGATGGTAGGTAGGAGGTGCCAGGTTTTGTGCTGCTGCATCCCCTTGCCCCACGTGACTTAAGGTGGCTGGATCCAGCTCAGAGGGTGGGAGGGAAGGTGGAGGTAACTTCCATCTAGAAACAATTAATTACCACTGGATTCCTCAGAATTAGGCCTAAGTGCATCTTCTTGGAAGAGTCCTAATGAAGCTCCTAAGGAATGCAGCCTGGAAAATCAAAGATCCAAACAAGGGCAGGCCAGAGAAGAGGGGGGAGGCTGTGTTCAGTGGGAGCTGCCCCCGCTGAAGAACTGTCATGAGGCTCAGGCAGAGATGCTTCCATCTGTGGAATGGGGAGGCTACCTGACTTGAAAAACTGAGAGAGTGCCATAGACTAAGGCACTTCCTGTCCACATCTGTGTGTGTGTGTGCGCGTGTGTAATGAAACCCAGGGCACATGCCAGACAAGCTCTCTACCACGGGGCTCCACTCCTACGTGAGTCTGTTCCTTTATGGCTGATTAAAATTCCATTGTTTAATTATGTGCCAATCTGTCTGTCTCATGTAGATGGTCCCTTTGTCCATCTTTAGCTTTTTGTTTTTAACAGGAATCTGGCCAGTAGAGACATCCATCTGGCACTAGGCTTGGCAGATGTCTAGGCACATCCAAACATTGCTGTGTTGATGCTGAGTCCATCCTACCAGCTTCGTGCACAAGAAACAAATCTCAACAGTCACGTCTCACCATACACAGAAAATCACTTAAGACAGATCAGAGAGCCAATCACGAAAGACATGAGCACAGAACTCCTAGAAGAAAACAAGGGAGATGGTCTTTAGGATAGACAGAGACCTCTCACCCCAAACACACAAAGAGAATGATTAATAAATCGGACTTTGCTTCTCATGAGATATAACTGCTAACAGAGTATTAAAGACAGCCCCACATGTAATTAATATAAAACATATATAAATGTATATATTCACACTGCCCCAAAATGACTCTTATTAGAATATGCAAAGAACTCCTTTAAATCAACAAGGAAATGACAAACAGCTCAATTTTGAAAAGGTCACTGAAAGGTTCTAAAAAAGAAAAGGAATATTCAAATGACTTATTCAACATTCAGACTAGAGCGTTGTGGAGCACGTTAGGTCTTACGGGCAACGGGACATGGAAGACAAAACGTACTGCCAACTACCCCACCTGTTCTGGCTGAATTAGTTCTTCCTCCTGCATTGAGACCCACGAGGCCTTTCCCCCATTAAAAGGAGAATCATCAGATAAATATAAAAGAAAGCCACAATAACATAACCACTTCACAAATCAGCAGAGTGGGCAAAATCTTTAAAAGTCTAACTGACCTCCAAGCATGTCTGCACAGAGGTAGAACACCTGCCAGCACTGTGCGCTGCTGTGGGAATGCAGATCTGTACAACCACCTATGAAACTGTCTGGCTGCACACAGTGACCCCATATTTCAACTCTTAAAAACAAACTCAACAAACCTGGGTACCCACGCCCTGGGAGATAAACACAGGGCTGCTCACAGCAATTCTGCATTAGTAACTCCCGAGTGGGAGCAACCCAAGGGCTCACGGAGAGTGAGATGCGGTTTTCAATGGTTCCTCTGGTAGAATGGGGAGTGCTGCCGGAGCCAACCGTACAGAGGACTATCAGGCACAGAGGACTATCAGGCACAGAGGACTATCAGGCACAGGGTGTGAGACCCAGTAAGTGATGCTCAAAATGTAGATGCTGAGTGATTCTGATTCCGTGACCTCTGAGGCCAGGCCAAGTCAGTGCATGGCAACAGCAGAGAGTGGTGGCAGCCACACATGGGTAGCATGGCCACACGGGCTCCCAGAGGTCTAGATGGACTTGGCTGGTCTCTGGCTTGATCTGGGTGCCAGGGATGCTGTCTTGAGCTGGTTTAGATAGGTTTGTTTCTTCTGAGTACTCCCTGGCCAAGCCAAGGTCGTATTCTCCTCCTGCACCATTCTCTGGAGTTCATAGGCCTGGGCCCAGATTTCCAACCACAATAAAGATAGATGGAAGTCTCGCAGTAGCCGGGACCGGCCACCTCAGCCTTTCTCAGCCTGTGATCCCTAACTCGAGTCACACAGTAAACGCTCATTCAGGATGACTGAGTGCATCGACTGGCCATCGTGCAAATCCCCCCTACTTTCCATGTTGCCCTGCCCTTACTGTTTCCAACCATCCTTCAGAGCATAGCTTAGATACCTCTTACTCCAGGAAGCCCTCTGACTACTACCTCCTGCTATTGTAGCTCTTGGTCCTTTGATGAGACTTCCTGACATCTTGGCTGTGACCTGTAGAGGGTGAAGGTTCGTCTCCCACCGAGATTATCAGGAGCGATGGAAAGTGAGTTCGGCACACCAGGAACTGGTTCACACTTTTCTCTCATCTGTAGATCAGGCCAAACCACTGGCAATGGCTTTGGGCACGCTAGGTGTAGGTGCACGCTAGGTGTAGGTGCACGCTAGGTGTAGGTGCACGCTAGGTGTGCTGGTTAGTTTTGTCAACTTAACCTAAACTAGTGACACCTAGGAGGAGGGAATGGCAAATATGGAACTACCCCCATCAGACAGGCCTGTTGTCTTGATGGACGATGTAAGAGGGCCCAGCCCACCGTGGGTGGTGTCACTCCTGGAGGGATTATATAAGAAAGCATGCTGAGCTCAGAAAGAGAGGCAGTAAGCATGGTCTCTGCTTCAGCTCCTGCCTCTGATCCTTGCCTCGGCTTTCCTCTGAATTGGACTTGGTCAGTGTTTTATCATAGCAACATAAAGCAAACCAGGACACTAGGTTATATAGTAGAGTAACAAAACATGAATAGAGCCCGTCTAGAGAGTCTGGTGGAAGAGACAGAAATGCACACATCTTCACGCACACACTTTCACACAATCACAAAGCATCACTAGCCAGATGGCATAGGCTCTGTGCTACCTGAACCGATGAGGACCTCTGATGTGACACCGGCCTTTGCTGAGTCCTAAAGTTTCCATGAACAGATTTGAGCCTACGTAGTCATTTGTGAGGCAGGAAGACGGATCTTCTGCTTCCTGGTGTTGGTGGCAGGGCATGCTGGGAACAAGCAAAAGGACCAGCACAGAGAAGCAGGGCTCCAGACTAAACTAGGGTAGAAGAAGGCTCATGAATGTCAAACATAAGAGCTCAATACCTTGGAGGCCTCTGACCATAGGTACACTCGTGTATGTGTGTGTGTGTGTGTGTGACAACAGGGAAAGTCCTTGTGTGAGTCAGGCCCTGCCCTGATGGCCTAGTGGGTAGAAAAGAGGAGCCAAGTGTACCTAGAGCCAAGTCCCACTTTTTAGAGTGTCAGACACAATCCTAAGCATTGAACAGAGCCGCTGCTTTCACATCGTAGGGAACCGAGGCATTTTTTTCCAACATAGCTGAGGTAGTAGTTGCTGGGAAACCAGCTTGGGCAGCCTGGCTCTACAGCCACACTCTGCAGACTTCCTGCGCTCAAAAGTTAACCAGAATGGGGCTTTGGAAAACACAGCCACGAACAGGTAACATCGTGGCCTCTCTGCCCCTGGCAGCCCAGGAGATTACATGAAGAGAAATCGGAAACTCTTCAGAGAGCTGGGTGAGTCTCAGCCAGCAGAACAAACGTGGATGATGCTGGCCCTAAACTCAGTTTACAGGGGTCCTAGCCCTAAACTCAGTTTACAGGGGTCCTAGACAATGTTTTCTTAGGTTCTCATGGTTCATCAATTCATTCAGCAACCACTTTACTGAGCAGTAACTATCGTCCCTGACCCCTCAGGTGCCCCAGGAATAGATCAAATACCCAAAGAGAGTGTCCCCTTCAACAACTCGAGGGAGAAGAGAAAGTGCATTAAAACACAACGATTTAACTAAAAATTGTGATATGAGCTTTGATGGGCTATGATATCATATTTCGGAAAAGATGACCTAGTCATTTTGGAAATGAGATTCCTTAGGCTTGAGATCTTTAAATGGTTACATGGAAATCGAAGGTTCTATGGAAGCTATTTCCAGTTATCTAAGCCTTTAAGTTGAATTTGAATTAAATATATATGTAAAAATATAGTTCAGATATGCAGTCTCCCTCAGGATCTGCAGGGAATTGGTTCCAGGACCCCCTGCAGATAGCAGACTGGCAGATGCTGGGTCCCTGGCACAGAGGGGCTTGGTATTTGCATATCTTCCTCACTCTGTGCCTTATGCTCTATAGTCTCAAGACGCCTCTTCCCACAATGCAATGCAAATGCTATGTAAATAGGTGCTGTGCTTATTGTTTAGGGAAAACGACACAGAAAAGTCTATATATGTTTAGGACAGAAGCAACTGGGTTTTTCTCTTTCTTTTTCTCTTTCTTTTCTTTTTTCTTCTCCTGAGTATTTTTGGTCCCTGGTTGTAGAGTCCATGAGCCTGGCGGGCTCACTGTGTGTATGAACACACGAGTGGGTGTGTGTATAGGATCTGTCATTTAAAAGACACAAAAATGGGGCTGGAGAGATGGCTCAACAATTAAGAGCACTGGCTCTTCCAGCCAAGGAGCCGGGCTCAGTTCCCAGCACTCTCACAATCAAACCCGCTTTCCAGGGGGATCTGACGCCCTCTTGTGGCTTCTGCAGGCACTGCATGCATGCGGTGCCCAAACCCACACACAGGTAAACACTCATACACAAAAAACAAAAATAAAATAAATCATCTAAAAAAGATAGCAACAAGCCAGGCAGTGGTAGTGCACCCCTTTAATCCCAGCACTTAGGAGGCAGAGACAGGCGGATCTGTGGGTTTGAGGCCAGCCTGGGCTACATGGTGAGTTCTAGGACAGCCAGAGTTACACAGACAATTCCTGTCTTGAAAAACAAAAAGACAAAAAACAAAACAACAACAACAACAAAAATAGTAACAAAAAACCCATTGTGCACTTGGGTGTGCTGGGTAGCACACGGGAAACTGGCTGTTCACCCAGGCACTGAGAAGTCAGGCACTGTGGCGTATGTTTGAAGACCCATGGGCAATGGAATTTCCCTCTTTTAAGTATAAATATGTCTGCTAATTAGCAAAGATATGGGGAATATCTGGTTTTAGTCTTTTTTTTTTTTAAGGATTTAGGTGAGGTACAACTTTGACTAGACTCACCACAACTTGTGTTGTGAGTCAGGTCTTTCTAGTGACTCAGAAACAGACAACAGAAAGTTCACACTTATATGAACACAGGGCCCGGTGTCAGACTTCAGGGCTTCTCTGTAGGTTCTGGGGTCAAGATGTTGCGGGCACTGAGCAGCACGCTGTGCTTATAAAGTCTTTTTACGGCAGGCAGATGGTGTGCTCTGGGGCTAATACAGTCTCTGCTTTATATGTATGCTACCTATTGCTACTCGAGTAGGATGCCAACGAAAGATGCAATAAGACCCGTAGCAAGGTGACTACGGTTAATATGATGTGTTGCACGCATGTTTTCAGTGTTCTTACCTGAAAGAAATGATAAATGATAAAGATAAATGCTAGATGTGGTGGATGGGCGAGGTCCTCCAATTAGAGCAATCCACAAGTCACACATGTATCCAAACAGCACATCCTATAGCATACATAGTTATAATATTTGTCCACTGATAGGGATAATAGAAAAGAAAAATCAAGTTTGAAAATGTTCCCTTTGGTTCAAAGGTCCTGGAAAGCTTAGTTGATCTCTATTCAGGTAATCTCGCCCCCTCTCTCCCTTTCCTTAGGTTCCAGCCACCCTTCATTGTCTCCCGGCCAGCCAGCACCTCCCTGTGTAGCTCAGGCTGACCTTGTATTTGCTATATAACACAGGGTGGCCTGGAGCTCATGACCTTCCATCAGCCTCCCTACTGCTGTCACAAGCTACAGCACCATGCCTGGCTACCCTGGGACTTCCTCACAGACCCCACGCCTACTCCTGGGGGCTTGGTACAAGTGGGAAAGGCTCCCCCTACCCCACCCTCACGCCCACAGAGTGAAGATCTGCTCACTCACCCTTCTTGGTGGCCTCAAAACTGTCATGGAAGTGAATCCTCTGAATGTCGTAAGTCAGGGTCGTGTTGGGCAGCAGAGTCCTGTTTCTGTTGATGATGTTGGCAGAAAATCGAAAGGCGTGCTCTTCAGCGTTCATGACCTGGGCGTTGGGACCATCCGCATACTCAAAGATTCCTCCTGTGAGAGAGGACAGAGCTGTGTGTGGGAGGAGGGATGGCGAGGGAGCATGGATGCTCGGCTCAGGTTTTACAGACAAGGTCTTCTCACCCAAGTATTCAATAAAATCCTAGGTAATTTCCATGTTCAAAAAGTATACATTTTACCCAACTAGCAAATTCCTGCTAACAAAATCTGACAGGCCCAAATAAGATTACCAACTTAATACTGCTATGAAAATGCTTAATAGAGTTTTGGCAAGTAGAACCTACCAGAATATTACAAGGCTAACATACCATGACCACATAGTTTTATTTCAGGAATGCAAGACCAGCTCAATATAAAGGAATCCATGAATCCCATTCCACCACATCAATAGTTCAAAGGAGACGAAAATATGATTCACTTGCAAAATTCAGGAAGATGTCTGATGAAAGTCAGCGACTACTGCCGTAAAAAAATGTCTAATAAGACACTGGCGGGAAAGACACTCCCTTCAAGCAACGTTAGCTCATATCAGCCTTAATATCACACTAACTAATACCTAAAACACTAAAGGCCTTCTTGTCAAAGGAAAAATTAAAAAAAAAAAAAAGTGTTGGTGAAGACGCACGCCACTAACCAGAAAAAAATGAAATTGAAAGTGAATGCAGAGAGGCTCGGCTCTGGCAAAGGTATAAGTTACTATTTGCACATGATATAAATGTTAATGTACTGTGAGCATACTCCCTCCCCATTGCTGTGTCTCAGCTCCCTCCCGCTCTTTCCCGACTGCCCCCGACCCCTTTCATGATTTGTTTCTTTCTGCGTGCTGTCTTGCACGGGTCTTGCACAGGTGGTCATGACTGTGGGATGTTCATGATGGCCACAGCACAGCCACAAGTCAGCATGCCACAGCCCTCCTCCCTATCCTCTGGCCCTTACTGTCTTCCCACCTCCTCTTCGGCAACACTCCCTGGGCCTCAAAGGAGCAGCCTTGTAAGGGCCGAAAGCTCAGCAGACACTTATTTTCAGCACGTTGGCCGACCATGAATCTCTGCTCTGACCACTGCAGAGTCCTCGGAGGCCTTTCTGACCAAGGGTGTAATTTGTGGGTATAAGCAGGAAAAATGTAGAAGGAGGCTTAACTGCATGGGCATCTATCAAACCATCAGTAGTAGATTTCACCCGTAAGGCCTGTGAGAGCCCTAGCTGTCGGGCTTTTGAACAGGGTTTATAGCGCCACTCATATATTCCTCCCATGGAACAGGCCTCAGATCCAATCAGGAACTGGTGGGTTGCCCCCGGAGCATCAGTGCTACTACCGCACCAGTGGGAGCAATGGGCAAGCAATAAATAAATAAATACATAAATAAATAACTAGATAAATAAATAAATCATCCCCGACCACTAAGAAAGGCAAGAGCTGTTACAGAGAGTTAAATAGCTAGTCAGCACTTTTTTTTTGTATTGTTTTGTTTCCAGACAGGGTTTCTCTGTAGCTCTGGCTGTCCTGGAACTGGCTCTGTAGACCAGGCTGGCTCTGACCTCACAGAGATCCACCTGCCTCTGCCTCTCAAGTGCTGGGATTCAAGGTGTGTGCCAGCACCACCGGGTTAGTGTGTGCCTCTTTTAGATCAGTGAGAACTCATGGGAAAACTTAACAGCAAAAGGGATGTCAACATCAGCACGAATATCAAACAACAAATAATAACGCAAGTGTAAACATGCAATCCCCATAGTTTACAAACGAGGAAAACAAAGAAAACCCCTTCCGCAGGAGAGATAAACTCCCGGAGGCGGTAGTGCACGCCTTTGATCCCAGCCCTCAAGAGGCAGAGGCAGGAGGACCACTGTGCGTTTCAGACAAGTCAGGGGTCCATAGTAAGAGCCTGGTTGGGGGGGGGGGTCGGTGAAACAAACGTAGAGGCAGAGACAGAGAGTCAGACACAGAGCCCTGAGGCTGTTGATCTTTGGAAAGTAAAGTTTTGTGTCTCAGTCTTCTCCAAAGTCATTTTTCAGTTTACTTCAACTCCAGTCAGGACCACAGAAAGACATCTCTCTCGTACTTGGAAAAATGACTCTTAAACGTGAAGGCTGAATGTTAGATAATGACTGAAGAAAATGTCTTTACAGGAATGATGAAAGGTGACTTGTATTATTATCAGATTTTAAAATATATCATTAAGCCAAAATAATTAAAAGTGTTGTAATAGCGTCTGAAGACACAGAGGATCAAGAGAACGAGATAAAAAGCCTTAGAAAGAGCTCTGGCAGAGACAAGTATCTAAAACATGAATGAGAAAGATGTTTCCCAGCAGAAAAAGAAATGAATTATTCATTAATTGTGTCCTGACAATTATTCTATTATTTGGGGATTTCAGATTTTTCTCTTTTTGGTACAAAGACTGAACTTAGGACTTCATACATGATCGGCAAGTCCACTGAGCTGCATGTCCAGTCCTCTAGATTCCAAGATTAATAAATTCTAGATGAGTTAAAGGCAAGAGAATGGTGGAAAAGAACACCATAAAACTGTCAAAAATAGAAACTATGGGCAAAGAGTATATAATGTTGGGGTGGAAGAAGCCTGCCCAAGCATTTCAATAAAGTCAGAAAATGTGGGAGGAAGACTGGAAGTAACATTAGACGTCTCTGCACCCACATCACTATGGACAATGTTGAACGGTTAAGAAGCTAACCATAGACAGCAGCATAAAAGTTAATGTTATAAAAAACACGTAGAATTGGCAAAAAAGAAAGATGCCCCGTGTAAGCAGGTGCAGGTGTTAAGTATGGGTAACCCCATTAAGAAAAAAATACTATCAGAGGATGGAGATAGGTGTCACCTTTCCTTCTAGTTAAATAAACTCTTCCTGTTGAAATCAACAAGATGCCAGTGTAGCTCATCTGATGGGCAAAGGGAGAAGGCAGAGGAAAACGCACGGGCACCTGCTTCTTTGTTGGCAGACGGGGAAAACGGCACACACTGCTTTTCCTAATGGCCATGTATGGAGAACATCTAAAAATACTCAACCAGGGGACGGTAAGTCGTGCATACCCGTGGAACCGTAAAACTGTAACGATCTGATTCCTCATCAGAGAAACTCCTCTTTGTAACAGATGGAGACCGTTACAGGAAACCCCAACCAATCAAAATGCAGAGCTGTGGAGCTCAGCACAACTCCTGAATCTACAGCGCAGGGATCACTGCAGAAGAAGAGCCAGAGGGAGCCAGAGGTTGTGTCTCCGAGAAATGTCAGAGGAGGAGCTAGACCCAAGAAATCTCATAAACATGGCTGCCTAAGCAAAACCTGAACAAGCTTGCTACCTTGTCAGGCATGCTAACATGGAAGAAGGAACTCTCTCCAGGTTTTACCCTGGACAAGAAACACAGGCAACTAAGGAGCGCGGAGAGCAGGAGACATGGTCTTCTTCAGAGAAGGGTACACAGATGGCTATCCAATACCAAGCGGTCAGCCCTGAAAACATGTGTGTGTGTGTTTCACATATATAATATATAACAAGCAGTAAGTAATATGCAATATATAATATTACATATATGATATATACATATATAACATACATTATACATACTAAATGGACTGAGCAGGTTGTATTTCTATATTTAGAAATATATATGTGTGAAGTGTTCATGAGTGTGTTCATGTGTGTGTGTGTGTAATAATAAAAGGAAAAGAGATCATGAATTGGAGAAAGAACAAAGAGAGCACACGGGAGGTGTGGAGGGAGGGAGGAGAGGGGGGGTGATGTAATTTTATTATAATTCTCCAAAATTATTTTTTAAATTTTTTGTTGTTGTTGTTATTGGTTTTTTGAGACAGGGTTTCTCTGTATAGCCTTGGCTGTCCTGGAACTCACTTTGTAACCCACGATGGCCTCGAACTCAGAAATCCGCCTGCCTCTGGAGTGTTGGAACTTAAGGCATGTATCACCACGTGCAGCTATTTTCAAAAGTCATAGAGATGTGGAAATGTCCATGATGTGTCTGCTGCTGCAGATCTGAGGAAACGCAGGAAGGGGAGAAGAGTGGAACAGGATCCGGTGGGCGTGAGCCATTTGGGCAAGGGGAGCCGTCGCTTATTTAATATTGTCATGTGTTTATAGACAAGCCTTTATTCTTTCAGTAAGTAATGAGCTTTTATGATATATTGTTGGTGTTCAACAAAACTGACCTGTTTTGGGTATATGGTGGTTTTGAGTAAGAAGTCAGACGAGCAGACCACAGCCCAATTTCAGAATTTCTCCACTATCCCATAATACCCCCTGTGGCCATCTCACTGTTTGCACCAGTAGCCCCAGGAAACCACTAATTTGCCTTTTGTCTCCAAATATTTTTCTCCCTGAGCATTTCATGCAAATGGGATCACACAGTGGGTGTTCCTCTGGGTCTGGCTCCGTGTGCTCAGTGTGTCTGGGTTTACTAATATGTAGCATGCATCAGTACTAACTATCGTTCCTGAGCATTTATCGTTCCTGAGCATCACATTCCGTTTATCCATCTGCCAGCTCATGGGCATTTGGATTGTTTTCATTATTTGGGAAAACTAAAGAAAAAAAAATGTGGCTTCCAGGTTTCTGCCTGCCATATGAAAACCTTGGGAAAAAACCTCATCACACCGTCTAATGGCAACTTTTCTTGAGTCTGTGAGCATGAAGCCCCAAAGCAACCATCTTCTCCAACACTGGCCAGAGAGACCAGAGTATCACAGGATATTGAAGCCTTAATGGGAAACACAGGCTTACGTGCTTGAATACTTGGCCCCCAGTTGGGGGTGCTGTTGTGGGAAGCTGTGAAATCTTATGGCTATAGGACCTAGTTATCAGATGTAGGATTATAGAGACAGGACCAGACTGGCCTGGTTACAGCTGGCCCCAATTCCAACCTGAGGTCTTAGCTTCCAGGTTCCTGATCTGACCCAGAGATATAACAAGCGATCTACCAGCTCCTGCCTCCACAGATGGAGTTCCAGATGCTGAACCCCGTCCCCCACACCATGAAACTGTAAAGCCTTCCTTCACTACATTGTTCTGTCGGGAATTTTATTCCATCTATGAGGAAAGTCTGGAGAAGTAGAGAGAGAGAGACCTGGGAGCAAAACCCATCATGAGATCCAGTAGGAAAACACAAATTGCAACTGACAAGTTGTTGGAGACTCACAGCAGATAAGCCAGAGGGACAAAACCTTCAACGAGCACCACTTACCAGGTCCCCCACGTTTCTGGGTTCCACCCCCTGAGCCCTTCCGGGTTCTCATAGCAAATCCTGGGGTGGAGAAACTCCCCTGTGTATTCAACAGTGGAAGACAAGAGGAACGATTTTAAAACATGTTTTCTTCTTCCTGATGAGGTCTGCCTCAAGGGGGATGAGTTGACTTTGCCTAAGCTGCTGGAGCTTGAGGAGACCCTCATGGACCTGAGGGGAGGGAGATCCAGACTCTCGTGCTCCACCCGGGGGTGGGAAAGAGAAACACATGGGAGAGGTCACCGGTCCCGGAGGAAAAGCTCAGGGGCACTTAGAGGACTCATCCTGGGCCTGGGAAAGCGGCTCCGCAGGGAGAGCTTCTACTTCGCAGTGGGAAGACTAGAACTCAGACCCGCAGCACCCACGTCAAAGCTGGGACGGAACGGCGGCTCTCATGTAATTCCGGCACTGCGGAGGCAGAGACAGGAGATTCCTGGAATAAGCTGGCTAGCCAGAGCCAGAGGATCTGCCTGGGTGAATGTGATGATGAGTGGTTGGTGAGGACTTTGAGCATCAGCTTCAGGTCTCTACATGGGTGTGCATACGTGTGCAAGCATGCCTGAGGGGCACACACCTGCACATATGCACACACACACACACACATGTACACTCATAAAACAAAATAAAAAACAAAAACATCGAAGAGGGAAAGGAAAGAAGGGAGGAGTGGGAAGAAGAGAGAGAGAGAGAGAAAGAGAGAGAGAGAGAGAGAGAGAGAGAGAGAGAGAGAGAGAGAGAGAGAGAGAGAGAGAGAGAGAGAATCCTAATCACAGGACTGGAGAACATTACTCACACACTAGCAAAAAGTATACACAAGTAGTATCAGAATCAAACACAGAGATCACAAGTATGTTGGTATTGCCCCACTAGGAATTCAAAACAATCTGTCAGTATGCTAAGGGCTCTTGGAGCAAAGTGGACAACACAGAAGACAATGAACTTCTGTGAAAAGGAGATTAAAAAAGAATGCCAGAGAACTAAGCGCTGTGACAGAGACAGGGACAGATGCCGGGCACGGGCTGCTGGCAGGCAGGCTATGAGCTTGAGGAAACCCCAGTAGAAGCATCCAAACCCCAAAACTGAAGGTAGGCATGGCAAGAAAGAGCAACAGGACGCAGTATCTGAGGACCTGAGGTTGCTTCAAGTTTAAGAAGAAAAAGGGGAATTGCAGGAGGGTTGTGAGAAGAGATAAGGAAAACAATAATTGCTGAAAATGCTTCCCAAATTAATGTCAAACCCTCAACCAAAGATTTAGGATGCTTGGGAAACCTCCTGTTGGAGGACCCCTGACCTCCCCAGCCACACCATACCATTTTCAAATAGCAGAAAGGAAAAGGTTAAAAAGAACCCTGTCAGGCCAGAGAGATAGCTCAGTGGTTAAGAGCACCAACTGCTCTTCCAGAGGTCCTAAGTCCAATTCCCAGCACCCACATTTGGTTTACAACCATCTGTAAGGAGATCTGATGCCCTCTTCTGGTGTGTCTGAGGACAGCAACAGTGTCGAAGGAGAAGGAGAAGGAGAAGGAGAAGGAGAAGGAGAAGAAGAAGAAGAAGAAGAAGAAGAAGAAGAAGAAGAAGAAGAAGAAGATAATTCTATCAGAAAAGAATCCTGTCAGAATACAGAGGAAAACCACACCTTCTATAACAACTAGCAAAGATGGAATTATATTTGACATCCTGAGACCACCTTGTTAAGAAAAAAGTGGAGTGAAATATTTAAAGCGCAGAAGGAAATAAACACCAACCCAGAATTGTTACCTGGAGAAATTATCCTTCAAATGTGAAGAGAAATAACAGCTAAAGTGAAAGGAAGTTATTTACAGTCGACCTGCACTTCAGGAGACGTACAAAGACGTTTAGAGAGAGGAGGAAAATGATGTAGGTCGGAAATGAGGGCCAAAACAGAGAATGAAAAACACTAAGGAGAAATTAAGTGAAGGCAAAATTTTTTTTTCTCATTCTGAATTGATTTAACAAGTAACTGCTTATTTGAAATAGTCAAAATTACACACACACACACACACACACACACACACACACACACACACACTTATTTATTTACAAGCCAAATCAATGGCATCCCAGATGCCAGAGTGGACGGGAGAATTGCCATAAGAAGGTACTAGCTTGTTACTTGGGAGAGAGTGTGAATGAGTTGTAAGTGTGCTTTTTGAACTTTGCAGCAACCACTAAAGCTGCAGATCATTGTAACCTGTGGCACCTGACCCCTTTCGGGATGGGGGTGGGTTGAACGACCTTTCATCCCAGTCGCATATCAGCTATCCTGCATATCTGATATTTACACTGTGACTCATAACAGAAAATTACAACTAAGAAGTACTAACAAAATAATTTTATGGTTGGGAGGTACGGTGGTTTGAATAGGAATAGCCCCCAGAGATTCATGTGTTTGAATGCTTGGCCCATAGGAAGTGGCACTATCCGGCAATGTGGATTTGTTGGAGGAGGTGAACCACTGTCAGGGGAGGTTCTGAGATCTCAGGTGCTCAAGCTACACCCAATGTGGGGCACAGTCTCCTGCTGTGTATAGATCAAGATGTAGAACTCTCGGGTCCTCCAGCACCATGTCTGCCTGCATGCTGCCATGTTTCTCACATAATAATAATGGACTAAAGCTCTGAAACTGTAAGCAATCTCGAATTAAAATGTTTTCCTGGCCGGGCAGTGGGGGTGCATGCCTTTAATACCAGCACTTGGGAGGCAGAGGCAGGCAGATTTCTGAGTTCGAGGCCAGCCTGGTCTACAGAGTGAGTTCCAGGACAGCCAGGGCTACACGAGAAACCCTGTCTCGAAAAACCAACAAAACAAAACAAAACAAAACAAAACAATGTTTTCCTTTAAGAGAGTTTCCTTGGTCGTGGTGTCTGTTCACAGCAATAAAAACCCTAACTAAAACAGGGAATCAGCACAACACGAGGAACTATATTAAAGGGTTCCAGCATTAGGAAGGTTGAGAACCACTGCATTAAAGAGAGAATACTGCTGACGCTCTAAGAGATGGAAGGTTCTAGAATCATAAAATCTGTTTGATTAAAGCAAAAGGCAGAGAAAGAGTAGGAAACTAAAATATGACAGCCAGGGTAGCAGACAGAAAAACGGTGAGAAACATGGAATTATTAATATTATTAATTATATATGAAATTTGGCTTTAAACATCAGTGTCTCAAATGCATCTACAAAAGCAAGAAAAAGAATCAGACACATGAATTAGAAAGGAAAGGATGATATTACCTCTATGTGAAGATTGATTTTGTATGTGGGAAATGTAAATCTTTCATAAAAGCCCTTAGAACTAGTAAGTTTTGTAGAGTAGAATATTAAGTCAAGATGGTAAAGTTGCATTTCTATACATTAAGAATGAGTCATCTAAAAGAAACCCCACTTCTGATGTCATCAAAAGTATGAAAATGTATTCATAAGTTCTAAAAAAATTGTTTTTAATTATGTGTCTATGCATGTCCAAGTGAGTTTGTGCACATGCATGCAGACATGCGTGCATGTGTGCACACACACAAATGTGTACACGCATGCATACATGCACACGCACAAACATGCTAATGGCGGCAGAGTCCAGAAGAGGTTTAAGATCCCCTGGGGTGAGACAGCCCATACAAACGTAGGAACCAAGCGCCAATCCTCTTCAAGAGTGTTGT
The DNA here is from genome assembly GCF_000001635.26 of Mus musculus. Classification (NCBI taxonomy): domain Eukaryota; kingdom Metazoa; phylum Chordata; class Mammalia; order Rodentia; family Muridae; genus Mus; species Mus musculus. The sequence continues at coordinate 125,614,582 of NC_000070.6, read as the reverse complement.
GCACTCTTAAGCACTGAGCTGTCTCTCCATCCCCCACACGAATAATTTTTTTAAACAGTGAAATACTTGCAATTTGACTTAACAAAGGAGATAAAAAGACTTTGATGATGAGAAGTACAAATTATTGCCAAGCAAAGATAAAGAAAATGTAAACAAAGAGAAACACACCTTCTGGGTATAGTCAGGACATCATGATATCAAGGTGTCAATATTGCCCTAAACAATCTACAGAGTCAATGAAATCCTGTCAAAACCATGATGCTTGTTTGCTGTTGCAAAATCAGAAAATTCCATCCTAAAATCAACACAGACACTCAGTGAACTCTGAATAACCTAAGCAATCCTGACAAGGAACAAATTTAGAAAACTCTCAGTTCCTAATTTCAAGCTTTCTACTTACTAAATATAAGGCCTAAAACCAGACTTGTAGAGGGAAATAGGGCCAAAGCAAGAGCATTACGGCATGGGATTTGGCAGCAGTTTTCTTGGATGCTAACGGCAAAAGCACTGGCAACAGAAGATAAACTAGACAAATGGAACTTCATGAAAAACTAAGGATGCATCTAAGCACACAATTAAGAGTGTGGAAGGTAACCCAAAGCTTGGGGAGTGTTCACCCGACAGAACGGACAAAAGACTGATATCCGGGATATACAGTGAACTTCTAAAACACCTAAATAAAAACCTAACCTAAAGCTGGACACTGCGGGCCTGGGGGAATGGCTCAGTGGATAAGAGCACTGACTCCTTTTCTAGAGGACTGGGGTTCTTTTCCCAGCACCCACAAGGCAGCTCACAACCATTTGTAACTAATTCTATGGGATCACATACCCTTTTCCAGCCTCCAAGGGCACCAGGCACGCAAACGGTGTACACATCATTTATAGGCAAAAATAAAGATGAATACATCGGTTTTCAAAAACCTAGGTGTTATGATTTCAATGTTCCATGCTCCTCCAGCTGACCCCCGCCTCAGGCTCATCTGTTGAAGTCTAATACCCAGCTGGTGATGCTAATTTGGCTGAAAACTTTAGTGGGAGTGGCCTTGTTGGAGAATGTAGGTCACTAGGGTGACCCCTTGGGCTCTATATTGCTTTTGTCACTTCCTGGGCTCTCTCTGCTTCTTGTCAGCCATGATGTGAACTGCTTCATGCTCAGCCTCACCTCAGGTCCACAGCAATGGAAATAACCAATCATGGACTGAAATTCTAACACTCTGAGCCAAGATAACCTTCCTTCTTTAAAGTGTTTTCTTTAGGCATTTAAATAAAGACAGGAGTCTAGAGAGATGGCTCGGTGGTTAAGAACGCTTATGCCCTTCCAGAGGATCTGAGTTGGGTTCCCAGCACCCACATGGTAGCTCACAACCGTCTGTAACTCTAGCCCTAGGGGATCCAATGCCTTCTTTTGGCCTCCATAATGCATGCACATAGTATGCTGACATAATGTAGGCAGAATACGAATACACAGAGTCCTGGCTAGATTTTTACTAGCTTGACACAAGCTATAGTCATCTGAGAGACGGGAACCTTAACTGAGAAAATGCCTCTCTAAGATTAGGCTGTAGTCAGACCTGGAGGCCATTTTCTTAATGGGTGATTGATGGGGGAGGGCCTAGTCCATTGTGAGCAATGCCTCTAGTGGGCTGATGGTCCTGGGTTCTGGTCCTGGGTTCTCTAAGAAAGCAGGCTGAGGAAGCCAAGAGGAGCAAGCCAGCAAGCAGTGCCCCTCCGTGGCCTCTGTCTCGGCTCCTGCCTCTCTCTCGGATCCTGCCTCTGGATTCCTGCCCAGATTGAGTTTCTGCCTTGGCTTCTCTCAATGAGCTGTGATTTAGGATATGAAAGTCAAATAAACCCTTCCTTCCTCAAATCACTTTTGGTTGTGGTGCTTTATCATAGTAATAGAAACTCCAATTAAGACACACATAAAATAAAAATAAAGGTTTAGAATGTATATAAAATAATCTATGAATAAGTAAGGACTGAAGTCTGACTGACAGCGCAGATGAAAGGTTTGAACAGGTACTTTGTTTATACAGAAGATACAGAAATGGCCAACAAGGTCCCTGAAAGATGCTCAACATCACTAATCTCTAGGGGGATGCAAATTAAAACCACAGTGACGTAACGGTCTCACACTCCTTAAGACAGACACTATTAAAAATGCTGCTGAATGGTCTGGTGAGATGGCTCAGCTGCTAAACACCCTTGTCACAAGCATGGTGACCTGAGATCAGTCCTCAGGATCCACATGGAGGGGTGAAGAATTGACTCCCACAGGTTGTCCTTTGGCATCTGCATGTGTGCGTTGCGGGATGCACACACCCGCTCCCACACATAGATAATGCGCATCTAAACGCAGGTTTTAATAATAAAATAAATACAAAAATGCATCGATGAAGAGATGAATTAGATGAAGTCTTGAGAAAATTGGGACTCATGTATCCTGTTGGTAGAGATATAAGTAGGCCAGCTACTCCATAGGGCAGTATTTCAGAAACAGAATTACTACATTAGGATATGGCCCTGCCATTCTATGCATGGGGGTATATGTATGCAAAGAACAGAAGGGACATAAGCAGAGATCTGTACACCCACGTGAACAGGTGTTTAACTCACGGTAGTAAAAACACAGGGGCAAGCCAAGGTGAACACCAGAAGATGAGACTGTCAGCACTGTGGTACCTTATGCACAGAGAATATTATTCAGTTATAAAAAAAAAAAAGAAATTCGGGCACATGCTATGACATAAATAGACAATGCAGACATCATAGTAAGTGCTATTAGCCCAAGAATTCAAACATTGTTGACTGCTTTTTCCTATATACTAGCAAAAGAAACCCCAAAAAATGTGACTTAAAACCATGGTACTACCCACATTAGCAATCAAAGAAAAGGAATATTTACTAAATCTAGAAAAAAATGTATAGAATCTATTTGAAGAAGACAACAAAACTGACTTTAAAAAAAATTCAAAGGGGTAATTTAAAACATGGAGCTGATCTTTGCCACCGGAGCAAAGGCAATGAAGAAGACACAGATAACATATGTCTGGGCATCCATGTGAAAAGAAAAAAATCTGGACATAGATCCTACATCTTGCACAAAATAAGGGACACCCTAGAATGTCACAAGAACAAAGTTTAGACTTGGCTTTGGCAATGACTTTTTAGTTAACACTAAAGGCATACTCCATAAAGCAAAGACTGGATAGGCTGGGCTCACTCAAAATTAAAATGGTCTGTGCTGCAAAGGGGGCTTAGAAGAGTGAAGACAAGCCACGGGCTGGGATGCTCTTGGTAAAGGACTGTTATTCAAAACACACTTGAAAGTAAGAAAACAAAAAAACCATAAAAGTGGGCCAAAGACAGTAATAAGCAGCTCATCACAGAAGATATACAGAAGGTGAGCAGGCAGAGAAAAAGGCACTGTGTTCTATAGCATCCTTGCAGTGCAAATGGAAACAATAGCATGTTTATGAGAACAGCCAAAATCCAGAACACTGGCTTGGATGGCTCATCTTCACTGTCAGCTTGCCTGGATTTAGAATCACCTAGGAGACACACCTCTGGATGTGCCTTTGAGGGTGTTTTCAGAGAGCATCCAGAAGAAAAGACCCACGGGGCAGCAGTGGTGGTGAGCACTCGCCTTTAATCCCAGCACTCGGGAGGCAGAGGCAGGAAGATCTCTAGGAGTTTGACGTCAGCCTGGTCTTCAGAAAGAGAGTTCCAGGACAGCCAGGGCTACACAGAGAAACCTTGCCTTGAAAGGAAGGGAAGAAAGAAGGAGGAAGAAGAAGAAGGAAGAAAAGGAGGAGGAAGAAGAGGAGGAGAAAGAGGAGGAAAAGAAGGGAGAGGAAGAGAAGGAAGAGGAGGAAGAAGAGGAGGAGGAAGAGGAGGAGGAGGAGGAGACCTAACCCTGATGGACATGAATCTTAGGCTGGAGCCCCTGGAGCTCTAACATTCACTTCTCTGCTCTCTGACCCTGGGTGTGGTCTAACCACCCATCCCATGCCACTGCCATGCCTTCCTGGCCACGATGGGCCATATCTCAATTCACAAGCCAAAACAAGTCCTGCTCCCTTACAGTGCTTCCTGTCAGGTATTTGGTCACAGCAACAAGGAAGGGAAGTAACACTGTGACAATAGCCAATACTTGTGAAGATGAGGAGCAGCAGAGACAGCCCTGATGGCGGGGCGCAGAACTCTGATTCCAGCTGCTAATAAGACTCAATAAACTCTTTTCAAGGTCTCATCCCATGGCCTGGAACTCATTATGTAGCCCAGGCTGAGGTCAAACTCATAACAACCCAACGTTCTTGCCTTAGCCTCTCAAGAAAATCAAACACAACGCTTGTCATTCAATCCAGCGGCTGTGCTCTTTGGAATTTACCCAAAGGCGCTGGCAACCTAAGTCCACTTAGAAGCCTGTACAAAGGTGTTTACAGCCGTTCTATCTAAGATTGTTCAAACTGGGAGGCAACCCAGGACACTCTTCACTAGGTGAATGGACAAAGAAGTGGGGACATTCACACAGTGAGATAGGCCACGCTTACATTAAACCATGAAACGATTGGGAAGACGATAGAAGAAACTTAGGTGTGTCTTACACAGAGAAGGTGGCCTGAAAAGGCTGCAAACTGGATAGTTCAGCAGTATTCTGGGAAGGGATCACGTGGAGATAGTAAAACATGGTGAGTGGTCACCAGGGATTAGGGGTGGGAGGAGCTGCGTAGGAGGAAACACAGAGGCATTTTAGGGCACTGAGATCTCTCTGCATGACACTGTTGTCAGACCCATAGTGTTCAATACTGAAAGCGAACCTTACCCTGAATCCCACGCTGAGACAGTGTGTCAATGCAAGGCCAGCACCTGGAAGGAAAGCACCACTCTAGTCCCTGGTAATGGCCACGGAGGAGGCTCTGAGCATGTATGCGCAGGGGACGTGGGAAATCTCCCCGCCTTCTGCTCCACTTTGCTGTGAGCTGGAAACTTCCTCCCTCAAACCAAGTCTATTGAATAGAGAAACAAAGGGGCGGCTGCGGCTGCGGCTGCCGGGTGACCCGGGTGGGGTTGTTCAGCTAGTAAAATGCTTGCCTTGCAATCATGAGTTCAATCCCTGGACACTTTGTAACAAACAACAAAGGATGCTTTCCAAAGCTAAAGGGTTGATGACTAGGACTTGTAATGCTCTTCTTGGGAAAGCTGGGATTGGAGGACCCAGCCAGACCACTAGGTAAGTTTCAGGCCAGGGAGAAACCTTGTCTGAAGAAGGTGGACTGGGGTTAAGAGCACTGACTGCTCTTCTAGAGGTCCTGAGTTCAATTCCCAGCAACCACATGGTGGCTCACAACCATCCGCAATGGGATCTCATGCCCTCTTCTGGTGTGTCTGAAGTCAGCAACTCATGTACATAAAATAAATTTAAAAAATTAAAAATAATTAAATTGTTAAAATAAATTTAAAAAAAGAAGGTGGACAGCCCCTGAACAGTACCTGAGTTTGTCATCTGACCCCCCACAGAGGCACACAGCACGTGTTGAAAGTATAACAACGTAAAAACAGAATTCTAGGCCTTTAGGCCCAGGCTTGGGAATGTGGCCTTTGTAAAGGTATGCTAATCATAAAAGAGATAGCAACATTCCTCTACCCACCCGCTTCCTGGGTTCAAAGAGTGCTCATTCAAAGAAAGTCACCCTGGCCATTACCAGAACCTGCAATGCAAATGTGCTATTGTTAGGGGCTCTTAGAAGCTGTCTTGAGAGTTAACAATTACCAGGTATTCCTTGTGACTCTTGTAACTTTACACTTCCTTGTGACTCTTAACTGGTATCTTTGGTATCTTCCAACAACGCCCTCCCCACTTCCTTGAGTTTCGGTTTCTTCCTTTAAATACCCCCTTACCCAGCTACTCGGGGCGCCAGGGTCCTCTACCCCTGCGTGGTGTATGACCGTGGGCCCGAGAGCGCTCTTGAATAAAAATCCTCTTGCAATTTGCAGCAAGACCGGTTTCTTGTGGGTGATTTTGGGGTGCCACCTCTCCTGAGTCAGAACGTGGGGGAGCCCTCACATTGTGGGTCTTTCAGTGTATGTATGTGAACATACCCCGACACAAACATAAATAAATGTAATAAAAGATAAAGAGGAACTCAGGGGAAATAGTGAATATGTTAGAGTGCAAATCCATCCCTTCCCCGAGGATGTTAGCCCACCAGCTTTAACGCCTGAGAACACAAGCTTGTGAACCTGTGTGGGTGAGCAAGAACCTTCTCACACAAGCATGAAACAAGATGAGAAGGAAGGTTGCGAAGGGTCATTTCCTCAGAGCCCTCATCTATGGATGACTGCTTTCCTTCTGTGTTTTTCTGCCTCTCCAGAAAGTTCTGCGCTGAGCACGTACGTGCGCCACATCTAATGAGAAGAGTCACCACACCACTGTATTTATCTGCTTAATTGGTCAATAAATGGTCAAAATGCCACATGACATGGTAAGTCCATGTCTAAATGCATTGATGTAGAAGGATATCTTTATGGAATATTAATAAATAGAATCTCCTCAATGTCCCAAAGCGAGAGATTTCTCAGTATATTAAAACCCATCTGCACAGTGAAACGGGTCCTGAGCGTGGCAATGAGGACAAAGAATGATAAGATACAGGGACATTGCTTCAAAACACAGGAGGTGTGGAAGTGATGGGGGAGGGGTGTGCAGGGCAGGGGAGGCTGCAGGTCCAAAGAGCCAGGTCACGTGAGAGGCACGTGCAAATGTAGCTGGTTGATCTCTCTAGAGGCATGACACAGTCTTCATGATAAAACTCTTTTAAGGTTAAGGTCTGAACAGGATGCAAAAGACTGGAGGTTTCACCATCAGAAAAGACAGAGTTGGCATTAGTCAGAGTGCCTGCGGTGGCTTAGCAGGTAACTCCTGCTCTTGCTGTACAAGCTGAGGACTGAAATTTGCATTCCCAGGACTAGGGTTAAAGAGGAGCGGGGCGTGGCTTTGTTCACCTGTAACCCCATTGCTGGAGTGGAGCAAAGGAAACAGGCGGGGAGACTGTAGGATGGCTTGGGCTCCCTGGCCACCAGCCTAGGCAAAACAAAACAAAACAACAAAATCTGGGAGTTCCAGGTTTAATGAGATACACCTGACCACTGCCTTTGACCTACATGCATTGAGGCACACACGTGTGCACATGCATGCATATCTCTAACACATACAAGCACACACACACACACACACACACACAACTTGCAGATGTTACTACAGTTCCCTTAAAAACTCAAGGAAATCAGATGAAAACAGAAGCAACTAAGCCCAGAGCGCACTCAAGGGCCAGCCTGAGAATTACACAAAACATACAGCCTTCCTATGTCTCGGCCATAAACAGCAAGGAATTGCAAGGAATAAAAAGGGCCCTACTCACAAAAGCAACAGAAAAAAAAATAGTAAAATGCTTTACAATAAATGTGCAATTTCTCCATCAAGCCAAGTACAAAACTTTACTGGGGGACATAAAAGAAGACTTGAATAAATGGGGAGACATAACTTACTCCCGGAAGGGCTGGCTCAATATTGTAAAGATGTCAGGTCTCTTCAAATTAATTTATAAATTTAACGCGATTCCAATTAAAATAAAAAAGGACACACCAGAAGGACACACACCAAAATGTTAACAGTGGTACTTTCTAGAAAGTAAAGAACGTAATGGAGCGTGTGTTTTTGCTGTTGTTAGGCAAGCCTTCCGTGTCGAGGGGAGGGGTGGGAAGTAGGAGAGGCTTTAAAACGCTCTTAAAGAATGCTTACGAGCGCAGAGGGCAGCCATGGCCTTCCCTCAAAACACTGCAAATAATATCATATGATACTTGTTTATCCAATGAAAATCAGGTTTGAAATATTATTTATAGCTACAGAAGAAAAAAAAAAAGCTGGAAGGATCTGTATCCAAACATTATACTCAACTAAGTATGGGTACAAGGGGTTAATGGATTATTTTGCTCTTCACATTTTCTGAAGTTTCCCAAATTATTTATAGCAAATATGTACTGTTGCTTCAAAATATTTTTACAAAGTGTGTGTGTGCGCGCATATGCATAGCATACATGCTGAAGAGATGGCTCAGTGGGGAAAAGCACTTGCTATGTGGGAATTTGAGTCCGCATCTATGTGCAGAGCCGGAACTGGGACTCCACTGTTTTGGGTGTGGGGCTGCGGAGGTGGGGCTCACTAGAGTTGGTTCCAGGCTCAGTGGGAGACCCTGTATCTCGGGAATGAGTCAGAGACTGACTGCAGAACACAGGAAGTCATTCCTCTTCTGGCCTCTCTCACACATGCACACATATGCTAAATACAAAAGCAAACAAATGGGTAAATACCAAATAAGATGTTTTTTTTTTTTTTTTTTTATATTGAAAGCAGATCCCATTCTTTTTTTTTTTTTTTTTTTTAAAGATTTATTTATTTATTATATGTAAGTACACTGTAGCTGTCTTCAGACACTCCAGAAGAGGGCGCCAGATCTCATTACGGATGGTTGTGAGCCACCATGTGGTTGCTGGGATTTGAACTCCGGACCTTCGGAAGAGCAGTCGGGTGCTCTTACCCACTGAGCCATCTCACCAGCCCCCCAAATAAGATGTTTTAAAAAGCGAATTTTAAAAAGAAAAAAGAAAAACCAATACCCGCACTTCAGAGGCAGAGGCAGGCAGATCTCTCCAGTTGAAACCAGTCTGGTCTATAGAGTGAGTTCCGGGATAGCCAAAGCTACACAGAGAAACCCTCTTTGGAAAAGAAAAAAGAAAAACAAATGAAACAAAATAAAACCAAGAGCTCCTAGAGTCTGGTTGCTTCCTATCAGAAGAACACTCCCCTGCACGCTCTAAGGCTGTGGGGCACAGTCTTTTTCTTGGCAGGACTCCACAAAGGCTGAGTCTAAGCCTTCATCAATCCACTCTGTGAAACCTGCTGACATCTGCCCTGTGCCAACCTGCCACCGGACCCCCATCACCGTGGATCTTGTTTTTAATGGCTGACGATGACCAGCGAGCAGCTGGCATGTCTGTGCTCCATTCTTACATACAACAGTAGAAAGATTCCCCATTTAGGCTTCAGTGAAAGCATGCCTTGCTCAGACCCAGCCATCTCCACCAGAAGAAAGTCTTCCATGTTCCCAGGACTTGCTTTTCCATGTGCAGAGTGGGGTACACATTCAAAGCTTGACTCCGCCGAGGAAGAACTACACCAGCAAAGCTGAGTGTGTTGATTTCCTGAGGTCTCAAAAGGCACAGGAGGAAACAGTGTGATTTAGACAAATGAAGGAATGTGACTTTCCATATCCCAGGGCAGGTGTCGACCGTCTTTTCTTGTAGAGGTTCAGAGAACAAACATTTCTGCCTTAATGAGCCAGCTGATGTTTGTTGTAGTGATAACTCTGTCATGAAGGCACCCCAAGAAACTAATGGATGTTTCAACAAAATGCCAAACCTTAGCTGAGGCTACCTCTTTCCCCCAGTCTTCCTCTGCCTCTAACCTACCTTGCTCATCCTTCTACTTTATAAACACCATAGACCTGCATCCATGTGTTCTGACCTATGACCCAGGTGACACTTTGAGGGGAGGTGCCCACTGCACTTCTCTTTAGTTGGGGGAAAAGACGGGCTCTAATCTTACACACACACAGCCAAGGGTCCCCTTCTACTCTCTCCCTTCTTGATCTCCTTACCCTCTGCAGAACAGGTGCCTGGTAGGCTGGGTTCTGATCCAAGCCCCGCCCCTGTGGGCACAGGCCCCGCCTCTGTGGAACACAAGCTCCGTTGGGCTTTGGCTTCTGAAGAGTGCTCCTGCCCCACTTGGAGACAGCTCCCTGGTTCCCCTGGCTCATCTCCATTCTCTCCCTTCCCATACATTCCTCACGAGCAGTATTTAAAGAGGCTAATAAGTAGGTTGGCACCGTTGATTAATGCACAATCTTAATCATGATTGCATAGTGTAATTGGCATTAATTTGAAGAGCCAGTTCATTATGAAAATAATTGTCACTGCTTTCTGCTTTAATAAAATGGAGCAATGACACCAGGGCCGCCGAGGAAATGGGATAGGGTGAGTGAGTGAGTGAGTGTGTGTGTGTGTGTGTGTGTGTGTGGTGTCCCAGAAGAAATGAACACGGATGGCTTGGGACACAGCTGGGACACTGGCTTCAAATAATCTTTTTCCTGAACGCCCAGTGTGTAAAAGAAATGACAGTCCTGACAGAAACTGATTGTGCAAAAGGAACATACTTAGTCCCAACCCCTCTTGGTCACACACTCCCAAAGACCCCTGTACCCCTGAGACACGGAGACTAGTGTTGCCCTGTTTTATACAAGAGGAAAGGAGAGGTCCAGGAGCACTAAGTACAGTTAGTACGAAGAAGTGCGAAGTGGGAAATTCTCTTCTGCCACCAAAGGCAGAGATGTTACAAGGCTGGCTCCTGCCAGTTTTTGAGAGGCGGGAGTTAAATCTTTAGGGGGTTTTGAATTCAGAGCTTATACTGCCGATAGGCAGCTTGAAGGCAGCCACAGCCAGAGAATCCACACCACAGAAGTCAGCAGAAGCTATCCAAAGGGCTTGCTCTGTGGATAGTGCTGTATCAGCAGGATGTTCTTCAAATCTGAGAAGGTAGGGGTCACTGCTCCAAACAGCTCTGCAGCTGTGGGAGTTCCACCCTGCACGGCGTGTAAAACACTCTCACCTTTCACCCTTAACCCAGGGCAGGAGGGAAGGAGGGACAGAATTCTCTGAGCCCCTAGACAGACTTCTATCTTGCTCCTTTCTTCTTCAGTAGGTGAAAGCATGTTTTCAGAAGCATGGTGGATTAGATTGGTGTGGATATGTTTGTGAGTATGTGTACATGTGTGTATGTGTGCATATGGAAGCCAGAGGACAATGTCTTTCTCAGGAACACTCTTCACCTTATTTTGAGACAGGGTCTCCCACTGGGCCGGAACTTATCAAGTGGGCTTGGCTGATTGGTCAGCCAGTTCAGGGCTCTGCTGGTCTCTGTCTCCTCACCACTGGGTGTGTTGGTTTGGATAGGAATGGCCTCCATTGGGTCATGTGTTTGAATGCTCAGCCTGTAGGGAGTGGCACTATCAGGAACTATGGCCTTGTTGGAGGAAGTGTGTCACTGTGGGGGTGGGCTTTGATGTCTCCTATGCTCAAGCTATGTCCAGTGTGGCTCACAGTCTCTTTCTGCTGCCTATGGATCAAACTGTAGAACTCTCAGCTCCTTCTCCAGCATCATGGCTGCCTGTACGCTGCCATGCTTCTCACCATAATGATAATGGCCTAAACCTCTGAACTGTAACACAGCTCCAATGAAATGTTATCCTTTATGCAAGTTGCTGTGGTCATGGTGTCTCTTCACAGAGATAAGACCCTGACTAGGTCCCCGGGATTATAAGTCCATGCCAACAGGCCTGGCTTTTTCACATGAGTTCTTTATGTTTGCATGGCAAGAATTTTACTAACTGAGCTCTCTCCCCAGCCTAGTTCCTAGATTTTTCCAGACTGCTTTTTCAACCCCTAAGAATATACCCATGAGGTAGAATCTCTTGAAGACGTTATGATAGCATAGTCAAGTTGGCTAGGACTACAGATGCCATCATAGAAGACTATTGTTGGCTCTATATACTTTATCACCAAGACTACAGGTCCAAGAGGAGACCCACTATCCAATATCTCCACCTCCCTGTAATCAAGATGGCCCCAGAGAGTCTCCTCTGCAGTTGGGCAGTTGGGACAAAAAGCTGACTCTCTTACTGAGGTTTCTCTTTAACTTGGCTTTCGTAGAAGCAGCTGAGCTAACAGGTCCCTGAACACAGAGAGCCTGAGAGATTGCAGACATGGCCTGCAGCGAGCTGTCTGGCAGCTGGGCCCAGGAGAGACACGCATGTTTCTAGCTTTCGCCCTGGGACTGGCTCATCCTCAGGCAACAGCCCTGCTCCTTCTATCCAAGCTACTTCGTTCTCTTTCTGAAGTTTCTCAGGTGTCCTAGAGGTCACCTGAGATGCTGATCAGTGAGGTTTTTACTAACGCCTCTTTTCCGAGCTTTTCTCTTCCTGTCCCTCCTGATCCGGACACCTTTCTCCCTGCCAGAGCCCCTGCAGCTCTGCACCACCATGGCCTGGGAGAGTCAGGCTCTGATCTCAATCAGGCCACCCTTTGTGCCAACTCGGTGCAGGGATGAGGAAGAGGGTGAGGGGGTGTGTACCTCTCAACTAGCTCTGTGCCCTTGTCTCTGTGGGAGGAGGGATAGCAAGTGGAAGGATACACATGGTGGCTAGCTTTCTCTGCTGGACACAACACAGATGATGTCGACTTCCAATAGTTTGTCAAGTTTATGGTGGTGTGGGAGCAAGACACATTGAGTAGTAACTGCCTTGGAATTTTGACCTTGGCCTGGCATAGTGGTGGTGCACAGCACCATACTCTCTCGATGCTAGAAGCAACGAGTAGCAGTTGTCAGTCAGGTGCAATCACTGGCAAGAGGCAAATGATTGATAACACCAGTGTCCTATGTGCTTGGCTTCAAATCAGTGCGGAAGGGTTCATGGAGGTGATGCATTTTCAATTTATACTTACAATGGCCTCACCAGAAGTCAAAGGGTTATCTGTATGTAGTCTAGAAAGGCTGAAAGCACCCAGCAGAGAGTTCCAGGGACGGGCTTTCTGCTGCTGTTCTGGAAAAGGAGATGTATGTCTCTCTTTCCATTCATTCATTCATTCATTCAGTCAGTCACTCACTCACTCACTCACTCATTCATTTGCATATCCATTCGCTACACAGCTAATTACTGGCCACAACTCTGAGCAGTCGGCACAGTGCAGGTACCAGGTGAATAAGAGCAATAAAAGCCTCCAAGCACCGCAGGAGCTCAAGGCTCTGACAGGAAATGGCCGTGGGCAGCAAATAAAGCACTCGAAGGGCTCCAACTTTCCTGTGATGATTGCTTGAAACACAGCAGGGGCTCAGGAGAGACAGGGCTGTGGCCATTATAGGAGAAGCAACCTGTGACTTGCCTGAGTCCAGATGTGGGAGGAGCCTGGCAGCCAGGTGCAGGGAGGCTGGCCTTGGTCCAACTGTATGAAAAGGGCTTGTATTTGGGCAGGGCCAGTAGGGAGAGATGAAGGAGGATGGAGGTGTGTGCTATAGGGATGACTACTCTAGAACTGGCCAGTGGTGAGCAGGGGTGGGGAGTGGGCTCTGGAAAGGGAAAAGGGGTGTATAGAAGATGACCTCAAGGCTTAACTGAGGACATTATACAGTTAAGTCACCTTACATTGCTGCTACCACTCCCCCACCTACACCACCTTGATCAGTCCTCTCTATGGCCTCGTGTTTCTGTGGCTTTGTCAGGAATGGGAACACGGGTGCTGCTTGCCACACGGGATGCCCCTACGGCTTCAGCAGCATTAATCAGCAAGAGGAAATCAGTTACAGAGACGGAGGGCCTTTGCCTGCGTCTCCAGTATTGGGAAAAGCCGCAGTTCAGTTCCAAGGAAGGGCTGTGCCCACCCCTAAGGTCCCAGGGGGGGTTTCCTGATTGAGTCCTGAGGCCTGGTGGCAGTTGTTTTAATTGATCTGGTGATATGTGGAGCTTTGTCTGTACAACTCGGGGACACACAAGTCAAATACAGCGACATCGACCACGTCAAGAGGATGGCTGCAGGCTCCTGAGCTGTCCAGAGACCCTGATGAGGGATGGGCTGTCATCAGGCGGAGGAGCCAGAGCCTAGCTGCTGGAGAGAGGGCTGCACCAGGTGCTGCAGAGGGGCCTGGGGATTGGTGAATGTCCTTGCCGGAAGGCAGCAGGATCGGAGATCTAGAACTACCACAGGGGCTCCTGGAGACAAGCAGGGCATCCACCCGCTCTCCTGACAACAGAGCAGTCCCAGAGTCCACCCTCCTGCAGCCCTGCAAGGAGTTGAAAGGCTGAGACCTTCCTGAATGGCTTGGACCCCCCTCTCCAGCCTCAGCCCTTCAGTCCAGTGCAGGTCACCCTTCTCTCTCAAAGTCCTCATCACTGTCCCACCCAACTGCCCTTTGCCTCCTGACTTTCCTCAGCCTAGACAGCGGCCGACCCTTCCAGCCTCCCAGTTCACTCTCCCTCCTCCAGCTTCCAATCCTGTTCTGAGCCTGGGTGGCATTCGCTGCCTTCCTTTTGTCCCACCCGGAAGCCATCGACAGACATCACATCTGCACCTTTTCACATTCTCTATCTCTGACCTTCTAGAAGAAGCACAAGGTTCTGCCAGTGAGGGGACAGGCTACAAGGGCTAGCCACTGACCAGAAGGAGCTTCAACCAGGAGGCGCAGGAATGTGAACAGACAGTCACACAGCTTCTAGTCCCCAGGGAGATCTCCACTGAGCACGCACAGTTTCGCAGAGGTTCCAGCAGGATGATACGCAGAGCGACGGGAGTCCCAGTATAGCCCCCTGATTCTTTTCTTTCCTACCCTGGCCTCCCTGCATCTCTGGGTGCTGCTTCCTGGGGCCATTCTCCAGATAAACTCTCAAACCCTCACCCTTCTCCGAATAAGGGGATCTCCTGAGCTCTGAGGGTCTTTCCCCATGTGGCGACACTCTGTAGAGACAGGGCATGTGTCTCACTCCACTCTCTATTTACTCTGTGACTGTCATCTGCAGGGTGAGGTCTACACGTTTGTCATTCAGGTACCTTCTTATCTTTCCCAGGGTCTGCACTAGCAGAGAGGCTGTCAAAGCACATTGTTAAGTAAATGCTAACACACACACACACACACACACACACACACACACACACACACACCATTGCTTGCTTTAAGAAGCTAATTCCAGTTCAGGCTTTGATATTTACATGACAAATCAGACACTGTACAAATACCCTCAGGGCCACCAGCAATGAAGACATCCAGCTAAGAGGACTGGGCTCCTGAAGTTCCTCACCCCTACCCAGCCCGGATGAGGAAACTGAGGGTAAGACACCCTGAAAAGACATGGTGACCTACTTCTGCTTGGAAAGGGTCAGGAACATGGACTGACATGTGGGTCAGTGGCTGAAGAGGCCTTGATAGTCACTGATGGTGGAGGGAGTCGGTCTATAACCTAAGTAACAGTATATCTGTGCTTCGAACAGGCGCCTGCAGGGAAGAGGGGCCAGCACCAGGAAAAGAGCGCTGCCCCAGTGGCCACCAAGAAGCAGGAGTAGGCAGAGGTTAGGTAGAGAAAAATCAGTGAAGAGAACGAGAGATGTTATCACTCCTGTCCTCCTCTGTTTTAAATATCAATTGCTATGCAGGTTAAACACTTATTCAGATGCCTTTTAGCTTAAAAGCAAGCTAATTGATCTCTGGAGATGGAGAATGAACAGTGAAGAAACTGCACTAATTATAGAATCAGCTTTTACTCTCTGTTTTATTTTGTTCTTCTCTGACAATGCAGCCGGAGTGACAGAAATGAGCCTGGGGGAGCAAACAAAACCAAAAAACACATGTTTTCACTACTTGATGATATCCAAACACGTTTTTCCCCTCCTCCAACAGAATTCCTGACTGGGAGGAGCCCCTCCCCCAGGTAGGGCTCTTTCTGCAAACTGCTCCCAGACAGCGACCCTCAAAGGCGGAACCACATGATGTTACAAAAGTCAGTGCGGTCGTCCCTAGCCAAGATCTACCAACATTCTCTGCTCTCAGTCATGCTCCCTTCAGGCCCCACCTTCTTATGTGGGCGTGGCTTGCCTGGGTGGCCAATGGAGCTCAGTGTTGCCTGGGCAGGGGCGGGAGCTTCCGGTCCTTTATGTGGCAGGAGACAATATCTACAGATGAGAAACTTTTTGAGTTGTGCTGTGATGCTCAATCTTAGAGTTTGAAACCGTTCAGAAATCGTGCTATGTGACGGCTTAGGCGAAAAATCAGAAGAGTTCTGGAATCTGACTACCAATCCCAAGCATATTGGATGAAGAGCACTCAACCCGTACCACACAAGGGTGCATCTTGCCTTCGGTCCTCCTGGAGAGACCTCAGGGTCCTTTGGCTTTCTTCTGATCCCAGCCCAGGCTCTGACTCCACTTGTGGACCCTTGGGGTGGAGTAGAGATTGAGCGCCTCTGGCCTTTTGAAGGAACAGCAACTTCAACAGCCACAGTTGGAAAATGAGCAGGGCTCTCCTTTGCTCTGCTCGCTGCGCAGTGAACCTATAAGGTGGGGTATGCAACCCTGCTACACAGACTTGACAACCGCGGAAACCTTTTCTGGCAGATCATCTCACCGGAAAGGCGCTTTGGGGAATCGCTGTGTTCCAGTGATTTGGGCAAAAGTTTTTCCTTCCCCTAGCTTCTGAGGTCTAGGGCTAGATTCTCCATGTGTCAGTCTGCTCCACACTCCCGATGCCCAGCCTTGGGCACTAGAGAGTAACATGAAAGGACGCAGAAAAGATGAAGAGGTCTACTTGTCCCCAGGGTGAACTGAGGGGCTGGGTCCCTCTTTCTCTTAGGCTGATTCCCAGAGCTAGGAGGCTGGCTGATTTAAATGCAGCCTCCGAGCTATGATTACTCGCTCGGCTCTCATTAGTGTGCCGATGTGTGCGCACACCTGGGCAGGTGTGGGCACACATCTTGCTTAGGTGGAAGCCCAGCAGGGTGGAAAGCATGGGGAGCCAATTCATCAACCTCATGCTTTGTGCCCGTCTCCCCGGGGCCCTTGGCTGAAATAAGAGATTCTGACTTAATTATGATCATTAGCAAATGAGGCTGCTTGAGTCTTCACAAGCTTGCGGCTGTTCAAAGGGATCCCCCAGTGACCTTGTCATCCACTAACACCAGTGATAGAGACGTTCAACCATTCGGCTCTCCCCTCACTGAACACACAGGGAAGCCAATACCATGGATCGGGTGCCTGACCTACAGCTGCTAAAACAGTAGGGAGACCTCCACTCCAAACATCTTGCTTACTCCCCAAATCTATAAGGCATTTCACATTAATCTTCTTTAAAATTTTTATTACATCACTTACTTGATTCTGTGTGTGTGTGTGCACCATAGCACATGTGTGGAGGTCAGAGAACAACTTGTTCTGTTCAGTTCAGTTCTCCCACTGTGTGTGTTCCAGGGATCATGCTCAGGTCCCCAAGCTTTGTGGCACCTTTACCTGCAGCAACATCTGTCCAGCCCCACTTCGTGCTAGTATTAAAGGTCTGTTTGTTACTTAGTTCTGTCTGTCTGTTCCCCACCTTGCACACTCTATCAGTGTGTCTGCCTGGTCTACCTACAACATGGAGGGGCCATTCCATTAGTATTGCTTGAATATGAATGAATATGCAATATATTCAGGAAATATATGAATCTGTATAGGTAGGCATAGACAGCAAAACTCCAGGAAGGTAATACGTGCATAGCAATTTTGAACCAGAGCTTCTGCCTCAGGGTGGCAGAAGGTGGCACTGCACAAGGTTAAGAATATAACCCAGGCCTTTAAGCAGGTGGAAGGATATGTGTGTGTGTGTGTGTGTGTGTGTGTGAGATCAGAAAACTGAACTCCTTTATCCCAAAGTCGGAAAGACCCTTAAGTTCTGCCTCATCATGGCTATACAGAGAGCCTAAGGCAGTTTTATGACAGGGAGGGCAGCAGGTGACTCTGCAAGGTGGGAGCTAAGTTGCAACCTCTAAATTTGCATCAGCAGCAACAGAGAAAATAAGTAGTTTTGAATTTTTTTAAATTGAGGTTTCAAAGTGCGGTTTCCTAAAATATGCACGCTGAACAAATACAAAGGTTGGCCTTCCTGCGTCTCTGCCTGGGAAGAGGCTGAGCAAGGAGATCCAAGACAAAGCTAGATCCAGACAAACAGACATATCAGTACTGCACATTGAGCCTGCCTTCCAAATCTCTGCCATTTCGATTTCCTCTAAACCAGCTTTCCCTGGTTGCAGAAGTGGGAAAGAAGGCTCAGAGAAGTCAGCCATCTGCACGAAATCTCACGGGTTCTGCGGATCCACTGGTGATGAAGGACTGTCCCAGAGTCCTAGTGAGCTTTTCCTAAGCCCCACCCAAGGAAAGCTGTCCCCTGGAAGTCAGCCCCAAAGCCTCTACAGTCCTTAGAATGTCAGGTTCCTTGCCAGAGGCAGTTCCAAGTTTATCCTTTCTATGGTACATGGCATGTCTCATTCCCGTCGTTTCCAATGAATTCTTTTATTGCCTCACAAGGTTATAATTAACAGCAGATAAACCTATTTCCAAGTCGAGGCAATTGAGCCGTGAGACTGAAACATGCAGACTTTTCCCCAAAAGGCCTGGCTGGCTGAGAGCCTCCTGCTGAGCAGGGCTTTCCCGTGTTTGGTGGCCGCTTGTCCAGCTCTTCCTATCCCACACAGGTGTGACTTTTGATGGGAAGCTGTGAAGTCTGGGCTGTGGCTGAGGGACAGGCTCTAGCAGGGTCAGGGTCTCCAACCACTATGGACATTCTGGTCCCCTAACCGTGTCCACCGTGTCACCGACTCATTTGTACAATCAAATTCAGGTCCTGCTTTCCAACTGTACTCTGTCCTTGGGCCTGCCATCCAAGGACACTGATAACCTTCTGTGTCCCAGCTGTAAGGAACGGTGTCATCCTCCCCCTCTCCGCCCCTTCCTGTGTCACCTGCCCTGCCACCTGCATGGCTCCCACTCTACCCTTCCTGCGCCAGCTTCCTCTTGTTCTCTCCCTCCTCCCTGCTCTTCCCAGAGGACCATGGCTTCATGAATCTAGCTGCCACCCCTACTCTGCCTTATCCGCCCACCCCAACATCCTCATGCAATGCACCATTTAGTCACACCAGACTTTTTGCTCATCCGGGCTAATATCCATCATTTCCTCCTGACCTTACTTCTGTTTATTCACAGTGGCAACATGTCGGAGCACCTTTTACTCCAGATGCCTAGTGCACATCTTCTTGTTCAGTTTGGACCATGTCCCTAAGTGTTAGACACTCACTGAGAGGGATGGAAAAGCTGAGCTCCCAACAAAGATGTAACTCCCCCATGGCTCTCACCTAAGCCAGATGTACCAAGTGTCTCCTTCCCCCAGACAACACTGATTGGTAATCAATGACCTTGTATTTTTGCCCCATGGCTTTATGCTTATCAATCCCCCAACTAGGCAGTAAAGCCCACGAGGAATGAGCTGCTCGTTCCAGGCACAGAGGCAAGAAAATGGAGCCCGTATGAACAAAGCTCCCATCCTGGGCCCTGTGTCACCTTATTGATAACAGAAAATTCACCAAATGCCTGCCGTATCACACTCTTCTAAGCATGGGAACTGTAGCCCGGAGCAAAGTGAGCCCGCTCCTGCCTTCAAGATGGCATCTGCTTGTGCCAAGAAGTGGGAGGAGAGTGTACAAGGCAAGGCTCTGGAGAGAGGCAGGAGAGACTCAAACACAGCAAACATACCCAGCCCCTAAGCCCTGCGGACTGTAGGCAAATGGGCACATGTTCGTCACGACACCCTGCTCATAGCCTGACAGGGGTGGGGAAAGAGTAATAGCAACCAATCACCAACCACAGGACGCTCCTCTGTTGTGGATGTAGTACTCTGAGGACAAAGGATGAAGGGAATGGTCCAAGAGCTTCCTCAGAGGAGAAGAGGCAGGCAGCAGACAGAGACAGAGCAGCAGAGAGACTGCCCGGTAGGCACTGTGCACCTTGGCTGGGTGTGAAAGTCATAGCCTGCCTAGTCATCTCTCCTCAGGTCAACCTTTTCTGCCTGTAGAACCTGACTCCCTTTTACAGTGTTACCAGACTGTCTGGTGCCTAGCTTACTAGCAATGGCGCCTCCTCTCTAGGCAGCCCAGGCTCTGCAAGGGGGCACAAGGGGATGTATAAGTGGCCTCTCAGACCTTCCTACAGCCAGGACATCTGAGGTCTTCAGAAATGAAGTGACGTTCTTCTTGGCAGGACAGCAAGCAATCTGCAGCCGACTGTACAGAGTGGGCAGCACTGGGCTCCCAGTTCTCAACAGCAAGTTGTGTCCAATCCCAGGCCCTGCGTGGTTCTAAGTAACTACAAACATGCCTGAGGCCCTCCGTGAGCTCACCCTGCCCTGCCCGGCTTCATGTTTCATGCATCATTTTTCCCAGAAGGACCAGAATGCAGTGGCCTGGCCCTTGGCTAGTCTGGTGCAGTTTGCACCTCTCTCAGCTACTAGCCAGCTGTTACTTATTCCCTCTGCAAGTCATTGGTTACATCTCTGAAATGACAACTTCGCCTTCCAAGACTTCTTTCTGGACAGGGTCAAGGATGTCCTTGTGCCTGGCACAGACAGGCGGCACCTTGATAACAGCAGGTCCTTCTTTTCCGCTCTACACATGAGACTCACAAGAAGGCTGGTCTTTGAATTTGCAATATCTGGACCCAACTCTATCTTCTGTTTATGTCTAAGGTCAGAAAGCACCTCCTGTCCCAGAACAGATATCAGGTAGTCCTGGCTTCTTCTGTCCATCTAAATGGAGCTGAACTACATTTTGGCACCACCTCCCTGGCACAGCAGATCCCCTGGTCCAGCCCCACTTCTTACTGGAGGATGTTGAACTAGGCTGCAGCCTTAGGTCTCTGTGCTCATCTGGAGAGCAGCCACTCTACCCCATACCATTCCCCATGCCCGCCCACTCCTGGCTTTTGCTCCAGCCACCGGCCTCACGCTAGCTGCCTGGTAATGGTTGGGGAAGTGAGCTGATGGGCAAAAAAAGAGGCTCCAGTGCTCTCTGGGACCAATTTGTGAATTTTCTGCGGCAGCTCTCGATCTCAGTTTCTGTCTCGTCCTTGCCTGCCTGCTGCTCTGCTCACATATTCCTGGCTGTTAGGAATCGGAAGGAGGTAGGAGAGGTGGGGATCACCCTCCACCAGGCCTCTGGCAGGGAAAGTGGATGCTTGTTCAGAGGTGGACTGGGCTGGACTGGGGACAGCCTGTAGAGGGCTGGAGGACCTGAGAAAGGACCATCCCATACTGGGGAGTGAGGGTAGGGGAGCAGGGGCCAATCCAGAGACACAATCCACTTCGTCTGAAGACTTTGCTCTCTTTGAAGCACAGGCATCAGGTAAGTGGAGCAGGTTTGGGAGCCCAGCTTCGTCCCTCCTAGCTGGTCGTAGGACAGTAGAATGGCTGACCAAGCAGCCCTCTGCCACCTGCAAGCAATTCGAACCTCATGGTCCTTAAGTGAAGACCGAGGAAGTGATCTTGTGAATCCACAATGCTACTTGAGAGCTCTTGGGGGATCACTGTGTGACTCTCCACCCTTCAACCTCTCTGAGCAGACGCTCCAATCACAGGGTTCCACGAGGATCTAATGAGATGCCACCGTCAGCAGAGTCCCTGGAGCACAGAGCCCTTGATAAACAGCAGCCACATTATTTTCATTTCCATATTCCACTGATCCCGAATCACACTTTTTTTTTTTCATTTTAACATCCCTGAAATCGAGATGGGTCTTGCAATAGATGATAAGAAGGCACCGTGTCATAGTTTAATTGGTGGCTCTTTTTTTCCCTTTAGAGAAGTACATAAAAGTCTGTGCTTACAGCTGCCAGTGTCTCTAGCTTTAAGAAAGCAAAACAGCTCCGAGCAGGGGGAAGTGCTCCCACAGAGGATTGGACCTGCGAGAACACTGCACCCACCCTGGACCTTATCCAAGACAAGTCCTCTGTTCACCTTGGGGTCACTGGGAGCTTCAGGAAGCAGCATATTTGCATTCACACCTCTCTCCAGGATTCACGGAGTGAGAGGTCACAGGGTCATGGAACCAGGTCATAGAATACGGCTGTGCCTTGTACTGAAGCTGATCTCAGCACAGCCTCAGCCCTTTAGTGGGAAAGTGGCTTTAGCAGTGGAAGAGGTTCCCCAAAGATCCCAAGAGCTTTGTTGCTTCATGGTTTCTGGGGAAGACGGACAGTGAATATCCCAGAAGGGAAGAGGTGAAGGAGGTTGGGGGGCGTCCAACCAAGCACCTTCCCTGTTGCCTCGGCTGCTTCAACCCCCTCTTGAGGAATCCCCTCCTGGAACACCCTGTGGCCCAGCAACTAGATGGCCAATTGTGCCAGGCCACATGAGTATAGCTTGGGCTGCCAGAGGTTTCTGCCCTCCAGACTGGTGGTTACATATGCTGAGTGGGATCCTCGGCTCACCAAGCTCACTCAGGCTTGCAGCCCTCATGGGATGGATCCCAATGGTCTAGGATCAAGAATATTTTATTAAGGAAGGAAGGAACTCTTCCTAGATCAAGCGCCAATGGTCTTTCTCCCTGAGCCTTCCCAGGACATCGGGAGGTCAATGAAGGTTCAGATGAGCTGTGTGACCAAGGACCAGCAACATAAACTGCTAGAGCTCAGATCCAGCCTTGCAGATAGATCCCCTCCCAACCGTCTCTCCTCCTTGAGCTTCGAGTAATCTTTCAGCCTCTCACATAAGCCACAGCCCTCAACAAAGCAGATATCATAGGCACGAGTGGGAGGTGGCATTCGTCGGAGCCCATCAGAGCCGAGGTGGAGCGAAGCCATGCTTCAAAGCAGCATCCTGGGACGCACGTGGCACCGCCTGGCCCTCACCCTTGCTCCAAGAAACCATTAACTATGCAACATCTCATCTTGTTCCCGGGCAGCCGAGGGCTCTGAGTCACAGGAGGTGACATTACTTTCCAACAGGTAAGTTGTTCAACAGATGGGCAGTCGAGTGGCAAAGAAATACATTATTAATGTTTCTGGTTAAATTAACTGATTAAAACCACCCCAGGTAAAAACGTACATATCAGCGCTTTGCCCACAGCAAATGAGGAATTAATGGAATATGGCTGTGTCTCAGTAATGAGACACAGACAGGGGCTGTCTGGAAAAGTTTGCTCTCTTCAGCTCAGCGGCAGGGGGTTGGGGGCAGGGGGCTGGATCTGCCTGTTAAAGGGACCTCGGCTAGATTGGCTCTGAGCAGGGCAGGAAACAGAATCCAGAGCTTCTTCAAGCCTGACTGAGATCTGAGAGAGCTGCTCAAAGCTGCTTGCTTTTCTGGGGGCTCAATGCAGAAGGAGCAGGCCACCAGCAAGAGCCTAGACCACCTGCAGAGTCGGGATTAGAGTGGGGCCTGGTGGTCCCCTGGTGTCTTTATATAAGTCAGCTTGCTCACAGGGCCTCTGTTTCCTTATCTGCAAACCGGGAAAGAGAACACTGTCATATGGAATGTCCTCTTCCAACTCTTGCTTACCTCATGTAGCTTATAGGTCAGAACCCAGTGTTCATCCTTGTCTCGCCCACAGTGGATAACCTTGTGGCAGCCGAGACCCATGTGAGACAGGGGTACCTAGACATCTTCTGTCCCCCCATGGCTTTGAGGAAGCCTCTGTCTTAAGACAAGCACAAAAAACATCCATGTGAGTCTAATCATTGGTTGAACACACATATGTACACACGTATGTTCTAATTGATCTGTCCAGGCACACAATACTGTTACAAACAAGCCTGTATCTCAGAGTCTCATACAGCTGAGGACAAAGGTGTCTCTCCAAGGACAAGAGGATGACACTTCAGAGGCAGTGGTAGGGCTGAGGGGTCTCAGGGAGGATGCTGCTGGCACAACGGACTAAGGGCCAGTTTTCTCCTCAGTAAAATCAGTTCTATGCCAGGGTTTCAAGAGCTCCGGGAAGCTGTGACCCAATTCCAGCAAGAGTGAGATGTTGCATTCATTAGCCAGGCATCATACCCTAACCAGGGCTTTCCTTGATCCAGAGACCCACAGTGGCTAGAGACTCAGGCCCAGAGGCCCTGCCCTTACTGGGTACTCCAGAACTAAATCAGGGGGAGGCACTGGGCTGCGCTGGTAGCCTCGCCCCGCCCCAAGCGTACGTGGGGAGCTCTCCGAGGT
Organism: Mus musculus; assembly: GCF_000001635.26. Lineage (NCBI taxonomy): Eukaryota > Metazoa > Chordata > Mammalia > Rodentia > Muridae > Mus > Mus musculus. The sequence continues at coordinate 125,590,699 of NC_000070.6, read as the reverse complement.
GCTGATATCTGAGAGGGGGAGGGATTGACTAAGAAAAGGTGTTTTTCTCTTCTACTACAAAGTCGGCTGGCTGGGAAGAGAGGAGGGGAGGGGATGTTGAGTCCCACTGTCCTACCACAGGCCTTCATGGCCTGGGGTGCCAAGTGAGAGAACAGGGAGGGAGGCACCAGCTGATAGCTGCCTAACAACTCCCAGCCTGCAAGGAGGCCTGCTAGGGGGTCAGCGCAGGCGAGGCGGTATCATTAGCTGTTTACCCTGAGAAAGTTCACACATTCTGAGGCCGTGCTCTCGAGCTGTCAAAAACACAGCATGCAGGGCTGGCAGCTCTGCCAACTGTGCTCCCCAGGGCCCAGCAAAGCAAATATTTAGCAGGCGCCTGGCTCTCAAGTGTACACGCACACACCTCCTCATGGGGGAGGGGTGGGGTGAGCACACATGCCAGCACACAGTTAAAAAAGGCTGTGCAGAGTTGCTGGCCAGATACACAGAAACTGGGGGGACACACATATCATGGACACACAAGTCTATTCACAGGCCAATAGCATGCTGTCATTACATGTATGAAGCAGTCACTATGTGTCAGCATTCTCTCCAAGAGTACGCCGAGACACATCCGCTCACTCAAATGTATGCGGGCATTTACATGCACAGAGTGACTCTTACACACATGTGCATTCGCTGAAGTATTCTCTCACATGCATACATTCATGTTCCTGCACAACAAACCCAGAGCAGACTGCTCCCGAGCCCTTTCCTCTCAGCAGCTGGACTGGCCCCCAAACATGTCCTCAGAGCCCTTCTGTAAGCTGTCTAGCCTCTGGTCAGACTACCTTAGCTGATGTCTATGACAGCTCCTGGCAACCATGGAGAGGCCGATGGGGATCACATGCAGATGGTAGCAAGACGCCCCAGATGTTGTGTGGAAACAAACAAGCCTGCTAAAGTCCTAGAACTTGGCTCCATCTTGGCCCTGTGGAGTGGCCCTCCCATTGGCTGGGAATACACTGTCACCAATGCAGGCAGGGTGGCACTGTCACAAGCCAAGCATAGCTAAAAGAGGGTTGAACGCTGAGATCTGGTTTTCTTAACAGCCTTGGGCACACAACAAAGGCTCTCTGAAGCCCCTGGGTCCTAGCAGCCCTGAGAAAGTGAGTGTTCAGTGCTGCGGTGGGCACCTGTTGGAAGACCCCCTGAGCAACACTCCATCTTCTCAGTCCTGTCTGGTTTGGCCACTTAGGTAGCTATGGTCAGACCTGCAACCTGCCAGCCAATACTGAACTCCCACCCTTGAGAGTCTCACTTACAGGTCCACCTCTGCACTGATTTTCAAGGTCACCGCCTCCCAGTTCCCAAGGTTAATGCTCTACCCAGAACAGATCTACATTCATGTTTCAAGGTCATTGCCCTCTGACACCCTAAGACGCAACATGTGGGTTTCAGATGCCACTAGCTAAAGATCCTCAAGAGCATTCTCTGAAGACCTCTAAGTCACGGGGACTCTTAGATTCCTGGAGCCCCGCTTCTACATTAAGAAGGCTCTCCTGCCTTCAGCCCTTTGCCCCACTACTTGGTGATCTTGACAGGGCAGCAAACATCCCTCAGAGCCAACTTTGTGATCCTCTAGTCAGTACCACAGAGCAGAAAGAGATAGGAAAGCACAAAAGGGATGGGCAAGGAGAAGACACAGGCCTTAGGGCCTAGGAGGCTGTGGCAGCTTGCACAACGTGCACACCCCGGGGGTCTCCTTTAATCCCTCTGCATTCCTTCTTCCTCCCTCCCTCCCTTCTCCTTTTTTCTTCCTCCACATCATCTCTTCTCTCATTCCCCTCCCCCCTCCTCTTCCTCCATCTTCTCCATTCCCATCCCCTCTCCCCCTCCTCTTCCTCCATCTTCTCCATTCCCATCCCCTCTCCCCCTCCTCTTCCTCCATTTTCTCCCTGCCTCCCTCGTCCCTTCCCCTACCTACATTGTCTCTGGGGACACCACGACAGAGCAAGCTTAGACTTCCAGGATCTTATACTCACTCCCGTTTTTTTTTTTTAAATCTCAAGAAACAACCCTGGCCCTCCTTCTGATTAGTTAAGTCAAGAGGGCTCTGCAGGTTCTCTTGAGGGAGGGGTGTTGCATGAAGGGGTGCACATGACTCCCTCCCCAAGAATGAAACTGCAGACCTTACTGAGTTACAGAAGGAAGCTCCTCCTGGGATCCCAGTAAACACACCCCTGTTCCCCAGATACTGCCTGAATTGCTACGCAAGGAAAACATACACAAATAAAGTGTCACGTCTTGACATTTGATAATTTAAATCCAGCATCGAAGGGCACCTGCTTAATTACACACGGAGCAGCGTGTGAACACTGAAACAGGCTGCAGGGGAGGCAGAGACCCCTGCCCGAGAGTGCTAACAGTCACGAAGCCCAGGGCGCAGAGGCAGCCAGATTTGTCTTTGAGGTTAAATTAAAGCCGGAGTTTCATTTTTGACACAGCCTAATTCTTCTGGTTTCCTCCGTCTACCTCGGAAAACTGGGGCTTTAAGTGGTAAAGATGCATTGAATAGCAAATGCAATTCAACAAATATTATGACACACCGTTCATCACGAGCCCTAAATATTTAACGGTTCAACTTTATGGGCTTTTCATTTTGTTTTATTTTCACTTTTGCCAGATGCGATGAATTCCACACTAACAGGCCCCGTGCAGAGGCTCTGCCGTGCCCTACTTTGCAGGAGGAACAAAGTGAATCCAGTTTAGGTGATTGTGACCTCGGGGATCGGTTCTGCCTTATCTTGGCTCTGCCCAGCTGGCTTCCCAGAAAAAAAAATCATAATAAAAGTGAGATAGAAGGAGAGAGGGGGGAGGAGGGAGGCGGGAACGCCGAGGGTCGCAAAGCCTCCCTCGGCCAATTCATTTCTGTTTAATCCGCCTGCGCACTGTGCAAAGCTCCTTTGTGGTGGCTGAGACCAAAGGTCGGTAATGGATTTCAACAGGTTTGAGAGGCTGTTGACTGCCGGTGAGCTGTAGGGGAAGAAAGTGAGGCCCCTGAGGGGCAGGGGGAGAGAGATAATTGGAGACCCCCAAGCCCCACTTTGCCCTCCAATTCTTTATTTCACAGATACGAGAAAAAACAGATTGTCTACCTTTCTGCTGGGCTCCCCAGGATCTGCTAAGCATGAGACCTTTTGCGACACTCAAAGAAAAGGGTTGGGAAAGAGTTGGGGGTGCCCCCAGCTAGCCTGCCAGAAGGGATCTACCTTGGGGAGCTGGGAAGGTCTTGGGGCCATCCACAGGGCTCTTTCAAGGTTGTGTCTGTGTAGAAAGCAGTATGGCTGCTCCCAGAGTTGGGTGGGGACCTGTGAAGAGGCCAACAGAAGCTTGAGCAGTGGAAGCAGACTCACTGAAGTCTCAGCTGGCCTCTGGCATCCTGGGCCACAGCCACCTCTGCCTGCACCTCTGGATCTATGCAGACTCCATGTCATCACCCATATCTCTCTCCACAGGCCATCTTAAGACAGAAGTGAGTCTGAGGTGTTGTGCGGTGTGCGGTGTGCCAGATTTGTTATAAACAGAAGAGTGTCACAAGTCCTTGGTTTTGGATTCAGCCCTGGCTGACTATCTAGTTCAGAGGGCTGAGAGCAGCATTCTACTTGGTGTGTGTATGTGTAGCCTGGCACATCCCACCTATACATAAAAGCCTCACCAGACTTGAACATAGCTGCATTGCTTCCCCAAACCCTTCGTGGTTGCATGCTACCCAGGAATCCAGGCCAGAATTCACCCTGGTCAAATGACTGTCACACCCCTTGCCCCCAACCTTACCTCATTCGATTTCTTCCTCCATTGAACCCTAAAGGATGGTGCAGATTTGACCACACAGGGTCAAGGACATGGCAGGCCCCAGATCAGGTACGGTATGAGTAGATCTGTTGTGTGTGTACAGCAGGACCAGGATTTTATGGAATAGGCCCTTTGTGCCATCCAAACTCTTGACTCTCCCATCTCTTGGTTTATGTAGTGTGGGAGGGTAGAGCGAGGAGCGCGGTAGACCTCAGGATTGTATGCCTGCTAGGCAAGCACTCTACCCAAGCTAGAGCCCCAACCCATCCTCATTTTCCTTATAAAGCTAGATAAAATGGATTTCTATTGCTCACAATTAAAGTAATATCAACTCGAAAACTCTCTAGTTTGGATAGATTGTTACTTTCTTAAAACTTTTTTTAATTTAATGTATATGAGCATCCTGCTGCTGACACACCAAAAGAGGATTTCTGATCTCATTACAGATGGTTGTGAGCCTCCATGTGGTTGCTGGGAATTGACTCATGACCTCTGGAAGAGCAAACAGTGCTCTTATCCACTGAGCCATCTCTCCAGCCCCCAAAACATTTTTATTTATCTTCGTGTATGAATGTTTGCCTATAGGTTCATTACGTGCATGCGAGACCTGTGGGAGCTGGAAGAAGCTGTCAGAACTCTGGAACTGGAGTAACAGCCCACTGTGAGCTACCCTATGGGTGCTGGGAACTGAACCCAGGTCCTCTGCAGGAGAATCAAGTGCTCTTGGCCACAGAGTCACTTCTCCCTTATTATCGTTGCTGTTTGCTGTTGCTGCTGGGGTAGGACTCACACACGGCCTTAATGGATGCCATCACAAGCATCGTTATATGGGCATGTGACCAGAGAGGCTCATTGATGGGTGATACAGAGGTGGGTTTTTCTCAAACACCCCATTTTCAGTGACAGCTATGACTAGAGTCTGGTCTCCTGTTCTTTCTCTGGCACACATTTTTCCAGCCACTGCTGAACAGAAAGGTCTTGGATGGATGAATGACTGCACACATTCATGGAATTGTTCCATTTGCTTATGTGACTCTGCCATCGAATTCCAAAGGAACATTAGGAGCTTTCTTCATCCGGAACAGCCCCCTGGACCCCACTTCTCCCCCACTTGCATGCGCTCCAACAGCTACATGGGAAGCAAGCAGACCAGAGAGGCCTGCTGGCCCATGTCTCTGGGTTAGCACAGAATGTTCCTAGGAACTATGTCTATCTTAGTCGTGGTCCAGGACTGAACCCTGTCACAATGGACCTATGTAGGCAGAGTCTCCCTTTCCCTCCAGGGATTGGAACTCAATGTATCCAGAGTTTCTGTAGTAGCATGCTCTCCTTCTACTAAGTAAATTTATCTAACTATGATGGCTGGCATGAGAGGACTCTTGATGAATGAGGAATCAACAGGGAAACTCAGCAAGGTAGGGAACTGCATAACAATGGAAGGACTTTCTGCTGAGGAACTCCACCTCAGCCTGCTGTTCCCTGGGTGCCTCAGCTTAAACCTCTCACTCTTCAACACATCCTCCCTATAATCTCCTCCCCTGTTCTTCACTGTCAGACTGATTTATTTCAGTCCTACCACTTAAAAGACATTGCAACTAAACATGCACTTATCTACCTGCTCAACACCACCTCCCCTAAAAGACTGCAAGTTTCACTGACATGTGAACAGTGACTATTTTTGTTGTTGGTTTTGTAGGGCCAGGAGTGAGAGGCGAGCCTTGAGCTGCTATATCCCATCCCCACGATGGTTGTCTTATCCCCATCTCCATTCTTTGTGCTCACTGTAGTGCCAGCACCCAGGAAATGGTTGTCCCTGCCTGGGCAGGAGCATCTGTCCTGGCCAATGTGCTGGAGAGCTGAGACCTTTCTGAGAGCGTTCCTCTTCTAACTAACTCAGCATTACACATAGTGAGCCCTTCCCTAGCCTGCTCCATTGGCTGCCCCAAGTGTCTCCTTCTGTCTGGCTCTCAGCTGCTGGGTCTCTGGCATCTGGCATGGAGTCTGCTTCCCAGCTGGCTGAATAGGGCTGACTTCCAACCTGACTCTTGCTAGCCTCACATCTCACGTGTGGATTGCCCATTGCATCTTTGTCCAACCTGGTCCCCAATCTTCCTGGATACTCTACTCTGCCTCAACCTTTCTGCCCGTTCATCTGTCCCTCTGTGACCTGTTCATCTGTCCCTCTGTGACCTACCCAGTTCCTGATTCAGAATTCTTCTCTGATCTTAATGCTTGCTATGACAATTTGGACTTGCACCTCCTCTCTCCTGAGTTATCCTGTTCTCTCTTGGGCTTCCCGAAGAGCCAACACCTCCAGATCTGTTCCTCTCACTTTATTCCTTTGTTCTCTAGGGCTTGGCAGTGAATCTGTTGCCAACGGTTTCTGCTGATAGCTCTGAACTTGGGCAGTCTTAGTTTCCTTTTTTATAAATTTATTATTATTATTTATTATTGTGTGTGTGTGGGTACAGGTATCTGCAGAGTCCAGAGAAGATAGATTGATTCCTTTGGAATTGGAGTTACAAACATGTTGAGAAACCCTGCTACTAAGGTCTACAATGACTGGAAAGCTTCGAGCTCAGAGCAAAATGGTGGATTCCCTTTGTGAACAAGACTTTGCCTCCTCTGACCTTGCGGGTGGGGGTGGGGGGGCGGGATCCAAAAACCTCCACACCCTCTACCTGCGGAATGTCACATAACCTTGGTTAAGATTACAGGTTCAATCCCTTTCTCCAGATAAGAACCTGTTCAGCTAGTGCCTGAGATTCCTGGAGTGCTTTCCCATGCTAGTGAGGCATTTCAGTACCTCAGCCCTCAGCCAATGACCTTTGCCCACCCTGGATACTCCTACCCACTTTCCTAAAACTGCATTGCCCTTGATTCACCTTGAATAAAGTTGATGATCTGTCTCCCCAAAGCTAATACCAGAGATAAGTCTCTCATTTCCACTGTGTTCATGGCTCATCCGAAAACCTGCTCCTCAAATCAGCTCCCTTCATCCTTGTGGGGCAGCAGCCAACAGCCCTGGGGAGAATTGAGGGCCACACAAACAATTTTGAGTTACCTGGTAGAGATACTGAGATTCTAACCCAAATCCTCTAGAAGGGCACACCATGCTCTTAGCTACTGAGCCACCTCTCCAGCCTTGCGGGTGTGAGGCCGGGCAGTATCGGTCTACCCACCATAGATTCTCCGGCACAGCGTCAGGCCCACAAGTCTACTGTGAACGCATGCACTCAGATAATGGCGACGGGGGTGGGGGTGGGGGAGTCATGGAAAAGCTCAGATCACTGTCACACTAACAACCGAGCATGCCAGAGCACAGATTGAACACGATCTGATCCTGTTACAACAGCCTTAGATATGTAGAACCGCATTTACCATTCATTCTGCAGTCTGTTACAGTCTGTTTCCATCTGAGATAGCTTCTTTTATGAAGGGAGAACAAAGCCTACACTAACCGGGTTTGTCACTCGGCAAGCTAAGCTCTTTGTTTCCTAATATCCTGGCAGCCCATGTGGGCTAGCTTTAGACCTGTCTTTCCCTGACATATACCACCTCTGGGCTGGGTGACTGTACTTGGCTTTAGGTGTCAGTCAGGTCACATAAATCACAGCCAAGCCACCCATGAAGGCATTTCCACCCACACTCTCCCTCCTAGCAATGTGTACTGGGTCAACTGACTGCTGAGGTGGGAGGACGCCATGTAGACCCAATGGGGTCTATTTAGTTCCAAACAGTGTTAACCTTCTGAGAAAGATGTGACCATTGATGGGAATTAGACACAAGCGCGCGCGTGCGCACACACATACACACACACACACACACACACACACACACACACACACACCTTCAGCCCTGCTCACGAGTTCCTTTATTTTTGTTTTTCATGGTTCATCTGCCCGGCCTGTTAGTCACTATTGAATGAAATCAGAGGTAGAGTATAATAATCTGTCTAGCTACTTTGGCCAGCTTGAAGCAGCAGAAGGACCTCCTCTAGCATGCTTTTTTCCCCAACATTCCGTGGGGCAACAGTGAGTTCTACATGAAGGTGTGTGGACCTCCGAATGCTTGAACGTCTATAGCTGGAGGTGGTAATGGAGGCTGCCCAGGAAAGGACGTGTTTCCTCCATTGGCTAGAGGGAGTGGCCTTCAATGTTCAGGATGGATGAGGCCACTTTCCCTTTATGATGCTGCGTCTCCGGGAGCCTCTCCCTTTTGACAATCCGTCTTTATGTCCCACCCCGTCACAGAATGAGAGACCATTCATCTATATGTGCTGAGTTCACTGGGCCATATTGCGACAGGGATACAATGCCTCACCAGCCATGACCTGAGCAGTGTTGTTCCTGGGACAGCTCCTCTGCTCTCTCTCTTAGAGCCTTCTCTCTGTGAATGCACAGGCAAATAGGGCCAGCGGGTCTGCCTGGGGGACCCGGTACTGTCAGCCACAGGATAGTGGAAAAGCAAAGTTTGTCATCCTGGATCTCCTGTAGTCTGCATGGTTGCCCCTGAGTAACCGTCTCGGCCTCTGCCCTGGGTCTCTGTACCCCTTCCCTGGCACAAACCCATACTGATCTCTCATGGTCTCTCTGCTTACTCCACTCGGGTGCTGGCGGACTCCAGTGAGGTGCCTCTGTCTTCCTGGTTACCTATGCATATTTCTGAATCTTACCTTCATTCAGATCCCAAACCCACAGCTTCTGTGTGCCCCCACCCCCCCCCCCAGCCCCCGATGCACTGACCTTGAAAAGGGTGGGCCTTTGCCCAGTGCAGGAATCCTACAATGCTGGGTCTGCTGCTGAACTGATCTAGGACACCCACCTGTGCTCACAGTCGCTCCCCTTCAGGCCTCACCCTGAATGTCAGTCACATCTTCAGATCGACTTTCCCTGACCTCAGAGCCCTTGTGTTCTCCCTCCACCACACTTATTACTAATTGTAATTATATTTGGAAGACATGAAGGTGACAGATCTCTCCCTGGGCCACCTTGATTCAACCTCAGCAGACCCTCCCTCCCAGAAGAGGAAGACACAGGCGCTCAATAGGCTAAGATGGTGCAGTGACTCTGCACACATCACCCAAGAAAAGCACCCCAACGCCTCTGCCATCGCCCTCTTTCCCCAGAGTCCCAAGCTCAGAGGCAGCCCTCCCTTCCTTCCTCCTCCAATCAGGTACTTTCCCCCTTCACATTTGTACTTCCTCGTCATATGTCGAGTATCTCAGTTCTCTTCAATCTTCCTCCCCGCTGCCCATCATTCAAAGGGGAGACAGGAAAGATGCAAGAAGGTCACTAACTAATGACTTGATTTAAATTTTATTATGGGCACCTCGTTGCTCAATGCTCTCAGCTTTCCTTGTGAGTTCCACGGTATGCAGCCTTTTGAATGCTTTGGTCACCAGTTGTATAGCTGGCACCACCCATAGTCAGGGTACATGGTTCTCGAGAGGAACTTGGTTTTGTCTTTGTGATTTCAGTTGGAATGTCTAAAGCCCCTACAAACGCAGTGCCGAATGCCCACGTCCAGCTACAAGGTCACACAGCCCCTGCCCACCTAGCCCCACTGTGAAATTCCCAGCCACACTTATATAAGTTTCTTCCACTCAAGTGGAGGAAGGGTCTTCTGCATCCGGAATATCTGAGGCCCGGTGTCATCTCTGCGTCCAGGGAAAACAAGACCACCTCCCCTGCCCGTTCTCATCGCCTCTCCCCCTGCCCTTCCCCATCGCCTCTCCCCCTGCCCTTCCCCCATACCCGGGAAAGACAGGAATGACTGACACAGCATTAAAGATCTGGAAAGTTCCCTCCTGAATGATCTCACTAATGGTAAATTGATGGGATTGAATACATTCAAGTCGGAAATGATCCAAATATATGCTAATGGAGCTGAATATGCATTATTTAGACTAAAACAAACTAACTGCGAGTCAGGAAATAAAGTAGGTGAATTATTAGTTTGGCAACCCAAAGAATCGGAAAACTCAAGCACCGTTCCAAAGACAAGGCAGTGGCGGGGGGCAGGAAAATGTGGTTAATGAATTCTAAACCAATTAACCTCAAACGGATGGCTCTCGTGAAGACCGCCACCCCCCCCCCCGCCCACCTCCCCCAGGTTGCAGGCTGAAATTTAAAAAGGGAAAGTGATGCTGCAATGCACTTTTCTTGCTTTTTCCTTCCTAAACACGCTCTCCTGGACTCTCAGGGGGAGTGGGGATGGTGGAGAAAAACCACAAACAGATTTCAGAGCCAAGGAATGGGGCTATTTGGGCCAGGATTCTGGGTGGGTGGGTAAATAATGCAGAAGAATTTCCTGACTCTCCTTTGTCAGAGAAAATTATTCTCTGAGGGAGAAACTAAGCATCCTTTGGTGAGGAAACCTGAGCAGATGAAGGAAACCCGAGGCTTCTGCGGGAGCAAACCTCTTGTTCTGAGGGAGTCTCTGATGAGAGAGAAAATGGCGGAAACCAGCAAGGGGGAGGGAGTGCGGGGGGGGGGCAAGGGGAGCATCCACAAATTACAAGCTACTGAGGAGAGAAAAGGCCCCGTGGGTTACTCCAACAGGCTGGAGGTATTCAGATGCTAAGAAAGGAGAGTTGGGTTTGATGGTGTGCACCTATATCCCTGAACGTAGGAGTTGAGGCAGGAGGATGGAATGTTTGAAAACAGCTTGGCCTAATATAAATATAATATAAACAGCCTTGTCTCAGGAAGACAACAAGAAAAGGAAAAGAAGAAGAAGGAAAAGGGAGAGGAATGGAAAAAAGGAAGGAAAGAAGGAAGGAAGGAGGGAAGGAAGGGAAGAAAAGGAGGAAAGGGAAGAAGGAAAGATTGATTGGTTGGCGCTGGCCTTTAATTCCAGCACTTGGGAGGCAGAGGCAGGTGGACTTCTGAGTTCGAGGCCAGCCTGGTCTACAGAGTGAGTTCCAGAACAGCCAGGGCTATACAGAGAAACCCTGTCTCAAAAATCCAAAAAGGAAAAAAGAAGAATTAGGATATTTGCTGAAAGTCCCCCTTTGCTCTTAGTCACTGACCTGAGTCAAAGACACAGAGATAGTGGAGGAGAGATGAGCCCCCATCTCTGCGTGATTTGGCTCGGGGCTATAGATGCTGGGCAGAAAGTACTGAGGCCACATTCCTGCTCTCTTGGACCTGACTGTCCATCTAACTGAAGGAACAGGTCAGACACAAGGGAAGAAGCAGCAAGCATCCCGAGTCAGCACTTCTGGGGGCGGGGTGGGGGATGGGTGGATACTTCAGGTTTATAATGAATGATCAAGTTCCACATCAGTCCACAACAACAGAGCTACTCAAGTGGCTGGAAATTATACTCTGTTACCAGCCCAGAGGGCCTGCCAATAAATACTGGCTAGGCAGCACCGAGCAGACTCTGGTACATCCCAGCCTTGCTAACCTCACTGGCCAGCATGCCACTGACACGCCACTCAAAATCTCATTTCCTTAGGTGCCCAGCCCAGGTCATGACTTAAAGACAAATGCTAACCAATGTTCTGCAGATGCTCACGGGCTAAAAGAGGAAAACACCTCACCTCAATGTTATCTGAGGCTGCAGAAAAGCTCGCAATCAAAGATCAAGGCATGGGGTTGGGAACTGGGGTCCCTAGGTTAGAAGATAGGGACATCATCCTTAAGTCTGCCTTGGTAGCTCTAATCCAGACCAAGCAGAGAGTCAAGATGGAGACAGGGACCTTGCTGGGTGGTTATCAGCTAAATTCAGCATCCCAGGAACTACAGTTGAATCCTGGACCATGCTTCAGTCTACAATGTCTGCGACGATCAAACAGAAAGACCTTGACCTTGACTGCTCAGGAAGGGAGCAAGAGTGGCAGCTAAGAATGCCACAGAGCTGCTGTCCTGCTCACCAGGGCAATGGCTCTTTCAGCCTGCACTGACTGACTCTCAAGAGTCCTCCTTTTTCCTGCTGAAAGGCCAGGAGATGAAGCGCACCCCCATGTCGCCCATGACCTATATGGACTTTTTTGCAGTTCACACCATTTTTCAGCGACGAGGCCCATGTCACTCCCAGGTCGGTCCCACTTCTTTTAGGATGGCAGCCCTCTTGTTTGCCAGCTCTGGGCTGAGTTCTCCACAGGAACTTGTATCCTCTCACGTCGGCCCAAGTCTCTTGACCTAAGCAGCGGGTTGGGATCAGCAGCTGACCTGAGTTCAGCCAGCCGCATCCTCTCCTGGAATTTCCAAACACGCTCTCTCTGACGGGGAAGTACAACAGATGAGAACCTGGAGCTACCATAGGCACTGACTCAGAGAAGCAGGACCCACCAGACAGGATGTTGGAGTTTGAGTCGCTGTCTCTGCCTGTCCCTAGGCTAGGCCAACTCTGTCCTTCTGTCCTGTGGCTGTATGTCAACACCCACCATGACTGACACACCACTTCTTGATACTCAGCTTTAATCTTGTGCAGTCAAACTCAACACATGAAAGTAAGACCATGAAAGAGCTGATCCTGGGCTGGAGATAGCTCAGAGGTTAAGAGCACTGTCTGCTCTTCCAGAGGTCCCGAGTTCAATTCCCAGCAACCACATGGTGGCTCATAACCATCTGTAATGGGATCTGGTGCCTTCTTCTGGTCAGCAGGAACACATGCAGACAGAACGCTGTATACATAATAAATAAATCTTTCCGAAAACAAAAAAGAACTGATCCTATCTCCATTCACCCAGTGTGGGGAGGCAGGGGGTGGGGTTGGGGGGATTACAAACATGAGATTGTATGTCCCAAATGGAATCTGAGGGGAAAACCTGGTCCTCAGAGGGCACTGGCAGAGTGGACAGAAGGGGCCTCTCAAATGAAACATGGGAGAGAGAACTGTGGACTTGGCCTTGTGATTAGAGGATCAGCTCCATCTGCAGACAGAAGCCAGCTGATGCAGGCTACACCACCCCTTCAGAGATGAGGTGGGACCAGGCACAGTGGAGAAGGGGGAAGACTCACCTCTTAGGAAGGACAAGACAAGACCAACAACCAACAGCATAACAACAAGACTCAAGCCGGGCAGTGGTGGCGCACGCCTTTAATCCCAGCACTTGGGAGGCAGAGGCAGGTGGATTTCTGAGTTCGAGGCCAGCCTGGTCTACAAAGTGAGTTGGCCAGGACAGCCAGGATACACAGAGAAACCCTGTCTCGAGAAACAAAAAACAAAAAAAAAGAAAGAAAAACAAAAAACAAAAACAAAAAATAACAACGAGACTCATCCAAGCAAGAAGTCACAGATCACTTCTCACCTCAGTGAGCTGCCTGGTGTCCAAAACGCTTTCTGGGTTTGCCAGAATAAAGGTATAAGCAGTGTTCTGTCATTGCCAATAATCCAATTGTCACGGCTGTAAGGTTTAAAGTTAGGGACTGGCCTGCTCCATTCACTCCAAGCCCAGCATAATCAGTTCAGCCATGGGACTGAAGAGAGGAATGGGTAGGAAAAGTTCTTGCCAAACAGGCCTGAGGACTGGACTTCGAACCTCAACATCCACATAAAAGCCAGGAAGAGTGGTTCATAATCCCAGCACTGGGGAGGCAGAGACAGGTAGATCCCTAAAGCTCACAGTCTAGCTAGCTTAGTCGAATGTTTGAGGTCCAGGTCAATAAGAGATCCTGTCCCCAAACCACAACTGACTAAGGAAAACAATGTTAACTTCTCAGCTCCGTGCACACATACACGTACACACACACACACACACACACACACACACACGCACACACACAAAATCATAGCAAGCAAGATCACATGTCTCAGTGTGAGTACCCTTCTTACATAACTCAGAAGAATCTTATCACCATCTGAGAGGGTGACAAACGGCAGAGGCAGAAGGACTCCCTAAGAGTGGGGAGCAGGTCCACTTGCCTCCCCTGAAACCATCCTGGACCCCCCTGACACAGCCATTCTGTCCTATTAGAGAATCATCTGCAAATGAGGTCCCAGGGCCACCCCTCCCGTCTGCATCCTTCTTCAGGGTTCTGCTTGTTTTTGTATATAGCTGAGAACGTGACAGACAAGGCTTCTGTCCTCAGAGACTTAAATGACAGACAAGGGCACAAGCAATAAGCAAGTAAACAAATAAAAGAACACGGCAATTATAGCCTGTAATAAAAATAGAAAACACTTTCCTGTCCAGCATCTCACGGAGGAAATGGCCCAGAGAGGGTGGCTGAGTTGCCTACAGTGCAATGACCCCAGGAGATCAAACCCAGTAGGGTCTCCAGTTGCTATTTCCCAGCTGTTTCTCCATGGCCATTCCAATGCCTTGGAACACTCCATGGCTCTATCCCTAGCCATCCGAAATCCTTTTGGGTGGGTGACTCTGGAAGTATACCCACTCTGCCTTTACTTCCGTTGCCTCTGTTGACAGTTAATAGTAACAGCACAGCTTGCATTGCTAGGGACCGTTGCTGTGCACACCTGTTGTCTCTGTGTGATTGTTAATAGAACCTACTGTCACAAAAGCATTCATGTAGAGAAGGTAGGTTAAATGGCGCTCCCACTCATGGGATGCCTGTGTCTCTGGGTTCCTGGAACATCTTGTGCCAGAATATTGTTTGGCATCTTCTCTGGTATTACGTAATACTAGAAATTTACTGTGTTCTGCCTAGAGCCCTGGGGGCCTCCATCTCAGATGCTACCCCATACCAGAGGGGTATCCCAGAGGGCAAGTGTGATAGTTTGTATATGCTGGGCCCAGGGAGTGGCACTATTAGAAGGTGTGAACCTGTTGGGGTAGGTGTGGCCCTTTTGGAGCAGGTGTGGCCTTGTTGGAGTAGGTGTGTCACTGTGGATGGGGCTTTAAGACCCTCATCCTAACTGCCTGGAAGTCAGTCTTCCACTAGCAGCCTTCAGATGAAGATGTAGAACTCTCAGCTCTGCCTGCACCATGCCTGCCCAGACACTGCCATGCCTTGAGGAGTATGGATTGAACCTCTGAACCTGTAAGCCAGCCCTAATTAAATATTATCCTTATAAGAGTTGCCTTGGTCATGGTGTCTGTTCACAGCTGTAAAACCCTAACTAAGACAGTAAGATATCCAGCTCTCATGCCCCCTACACCTGCCTGCCTGATCCCTGACTTCAACACCAAGCGCTGGTTCTGCCCTTTTAAGCTCCTGTTGCAAGGATCTCTAAGGAAGATGAACTCCCACCTGCCATGTTAGAGGGGGCATCGGTTTTTCATCTGAAAGAAGACAACAGCATTGGATGAAGTGCATGCTGGAGAGAAGCTTGTGACTTGTAACTTGACTTGAATGCACATATTAGACATTGTCATGGTACTGCTATGTTGCTCTGGCTAGCCTAGAACTTGCTAGGTAGACTTGGCTGCACTTGAACTTGTAGCGATCCTCTGGCCTCTGCCACCAGAGAACTGGGATTGCAGGTGTCCACATTATACCTGGGCACAGTCGCTCCCTAGAAAACTCTAAAGGGCTACCATATGCACTGGGCCTCTGACTGGACAAAGGCCTGGCCTGTTGAGTTTCTGCCTCCATGCGTGTCTTGAATTCATGGGCCTTATCTCTTTTGGGTAGAAGCCTTATCTTCTACCCTCGGTATGACACAGGTGTGGATCTCCCTAATGTAATGATCAAAACGGACACTTTAGTTTATAGCTGGGACTCGAACCTAAGCAACCTGGGTAGAGAGCCAGAGCAAGAGAGCAGCCAGTACCTACCTGGGTTCACCCACTGCTGATTCAGGCCCTCCCTGCAGCCCAGCCAGCACAGTTGGGTGGCAGCAGGCAGCCTCTTCATACAAATTAAATAAAACAACCTTTTTATCTGTTGGCTGATTCCCTCTTTTGAAGAAATCAACTACAAATTCATTTTTCGGGAGAAGCAATTAGGATGATGGATGGAAATGTCAGGGAAAGGAATCAGACAAGCCTAGAGGCTTGGGCTGGGCCCGGCACGGCTCTACTCGGGACAGGCGTGTAGGGGCAGTTGCTTCCCATGCCTTACTGTCCTCCATCTAGAACTCCACTAAGGAACTCCATAAGGAACGAGCGGCCCTTCCCCGCCCCATAGCGGGGTCTGTTTGGGTCTGTTTGAGGTAAGATGTAGCAGAGACAAAGCTTGCAAAGTAGACTCACACACTAACGGTGCCAGACACTTTCTAGGGTCCTGTCACATGATCCACAAAGGCCCTGAAAAAAATAGACTGCTCTACCCATTTCACTGACAGAGAAACTGAGACACACAAAGTGACTTGCCCAAGACCATGCAGCTCAATCAGAGGAGAGAACTAGGATCCAGTCTTAGTCTGCAAGATGAGCCCTTCCACGGAAAGCCTGGTTTGGCTCAGAGCCCTAAGACTCGTTAACCCAGTGTTCTCTGACCCCATCTGTTTGCATCTTTCTAAGAGTCCATCAGAGTTATTCAGCTGTTAATAGCACAAACAGCCAGGCAAGGTTCAAGGATGCTGGAGTTCTCAGCTCACAGACAAGGGCTTCTGCTGCCCAGCCCAGGGTTAGGTTTGGAAACCAGGAAATCCTGTGGTCTTGGTATAGGCTGCCCAGAAGGCTGGCTCCCCTACAGGACCTCGGGTCTCAGCGATGCAGATCCCTCTGTATCACACAGCAATGGAGGACCACACTGGGGCCGCTGGAGGGACTCATTTGAAACCTAAGGTGCCAGCCCAGAGATGGGAGCCCTTGGCACTCCAGCAAAGGCCGAGCTGTGTCAGCGTCTGCCAGCCTGTCAGTTCTAGGGAAACCCTTCAGAGAGATGGGTCTGGGCTCCGACTTCAAAGACTCCTGCGGTAAAGACCTGCTAATTGTTTGAAACACATTTCCACTGAAGTGTGAATTCTCTCTCTCCAAACCTCCCGTGAATTCCAGGAGAGCCTAAGCTGCAAGCTGCAAGGAGCTAAGAGAAAAGCTCCCTCGTCCACAGTTGGAGAGGACTAGAGGAGTCGGAACCCAGGCTCACCCCACCCCGTGTGTGCCCACCTCCCACAAGGGCTGAGATAGCGCCTTGAGACTGATAATCTTGAACAATGGGACGTCTCTACAGATGGGGGGTGGGGTGGGGAGGCAGGGTGGAGATAGAAATTTTGAGGCTCAGAGGCTGAAAGTTTGGGGCTCACCTCAGCTGCTCAAGTCTCCAGGTGATAACGGGGATAGCACATGTGACATTTCTCTGAAGTTCACTATGTGGCAAGCACTGTCCTAGTGGGATGTCATGACCTGCCAACTTCCTCAGAGTTCTCCCACACTCCCCGCATAGGAAAGATCAGTGTGCTCCATTTTACCCAGAAGGACACTGGAGAACCAGGAGTTTCAGTGACTCGATGGAAACCGTGTCCTTCCAAATGGAGTAGACAGAATAAGTCCTGCTGACCACAGTGCCATCGTGGCACAGCGACAATGTAAAGAGACATACAACAGAACGCATCTAGCCACTGTGACACTTCCTTATTCTCCCAGGCCAGGGCTTGCTCTGGGACCATCACCAAGCAGGTGAGGTAGGGAAATTGAAGACCACCCACAGGCAAAAAGGAAGCCATAGAAGCCACCACGGTCTGTGAACAAGCCCTCACCGCTCTGTTTTCCCCTTCCATACAGGAGACTCCGATCCCTACCAGCAAGACTGTCTTGGGCAGCTGAGCTGGCCAATCACTCACGTGACCCTGAGAGTGAATGGCTCCTTCAACTTTGTGCCTGAGGCACCTCATTAGTCTCTCCCTGGCCTGGCCTGGAGATAATTACCCATTAAGAATCCAGACCAGAAAATTCCTGGCAAGAGTAGGCAACAAGTGAGTGAAATGAATGACAGAGACATGACTGGTCGCTGAGTCAATGATCTTTCTTTCTTTCTTTCTTTCTTTCTTTCTTTCTTTCCTTCCTTCCTTCCTTCTTCCCTTCTTTCCTTCCTTTTTCTCTCTCTGATTGACATGCACATCCATCCTTACCAGACATCTTGGATCTACAATGTATCATACCTTCATACCCTTGAGTGTTTGCAGGCTAGGGAGGTACCAGCGATGCTAGGGAAACCTATCTTTACCCTGACCTGGCCATCCCCAAGCTGGTCTCCCTGGGTATCAGGTCTACCCTGCATTTCCTAGCCCTGTAACAGGGATCTGGCTAAGGATGAAGGCTGGTCTTCCGCCTGGCTCACTGGATACAGCAGTACTTGAGACACCTGCCCCCACCCTGGATGCCTGCTCCCCAGACTGTCACCCAGCATCTCACATGGGGGTATCAGGAAGACAGAAACAGAAAAGGAGGACCACGTTTTGGAAGCTCCCACCTGTGATGCACACAGCTGGCATAGGCAGGGGGCGGGGCTCCTCACAGGGCTGCAGTCACAGCTCTAAGAATCCCTGGGGCACAGGAGGAGCAGGAGGTGGAGAAGAGATGGGGGAGGGGACGGGAAAAGAGTTTTCCCAGGGCTTGCTCTGATAGTAAACAGAACAGCTGGAAGGCGCTGGCAAGATGCACTCTGAGCACTAGAGAATGCAGTTCCCTGGAGACAGTATTAAGGCTGCAAAGGAGCACCCTTCCTGGAAGGCGCTTAGCCTGGAGGGCTTAAAGACACCTCAGCAGCGTCTGCAGTCCCCTTGTGTCAGAATCCGGGACTGGAGCAAGAGGGGTATGAGATGGAAGGTGTGTGTGTGTGTGTGTGTGTGTGTGTCTGTCTTCATGTGTGTATGTCTGTGTCTGTGTGTGAGCGCAAGCGTGCACGGTCTTGCTTTCATGTTCTAAAGCAGAGCCAGATCAGAAGGGAGGCCTGGGCCCTGGAGACATTAAGTAAAGGCTGCTGCTTGCATCTCCCATTCCTACTGGAAAGCTGCCTCCTCTTTGCATGATTGCTGTTCTCGACTCCGCTGTTGCTTCCCAGGTCATGGAGCGCAGTGGCCAGGAGCACCAGCTCTGTACTCAGAGATGAGTCTCCCTGCTTCTTCATCTGCATAATGGGAGAGCTTCGCCCTTCACCTCTCACGGTTGCTTATCTTCAAGGAGGTGACGTCTGCAGGGCACTTAGCCCAGGCCTGGCACACAACCCAGGAAGAACCTAGTACACCGTGGCTGCTGCCATCTTTATATTAAAGCCATTAGCAGGGACTGGGCTGACCTCAGTGCCCTCTCTGACCCAAAGGGCCAGCTGTCAAACTGTGGGGTGGGCCAGGCAGCACCCAGCCAGGCTGGCCAGCCACTCTGGCCAGTGGGCAGGAGGTGCACTCAGCTGGCCCCACCCTCTGGCCACAAGCCACACTGTTCATTAAGCAAATGGACTGCAGTTGGCCAATGATAGAGAGAAGCACGAGGTAGACGCAAACGGGCCTCATCAACAGTGGGTGCCGAGCTATTTCCAGGCCTAAGTGGAACATATTTTTTTTCTGGTGTGGCCGTTTCAATCGACTGCTATTGTCTCCAAATAAACAGTGGAGTCAAAGTTATTCATCTTCTGGACGATGTGCCAGTTTGGGATGGGAAAGGCAGAAGGGGTGCAGAAGGGTGTTGGGGAGCTGGGACTGGGTTGGTGGAGGTGGGTATGACCCTGTCATGTGGTATGGGCCCTCTGCTTGGACAGAGATGGGTTTTTAGACATCTGGGCTCCCACTAGGGAATGGAAAAACCCAAGTGTCAATCACAGACCTTCAAAACTGGCAGGGACTCGCGACATCATTTAGACGGATCCTGCAACATCATTTAGACTGATCCTTCATGCGACAGATTGGAGGACACCGGAGATTTGGGAGAGAATACAGATGGCTCAAGATTGTCCATCAAGTCAGAGGCTCAGCCCTGAGCCTCCCAACTCAAGTATTCGTGGGTAGCTCATATCCCTCAGCATATCAGCTCCAGAGGGGCTCTGGGTATAAACTCCTTTCCCAACAAGGTAGAGTCATGACTTGTACTTCTGAGTTCTGAAAACAGAAGCCCAGAGAAGGTAGGCAAGGTCCAAGGTCCTTCAGGAGATGGACAACGGCATTGGATGTTCTGCTCTTCCTGCTGTCGCATGCCAGATGACAGTGGGTTTCTTGTCCCTGTGTATTCCTGAGAGTGGACATAACCCTCAGTACTCCAGGAAGATCCAACTTCTGGGGGAACCTTGGCTCCCCCCCTCCCCCAGGATGACAAATGCTGGGCCCTGACTCTATCTGGTAGGGACAGCATTGACAGAAGTGAGAAAGGACCTATAGCTCTGTGTCAGCTGGGTCGGGGTGGGCCTGAGCTTAGCCAGGTCAACAGGTACCAGGTAGCAGGAAAACTGGGGCTCCAGCAGGGGCAGGAGCAAGATCTGCACCCAGGGTCTCCAGTATATACCCTGACAGTGGGCACTAGCCTTGCGCTGTCCCAGAAAAACAGGACACCTGCCCTTGGTTTGGGGGACAGAGAGGGATCCTGGTCTTGAGGCAACCCAGAGCATGAGGTTATAATAGGTATCAGAGGCTGCAAGCACACACACACACACACACACACACACACACACACACACACACACCAGAATCTCTGTAGGGAGACAGAGGATCTGGTTCTTCTGTGACTGTGGAGATGGTGGCCAGAGAAGATGTAGGGAAACTGAGTGGGTCTCTTAGATACTGGAAGTGGTGACATCAACAGAGACTTCCAGATAGGCCTGCTTCTGAAACACACAAATCCCACTGACCCTGGCGCTGTCCCCAGGCCCCACGGGGGCAGACAGCAATAACAGGGATAGCAGTAGCAACAGCAGTGGTCGCCCACAGACCCTCATCTGTGCCCCACCCTGCATGGCTGGGTGATGTCAAACACCTCCCCAGTCACTGGGCTGCTTATGGTGGCAGAACTGAAACCCAAACCAGGACACTTTGCTGTCCCTGGCACTGCCCCTGATCGTCAGAACGTCACTTAGCCTGTGAAGATCTTGAGAGCATCACTCCAACAGCGACTTGATTTTCAGTATCTCCTCCAAGGAGTGAGGAAGGACAGAGCAGATGGAGACAAGCATGGACGACGAAGAAGGGGAAAACAGCAGTCCCCACGCCCTGGACAGAGAAGTGCCTGTGAGGGGCGGTGCTGAGGTAGGAAAGAGAGCCCAGGGCACAGAGAGAGGATGCTTAAGGTACAGAGAGATAAGGGAGAGCAGATGGGGTTGGGGGACCATCTTCTCCCCTGCCCACTCTGGGTTCATGCTTCTATGGAGTCAGCTTCCTTCCCGCACACCTTCAGACCCTGTGACCTCTGCCCTCTCTTCCATCCCCTCTCAGCACAGAGGCCCCCCTTCTTCCTCCCGATGGCCATGCCCTTCCCCATTGTCCTCAGTCTTCAGTTCTGCATGACTCACACATGTGACTTCTTGCCCCACCTCCCCCTGCTGGTCCCCCTGCCCTTCTGCTGTTCAGAAGGCCCTGGTTTGGCGGCCACCTACAGCATCTTCATCCTGGCTGCAGAGACCCTCCGAGATCCAGCTGGTCTCCACCTGCCCGCCCTGCCAAGTTCTGCACAGTGGGCTCAGGCCCTTTGATCAAAGAGAATTCCCAAAGAACTCACACCTGCCAGCACTCCCCATCTTCCCTCAAGGCACACCCAGGAGCCACCACCTAACACACTGTTGCTTCTCCTATCCTTCCTCCCCAGCAAGAGCAGGCAAGGTTACAGCAGAGCCATAGGTGAAGCTCTACACTGGCTACAGCCCCAGCAGCCATGAAATTCCCCACCTCCCCACACTGTGGATTCACCCCACCCCCTGCGGGTTCTTTCTCTCCTCCCACAGGGTGGGTTATTTGCTACATCAACTAGTGATGCTTCCCAGGCATCCCATCCCATCACTCACGCCACCTTCTGCCTATGGTATCTGGATGAAATGGAACCTTGACCCATCTCAGGGAACCTCTTACAGGCTGCCAGCTCTTCACACCTTGCACCTCCGGGTGACTTGTTTTCCAAAGGGCCTGTATTTCAGCACCTGGCTCTGGGTGCCTGCAGCAAGAACCAAAGGTCTGTATCTCTCTTGGCTCACCCATCCATGCTCCAGAGTATCTGGTGGTCATCAGCCACAGACCAGGGTAACATTTCTTCATAGGAGCAGACATGAATTAAAACTTGACCCCGCCAACATTTGTCTGGAGTCCACCCCCAATACCGTATCTGATGACTAACCTCTGTGGTTTGATTATATACTGATAGGGACCCTACTATGTGCCAGGCACCAGACGGAAGAGGCATCTATTGTGTACTAGCCTAGATCATTGCATATAGGCCTCGTTTGTATGAGCCTCTATGATGGAGGGCAATTAATGGAGTGCTAAGAGGAGTCCTACTCTGTGCAGGATGAGAAGAACAAGCCCCATATTTGCTCCTCTCTCTGTTAGTAACAGCATGGAAAGGGAGAAGACTGCACAGGAGAGATTAATAATAACTATTTATTCTGGCAAATTACAAGTGTGTATAGGGCCATCTGTGCACACCTCTCCTCACCAGCCAGTCTAGCGCGGGAACCCGGCACGGCTCTAGGGAGCAGCTGGGCCCTCCATCAACCTGCCTGCACTTGGGAGGTGTGCCCGGCCTGCCTGTCACCAGCCCTGCAGCCCACTACCCTCCAGGTGGATGCCCAGGAGCTGTTCTAAGTGCAGCCACAGTTCACCCATGTGCTGTGGGGGCGCCCCCTCCTATTAAGCTGAGCTGGGGGGCTCCCTAGGAAGGAAGACATTTAGGGCCCTGGGGCCCACTGAATGTGAGCCCATGACACTGTAGGCTGGCTCACACTGCATGGGAATAAGGCACCAGACATCTTGCTGGACGCACAAGGGCAGCCTTGCCCAAAGGGTAAGTGGAAGGCCCAGAAAAAGGTCATTCTGACTGCACAGCTCAGCAGCAAAGCAGGCCTTGGGCTCTGCCTCACCCTGCTGGGAAGCAAGAGACCAACCTGTGTCCACCCTGGACAGCCATGAGAGTCTTTCTTCAACTTACTCTTGACCTTGGCCTCAAATTGAACGTTGACTTTATCTCATTTGACCTCTGACCCTAGAGTAAGATGAACCCCAGATGCAACAGTGGCCTCCAATCCATGCACTGAAAGTAGTAGAAGACTGATACTCTCTCCACCCTAAAATAGACAGGCAGACAGTGCCTAGCAGAGAAAGCCAGCCGCACGGTCACAGAGCCTTTGATATCAACAGCCTGGGAAGAGAGAGAATGGGGAAAAAAACAATACCCATATATGTAAAAAGAAAATAGGGGGCTAAAGAGATGGCTCAGTAGTTAAGAGCACTGACTGCTCTTCTAGAGAACTCCAGTCCAATTCCCAGCACCCATGTTGGGTGGCTCACAACTGCCTATAACTCAGCTCCAGGAGAGCTGGTCTCCTCAGGCACCTCACATGCACACGCGCACACACACACACACACACACACACACACACACACAGAAACACAAACACACAAGTTGAAAGACTAATAGCAGTCACAGCTGGCGTTTGGGGAGCATTTCTTGTATACAGACACCATCTTAGCTACTTGGTGTATATTAATCCCTTTATTCTTTATCATAACTCCATGTCACAGGCAAGACACAGGGCAAGAATGATCCAATAACACCTTCCTAAAATCATACAGTCCAGTCAGGGTCAGGGTTTGAACCCGGGCACCAACTGGCTCCAGAGTACCTGAGTGTGTGCTTATCACACTGGATCCACCCAAGTGTGTGCAGATCTTGGTTCAGTGCATATACGCGTGAACGAATGCTCATGCCTGCTCACGTGCGCACACAGAGACAGAGAGACAAGAGAGAATGAGTTGTACGATGGCAGCCCGAGAGGTGCAGAAATCAGCTCTGAAAGGAGAGGTACTGCCAAACTTAGCACAGCTGAGATACCATCACATTGGCATTCAAACTCAGATTTTTAAATGTAATCAGGCCTCCTTGCTAAACACACATCCACCGAATACCATAAGGGAAGATATTAACACTTGTAATGACGCCATCCAGCAAAGCCCTGCTAGTGTCTGGGCACAGGTCCTTCCACTCTTCTTCCTGTTTATAAAGTAATATTCTCCAATAAAGTGCATACGCTACTTAATGTACTTGACAGGTCCTAACAGATTTGCAGTCAGGCCACAGTTTGAGTGTAGATACATCTTCCCACACTTCTGGATAAATCAGATTTCAGGGGAAGCAACGAGAGTGGGCATCAGGAACAGGGCAGTGTGACTAGACGCGGTCTGCCTGGATCAAGGCAAGTCTATTTATCCTCAGGACAGCCTCCACGAGAGATTGATGGCTCCCTGTGGCATAGCAGAGATGTCACTTGGGGGAGGGGGGTGCGGGTCACAGCTGGAAGATGATCTCAAATGATCCATGTTCCCATCTACCAATCACAACCAGAGGACTGACACTGAAAACTGAAAGCAGGAGGTCTGGGGGCTAGAGCCAGAGGGTCTCCAAAGTGGTAGCCAAGATTGAGTAAAGCGAATGTCCTCAAACCCAGCACACAGAGACGAGGGGAAGAGCTGGAATGAACACCAAGAGGAGGCAATGCTGGGGGCCAGAGGTTAGCCCTCTCTGGGTCACCCAGCATACTTACTGTGGGGTCTGAGGGCAGGGAGGCTGCACCCAAGCACCCTCGGAAGGTGCAGGAGCTGAGGGTGCCTAGCAGCTGAGCCTGACACAGGCAACGGCCAGGCCCACAGCGCCCTCCACAGGGATGGACTGGCATAACCTGAACTCAGGGTGAGGAGGAGTAGGCTTCAAGCAGACACTCCAGAAAAGGACAGGCAGGATCCAGAGTCCTGGGGCCGGAGGAAGGGGCTGCAGACACCAGAGTCTTTGGCCTCTCCTCCCCTGCTCTTTTCTCCCCAGTGCTCACATAGAGACTGGTCATGACTGCTGGGGGCCTTCTCCTCAGCAGTTCTGTCTCTGCCCTACTTACGTTGGCACCATGATGCCAGCCTCACACAGATTAATGAGGCCAGGCTGAGGACCCGAGTTGGGGGACTGGCCTTGTTTCCAGGTGACCAGATACTTGAGCCTAAATTAACTCTGACTACCCTTTGTGTTTCTCCTCCTCCTGCAGGCAGGAGGAGAGACCCAGGGAGGGAGGGCAGGAGGCAGGAAGAGGAAGAAGAAGGAAAGGAGTTCAAAGGGGGGTGGAAGGAGGGGAGGGGCCCGTGAGGAGAGGGGGAAGAGGAGATGAGGCTGCTTTAAGTATTACCACACACACACACACACACACACACACACACACACACTCCCTGCCAGGAAATCCCCTTTCAGGTGGGCCTTTGTCAGGTGACCTCTCTGTCTTGTTGAGGAAGGTCAAGGGACATTCCTGCCGCATGGGTTTCTTGAGCCCCAACTCTGCCAACGCAGCACCAAGCACTTGGCCTTACTGGACACAGATAGGTCCCAAGAGAAAGTGACTTTCTTAGCAAGATGAGGGGCAGGGATGGCTGGAACTGTATAATACCACATAGTGATGAAAATTCCGTTTTCATCCCTCAAAACCCTACTTCAAGAGCCGTGTGTGTGTGTGTGTGTGTGTGTGTGTGTGTGTGTGTGTGTGTGTGTGTGAGAGAGAGAGAGAGAGAGAGAGAGAGAGACCCACCCCCTCCTCTGCCCTACCCTCCCACCCCCCTCCCCACATCCCTCTCCCCTGGCCTTATTCCTTTTTATCACCTGTGATCTTGCCTCCTTGGGGCTGAGTGTTGGTGGGGCCAATGGACAGTGAGAGGCATAGGATTAAGGGAATCCCAGCCACAGGGAGGAGCGGGATGGGACTGAAGATGGAAGACTCGCAGTGTGAAGTTCTCACGTGCAGGGCGGGGGACCTCTTCAACATGGAACAGCCCAAGCTGGCAAAGGACAGGCAGAGGCTCCAGGTGTGACAGGGAAGCTCACCTCAGGAGACAGCAGGAGCCACACAGCGTGAGGTGGGTGGCAAGGAGCGCGGGTCATCTTCAAGTGTCCTTTTCCAGTGCTCCAAAGGGGGTGTGTGTGCTGCAGACTGAGGGCTGCTTAGAAGAGAAAGCCCCCAAATCCTCCACCTCCATTCAGCCCAAGCTCCACCCCCGTGATGTGCCTCACTCACCACTGTGGCACCAAGGCTATCATGGGGGCAGCCCTGCCTCTCAGAGCTTAGGAGAAGCCACAGACGTGGTGCCCAGACAGTCTACCCTGGGTCCTAGCATGTGCTAAGGGGTGCTCAGCACATACAGCGAGGAATGCACGCTTGTCCTGACACAAGCCAGGAGTAGGTAAGCAAGAGAGATCCCCGGAGGCCTCCCTGAGAAAAGCCACTGGGCTGAGAGATCTCTGAGGTGCAGAGGAGTCGGCGAGCCCTGCTGACCGGAGCCCTCAGAGCAAGGGCGAGCTACAGATGGCACTAGTTAGGGAGGGGGAGGGGCACTGCAATCATATTTTCAGAATCTGCAGGTGTGAATGACTTGTGCAGCGAGTGGGGGCTTAGTGGCTAGGGCCCCAAGAACAGCTCGGATGGCAGTGGCCAGGGTGTGGAGGCAAAGAAGATGGAGGAGACTTGAGCTGTGCAGCGGTGCCGGGTAAGGGACTCTTGAGGTTAGAGGGGGGTTTCTCCAGCCTAGAATGAGACCGGATATTGTTTTTCTGACAGAGGGCTTTTTGGCCCTCCCCACCCTGTCATTCTCTGTGCCACTCCTTACAACTGAGGCTTCCTCTCTCGACCCTGAACTCTCTTGGCCTCTCAGAGATGGCTAAGGGCCAAGAAGAGGTCAGAGGGCCCTTCTGAGAAAGAAACACAAGGGACGCCTGGAGCCGTTCTGGGTCTTGGAGGCCAGCAGCAAGCACGTGGGCTTGGCTAAGTAAAGGGGACTCACTGAAGGAGGTTCACGGGAGCAGCTTTGAGTGGTGTATGGAGGCCTGTAACATAGTTGGAGCTGGAGAGGGGACAGAAGCCAGAGGCAGGCAAGACAACAGAGAGAGGCCAGGTAGTCCCAGCTGAAGACGGAAAGATCGTGTACCCGGACACGCAGCACCAAGACCCATGAGCGTGTCTGTGCACAGAATGAGAAACAGAAGCACAGATACCCCAGGGAGACATCCAGGAACAGACACAAGCTCACGCCGAGTAGAGGGGCCCTTTGACCCACACCTGGAAGTACAGAAAGGATAGGCAGCTGAAGGCGTGAACGGAAGGACATTCCTATGTGTGTCACAAGGGCAGTGGCAGCCTTTCCAGTACAGCTCTTCTGTGGGTGGTAGTGCTTCAGGCCATGCCAGGCTGGATAGTAACAGAGGATTGACCCACCTGAGCCCCAGCTCTCAGCAACACTAACACCCCCTAAAAGCTGAGTAGCCTGGTGCCCGAAACGGGACTCCAACTCATCCATTTACTGAAATTCCGGAAATACGCCAGCTGGCTAACTACCTGCTTCCCCTCCTAAAATGGCAGCTGTGGACAGATGACTAACAGCAGGGCTCTGGGCCACTATCATCAACCCTGTCAGCAGGGCAGGAAGGGACAGGTGCGAGATTCCAATCTCTGGTGAAGTGTGTACATCTGAGCATGGCAGACACACACACAAACATACAGACATACAGACACATGCATGGAGGCTGACAGGTGGCATAAATATGCATACCTGTCACACTAATGTGGCCCCAACACCAGAATCACCCAACAGAGCCTGCACACAGGGTGCACGCTCCCATACTGACAACTTCCCGGGGTGCACTAATGTACACGAGGGGTGCTTGGCTCCACACAGTCTCAGGCAGCACATGGCTTGCTTACATGTACAACAAGACAGAAAATGGCTGGTCAACACCCTGACACATGCTACATGGGTACAGATGCTCTGCACGGATGTGCACTAACACACATTTGTACTCGTGTGCACACAGACATCCACAGTGCCCTGTCCCCCAGCCTCTGGCTCACAGTCAGGGGTCCCCTCCTCTCCTCCCCTCTTGCTCTTGGACAACAAGACTTGGGCTCAGTTCTGCCCGGTAGACCACAAGGGGTGGATGTAGCCTGCATCCGAGGCCTTCCGTGACAGGATCGGCAACCTCTGGACACGGATTCTCAGAACTGGGAACTGATAATGGACAGAATAAAGGATTGGTCTCAGTGACACCTCTTCCTTCAGACCGCTGGGCTTCCTCCTCGGCAGCCAGATTGGGAATAGCTGAGGCCTGAAATCCCTGAGCCCAGGGGCAGAGGTACTGACTGTGCGCAGGGGCGGGAACTTCAGCTACAGGCTTGAAAGGGCTGAGGTGCTGTGTAAGCAAAAGCCCGGAAGAGGAAAGTTCCTTCGCAAGATTAAATCAGTCAACGGAATATCTCCCCGCAGCCATTTAAATGACTCAAAGCCTTGACAGTGCAACTGCCACCGTTTATCTGAACGGAGGCCCAGAGGCAGCGTTCCAAACATATCTAAGAGGGGAGGGAACATGCTAAGCCCTTCCTCGATACACGCAGACACACGGGCGTCCTGGATCCCAGGAAAGGGGCTGCTCAGGGACACAGGGGCCATACAGTACACCTTTGTCTGCCCTGAAAGTGCCTGGGGTTCACCCTGCCAGACAACCTCAGGAGAGGCCCAGAGCAGAGCCTCCAAGACAAAGGAAACACAGTTCTGTTGAAGTGTCAAGCTTAGCTATCCCCAAGCAATCGACGGTGGCCCTGGGGATGACACGGTTTTATTAGATCTAGTTTGCCATGTAGTCCTTTGCATTTCTGGAGTAAAAAGTGAAGTTTTGCACCCTCTGTCTAGCGATGGTTCCCATTCATGGTTTGTGTATAGCTTCCCTCTTCCCTCACTTCCCCCAAACTGTTCTCAGGGAGCTGACTGAGGGAGGCAGCTCAGAACCGCTGTCCTTCCCTTAGACTCTTCAATCAGTATCTCTGGGACTGGATGGCTAAGCCTGGCTCCTGGGATCACGCCCTTCACTCTTGGTAAACTTCCGGACACAAGACTGCCCTTTGGGCTCTGCCTGGCTAGCTCTGGTGCCTACACAACATGACCCCTCCTCTCTCAGCCTTGGACATCCAGCCAGGCCCAGGAAGTGAGCACCCTAGACCCTTTCTATACCTAGATCAGCGTGGCGGCTGAATACAGCCATGACGGGTAAAAGTCCTGATGTGGCCCTTCTCAGGGAAGCACAATACCCGTCACTACCATTGCAGCGTGGCTGAGGGCAGTGGTCCCTCCAGAGCTGGAGCTGGTACAGGGAGAAGCCCCATCCTTAGTAGTGATATCCCAGGGACAACAGCTCACTTGTCATCTCTTCTATGCTCCACTGATTTCAGCAGACATTTGGTGCTGTGCTGTGTCTCCTGTACACAGAGGTGGACTTCTGGTAACACAATGCCCCTGAGCACATGTGCCCACCTTCACACACACACACACACACATACTCTCACAGACATACACCCATACACATTCACATGTACATATACACAAACACACACACACATGCACACACATACACACATACACAAACCCATACCCATTCACACATACACACACACACATGCACACACATACACACATACACATTCGTATGTACACACATACATAGACACGCACACACATACACACATATACACACACACACATAAGCATACACATTTGTATACATACATACACTCTCACACGCACACACTCTTGAGTGCACACACACACACATATTCACATGCACGAGCATATACGAACACACACACACACACACACACACACACACACACACACACACCCTCCCTTCCTCCCACCTGCCCTCAAGGGCCCATCATCCCTCCCTGAACAGACCTGCCTGGCTCAGTCCCTGAGATAGGGTTAAGGGGCATTCAGAGGCAAGCAGAAAAGGGACCTTAGCCTGAATTCTAAAGTCTGAAATAGCCCACCACAAATTATCTTTGTTCTGACAGGCTGATTAGCATAATTATCCCATCAGAGGAGAAGGGGGAAAAAAACAGGACGAGGAAGTGGCAGAGAGACAGCCAGGGGCAGAGCCAAAGACAGCAACAGGCACTAAGAGATGAGAATCTCCAAGGAGACTGCTGTAGCAGCATGAGCAGGAACACCCAGGGACCCAGGCAGCAAGAAGCCCCTTCCTTCAGCAGCTGAGGACGATGTGTGAGCCTCAGGGCCCATCCATACAACAGGAGGCTGACAGAGTGCTCTCAAACGTGCTGCTAGCTTTACCTTGAGAGCCTGAGGACATCGGCCCCGGGAGGTGCTGCCAGGCCCAAGATGCCAAGGATGCAACCCTCAAGCTGCTGCTGTCCTTCCTCAAGACAAGTCGCACATCCTTCCCCCTTCGCTTTAGTGACAGCCCAGGACCTGTGCGTTCTTGCTCTGTGCCAGGCACTGGGCAAGGCCCTTACAGACACCTGTACAGCAGCACCAAAAAAGCCCAAAGGCCTTGCTCAGGGTGCACACAGCCTGGAGGGGTGCGGTGAAAGCCAGTCAGATTTCCCACACCAATAGTTGGGATGAATAGGTGCACTGGGAATGCAAACAAAGGACAGTTGTTTTATGAGTGGGAAGACATGGGAGTCTCTCAAAGCAAGAAAGCCCAACAAGGGACTTAGAGAAGGACAGCTCCCAGGGGAGCAGGGGACTGGACCTGGTGATGCTGGACACCTTGGCAAGGTCACAAGACCCAACACATGGCTCTCTGCACTCCTGCAGACCACCACCCTGGGCAGAGTCAGCTTAACATATCCTCACAGAACACATGACACAGGGGCTCGGTCTCCCTCCTGCCTTTATTTCTCCTCCAGAGGGTTAAATGTCCCCCCAAGTGTGTGCAGCCAGAAGTCGGTCTAATCCAACCCCCTTTTAGGGTATGATACGTCTAGATTCTGAAGGAAGATCAAGAGAAGGACACCAACCAGCAGGGCCTAGACAGCAGAGCAGGAGCTGGAAGTGGGAAGGGGCAGTAGCAAGGACAGGGAGGATGAGGGACAGAGCTAGAGGGTGTCACAAAAGAGGACAGAATTTGGGAAGGGAAGGAATGGAAGGGGCCATGTTAGCTGGGGCCTAGCCAGCCCTGGGTCAGGGCCCTGGGCAGGAAGCCTGGGGTGAGGGTAGGCTGCATGCCCATTGTCCCCCTCGCCCATCTGTCTGTCCGCAGGCGCTAATCTCAGGCTTCCACTCCATCACGCTGGCAGGACTCCTGCCCATTTGGCTCTTTCTGTGTGTCTGGAGGAGGTGGCAGCAGGCAGGCAGCAGAGAAAACAGCTCCGGGAATAAACACAGCCTCTGCTCAGCCTTCTGAGACCAGGACACTCAGGACACCAGGTGGATCATGGCAGTCAAACCTGTCACACTTCCTGATGGCTCCCCCTGTGCCTGAAAGGAGGCTTTAGTATCTGAGTTACTTGAGTAACCATGAGGTCAAGGACGACTTCCTGTCCAGCGCCGTGCTGGGCTCTTCTAAGCATCGTTTTATTGAGTCCGCACACCAGATCTCCGAGTTGGGTACCAGTATTCACTCCCTTTGAACATCTAAGGCTCAGAGAGGCTTGGAAACTCACCCGAGGCTGCAAAGCTGGGAAGTGGAGGAAACCAGATCTGGTTCTCTGCTTTTATCTTAGATTCCTTGTGATCTAGATGGAGAGCTGAGGAGGTGGAGGCCTCACGGTGGGAGCACCCCACTTCTGAAGGTGCAGGCCTTTTAGAGTCATCCCCAGGGAAATGGCCTCTTGTATGCTGTCCGGGTTGCTATGCCCTCGCCTATACCTCTGCATGAATGGTTGAGTGCAGTGGGGGAGGCCTGGCGGGAATGGAGTTGTGCCCGGGGCTGA
The DNA here is from genome assembly GCF_000001635.26 of Mus musculus. Taxonomy (NCBI): domain Eukaryota; kingdom Metazoa; phylum Chordata; class Mammalia; order Rodentia; family Muridae; genus Mus; species Mus musculus. The sequence continues at coordinate 125,559,134 of NC_000070.6, read as the reverse complement.
TGTGCCTCAGCTCTTTGTACAGAATCGGCCATCTCCCCCGTATCTCTACCCTCTTCCTTACGCAGGTATATCCAGGATTTGTGAGAGTACCCATGAGTCCTTGCCCGACAGTCACATCTACATGACTAAGGAGGACACCAAGGGGAAAGAATCAGCTCCAAGGACTCCAAGTGACCCGAGGTGGCCTCAGCATAGTTACCTCTCTGTTTTCTTCTTCACATAGAACCCTGGGTCAAGCCCCAATTCTTACATCAGCCAGTTAACACCTTTGGCTTCAGCTGGACAGGGCTAGATGGCAAGCCTACTTAGATACCATCTCATGCACCATTAATGACAGCCATGACAGCCACTCACCAGAAAGCAGCTCCTGGTGCCCATTGGATAGATGAGAAAGTCAGTGGGGAGAGAGAACTTGTTCAAAGCCACATCTATAGCAGCCCTAGAATCAAGGCCATTTGCACCCCTTCCCCTGCCCTGTCCACAGTTCATGTGATGTGGCCAGTGCTCCTCTCAGCAAGAGTATCGAGCTTGAGTCCCAAGTGTCCCTTAAAAACATAATTCCAAGCTAGGGAGATAGCTCAGTTGGTAAAATGTCTTCTGCACAGGCACTAGGACCGGAGTTCAGATCCCCAGCACCTGGGTACTGCAGCACGGAGCTCTGTAACTTTGCTGTTGTTGAAAGGACAGACAGATCCCTGGAGTTCACCGTCAGGCCAGCTTGGACAATCTGTGAACTCCCGATTCAGCCTAGAGACTCTGCCTCAAAAAATAAGGTGGAGAGCAATCATGGAAGACACCTGATGTCAACCTCTGGCCTATACACACATGTACACACACACATACACACATACAGACATGTGCACACACTCACACATGCACACACTCATACGTGCACACACGCACGTACACCCCACATATAAAGGAAAGAAAGGAGTAATCTTCAAGGGGTTCAAAGAGTCCTCTGTAGTGTCCACAGGAAGGCTCATAGCTTCTGGGCCACTCGTCTCCACTGAGCTCATTCAATGAGTCACTTTCCAGGAGAAGGATGTGAAGTGGGGCTGATTCTCCCATCGTAAGGCAAATGCCTAACGCTCCCATTAATGTTTATCACACAGCAGAGCTGCAGAAGTGACAGCTGAGTGGAGGGGCCCTACAGCGTGTGGTGGAGAGTGTGAAGAACCTGACATGGGAGGCCCAGGCTCATCCCAGAGCTGCCCTCATCCAGAGACTGACCTTGGGCAAGTCCCTTCCCCATCCTGGGCTTCTGTTTTCTCTTCTGTCAAATGAAGGAGTTGAATTAGACGGTCCCCAAGGTCCCTAGGAGGCTGAACCTTCTAGGAGCCTGTGATTCGTGTTTCAATTAAAGTTCAGCAGACTGACTATCAGCAAATTTAATGACTCTTCAAAGTTGACCACGGCAGGCAGGCAGGAAAAAAAAAAGATAAATGTAATTTTATCAAAATGGGAGAAGATGAGAAAAAGCAAGCAAATAGCATTTTGGCGCAGAGGCCATGCTTGCCAGTCTATGGTGACCTAACGCCCTTGCATGGGGGAGAAAGGGGAGTGAAATTGGGTTCTCTGGAGAGCACCTAGGTTTGCCTTCCCAGACCCAAGGAGAGAGCGGGCCCTAGCCAGGGGCAAAACGGGACTCTTGGGGTTAATTTGAAATGAGGACAAGGGAAGAGGGAAGCCCCAGAAGAAAGTGATTTAAAGCTACCTAAAAGAGGGACTTATGACAGTCACAGCCAATTCTTCTCCATTTGACCCAAAGGCCTCCCAATCTCCTGGAATTTGGCCTGGGAGACTCTCAAATTGGGTATCTCCACCCCAGGGAGGTTAAAGGGTCTCTATGTGCCCTCAATTTCCCCCCAAGAAACACTACAAAGAGTGTGATTTAAGGAAAAATACTATTTGTTTCCCAATTTACAAGCAATTACACATGATTTACAGCCCAGCCTGCCTCTTGCACAAGCAGCCCCGTAATTTACAAGACCATAAAGTCCGGGGGCTCCCATGCTCCCGACACTGTAAATCTGGCCTGGATGGTGGCTCCGGGTGGAAATGATTAATCTGTCCTTCCAGGGATGAGCCCGCACAGCGCTACATTAGCAGGGGAAACATCATGCTGAGGTGGCACTTCTCCGCCACACCCGTGACACCTGTTTTGCACTGGAAGAGAAATATGGTCCAGGTCCCACGAGGCCAGGCCAATGAGAGGTGCCAGCCCGGGATGCAAGCCCAGTCACTTAAGTACTGGTGTGCATGTACCTTCTCTGTTGTCCTGTAGAAGCCCTGAGCCCTCTCTCCACAGGCCAAGTTCCAGCCCAGAGGGAACTTGTGACAACTCAAGCAGGAGATGGAATCAGACAGGCAGCAGCCAAGTGTCAGACACATAGACCATGGTTTGGCCTGGTCTGAGATTAAAGACTCTGCCAAGCCAACAGCGGCCTTGGAAGGTTCAGCAGCCAGCTTGGACTGGGTCAGCCTGCTTTAGGGATCTGCCAGGACAAAGATAGGCAAGGAGGTCAGCACTAGGGATAGCTCCTAAAAATACTGCCCGCCCAGAGATGTCCAGGAGTCCAACCCACCTGAGCAGTGGAGGCTAAAGAAGAACTTGGACTGAAAGAAAGGCCACATGGCCTCAACAAACGGGTTGGTCCTCATCCGCCCAAGAGCCCTGTCCCCTTCCTCTTGAAACTGGATGTCTTGAGACAGACACCCCTGAATCCCTCAAAGACTCACCAGTAACTTACAGCTTAAGGATCCTTCTTCCAGCCTGTCCCCACCCCTGCACTTTCTCCACACCAATTCTGAGCAGAACCTTGATCAGAATCCTTGCCTTCTGACTAGATGGAGACAGAGAAGTGCGTGACAGGAATCACTGATATTTGTTGTGTTCTTACCCCTCTGGAAAGAATGGCCCACTTCACTCTCTGGATTGAGGCTAAATTCTTTTTTTTTTTTTTTTTTTTTTTTAAAGATTTATTTATTGATTATATGTAAGTACACTGTAGCTGTCTTCAGACACTCCAGAAGAGGGCATCAGATTTCATTAGGGATGGTTGTGAGCCACCATGTGGTTGCTGGGATTTGAACTCTGGATCTTCGGAAGAGCAGTCGGGTGCTCTTACCCACTGAGCCATCTCACCAGCCCGAGGCTAAATTCTTTGAAAGACCAACAGCCCCGTGGAAGCTGCAGAAATGACTCAGTTGGTAGAGTGCTTGCCGTGTACGCACGGGGACCTGACTTCCATCTCCAGCAAGCTCAGAGAAGACCAGGTGTAATGTCAGAGCTGGGGAAGCCGAGACAGGAGGATCCGAGGGGCTCACTGGCCAGTCAGTCCATTCAAATTCATGAGTTCTAGGCTTAATGAGAGACCTTGTCTCCAAAAATAAGGTAGAGAGTGATAGAAAAAGATAAACATTAACCTTTGACCTCTGGCACTTGCTCAGGCACATGTACGTGCATGCGTTCGTGCGTGCATGCGTGCATGCTGGCTTATGCAGACAGACAAACAGACAGACAGATGCACGCGCACACACACACACACAGAGAAAGAGAGAGACAGAGAGAGAGAGAGAGCAAGAGAGAGAGAGAGAGAGAGAGAGAGAGAGAGAGAGAGAGAATAAAATCTGACCCCCCAGATAGCAGAGGACATTGGTATGTGGCCCCAGCCACCCTATTTCCAGAGCCTGCCTGCTTCACCACTGGATGACAGTGCTTCCATTAGATGAGCACTGTGAGAGAGTGCATGAGCCCAAGCACACAGATCAGCCTTTTAGGCCTGAGTTCTCACCCCCAGCTCCTGCCCACTCCTTCTCTGTGGACAGCTAAGAGATCAGGTAATGTGTGCTCCGAAGCCCAGGACTCCCTCCTGGTCTCAAAGAAGCCCTGAGTACTTCCCATTCATTGTCCTCTGGCCTGGCCTGGCTTTCTGACCTCAGAGCACAGCAGGGCCCAGCTGCAGTGTGGCAGGGGTCCCTACCACACTGAGGAAGGAGCAGAGAGTGCATGTCAGCTGTGGTTAGCTGGAGGGGTCAACACCAGGATGCAAGACCACAGTCCCAGTCCTGGAAGGGCACAAAGTGACAGCACAAGAGACAGAGAGGACGCAGAATGGAGAGTGACACTTGGCATATAGGAAGCAGGTACACTAGGTCATGCAGAAGGGTCAAGGAGATGCGCCCAAGTGCTTGTTAAGAAGCCCAGCCTTGCCACTCACAGGCAGGTTACCTAGACTTTCTAAGGCTCTGCTTCCTCATCTACATAATGGAACTCCAGACTAAAGCACACCCTTCCAAGAGTGCATGAAATGGCAGATCTGGAAGCCGTGGCAAAGCTCCCAGCAGATGTGAGTTTTAACAGTGTGCTAATGATTTTCACAGTCAAGGAGCCTGTCCTGAACCGCCTGGACCAAGAACCTGGAACACCAGCTGTATCCTCAGGCATTTGTGATGGAGGAGACCCCACTGACACAGACTGTCCGCAGCATCTCTCAGGTAAGAACAGAGAACCTTTGTGGATTCCTATCATGGAACATGGAAGGAATTCCCCTCTCTTCCCCCTCTCTGTCTCCTGTTTCCTCTCACCCTCTTCCTCTTTCAGTCCCTATCTCCAGCTCCTTTGTTTTCTCTACAACTGTTCAAACTCTCTCGCTTGCCTTTTGTCCTTTTCCCTTTCATTTCCTGCCTCCTCTGCCCCACCATTGCCCACAGGACAGACTACCTGGTTGCTATGGGGTTGGTGCCTGCTCTCATGAGACAAGGCAGGACCATCTCACTAAAGGTTTGGTTGACTAGAATCATCCCAGGTTAAAACATCCCTCATTCTCTGAGCAAGAACCATCTTAGCCTTTCTCTACGGCCACTTGTGGACAGCTCAGAAAAAAATTATCCTCCGTCCTTCCAAAGACCTAGCTTATAACTCCTCTTAACTGTCAGCATCCCTATGGTTCCAGCAGCCTCGTTCTCCTCACAAACCCCATTTTCTATCCCCAGCCCCGGCTCCATTTGAAGGCATGGTCTCATATGGCCCTTGCCAAGACCACTAACTGGAAGTCTGCATGGCCCATTTCTCTATCATCACGTGCTTCGGCGACAGACGTGCCGCTGGGCAACTCTGGGCACTGAAACCTCCATCTGAATCATACTTCTACTGCTGTTGACAGTCCTCAGTGTGAGTAAACACAGTGACTCATCCCAGAGACCAAGCCCAGGCACAGAGCCCTCCCTGCCCTCTCCCAGGGCACCAGCTAAATCAGTAGCCTCATCAAAGTGCCCAGTGCCACGCCAGCTCCCAAACCCTGCTCTTTCAGCTTCCCTCGGGAGATCAGAACCATGGATGGACAACGGACACCACCTCCTCTTGCCCCAAATGACTCTGACTCCCAAGGGCCTTCCTAGAAAATGCCCTCATTCAACAACTCAGTCCACACAGATAGGTTTCTGTCCAGGGGTCTTCTTAGAGGCTAAGAAGGAGCCAGCCAGAGCAGCCACAGGGAAAAGAGAGAAACAGGCACAGACAATGCAGGGGACCACCATTCCCCCTCATAAACTATCAGTGGGACTTATTGCAGTGGTGGATGGTGTTATTACATACTCGAGACCAGCTCCAGGGTAACCAGGAGGAGGGCAAGTCTGCCACCTGGAAACAGAACTTTTTGGGTTTGGTTACAGAATTCTGATCTTGACAGACTAGTCTCTCCTGAATAGAGTCTTCTAAATTTTTATTTTTATTTTGTTCATGTAAATGTATAGGTGCTTGTGCATCTGCATGGGTACATATGCAAATGCTGGTAAGTGTGTGAGCAGAGAGGCCAGAGGTCAACATCCAGTGTCTCTACCTTACAGTTTGTGACAGGGTCTTTCACTGAACCTAGAGCTCACAACTTTGGCTGGGTCTCTAACAAGCCCAAGAGACCTTCCCTTCCCTACTTCCTCATTGCAGAGGAGACAGCCAAATGAACACCCAGACATACAGACTTCTCAAGGAGGCTCAGTGTCCATGAAGACTTGGTCTGCTTGCTTGCTGAGTTTCTTTTCTCTTACGCAGTTTAGGACAACATGCCTAGGGAATGGTGCTGCCCATAGTGGACTGTGTCATCCCACATCAATTAACCATCATGACAATTCCTTCCAGACAGGTTCATGGTCCAACTAGAATACGCTTTTTACACAGAGACCAGGGTCAGACTCAGGTCCTCATGCTACACAGTGAGTACTTTACTATCTGAACCATCTCCTCAGGCTTCCACATGTTCTCTGTGGTAGACCTGCTCCATCATCCATCACTCCTCCACTCACTGCCAGGCATGTTGTTAAGCCTTATTAGTATATAAATGAAACCCTTCAAAGTGGGGAAGTGTAAATAGAGTGATGGGTTTGATGGGTAACCTACATGCCTGGAATGGAGGGCACTCACTATAGGGAGACTCTATTTCCTGAGGATGCCAGGAAGGGCTTCATTGTAGAGGAGACAGCCGAATGAACACCCAGACATACACACTTTTCAAGAAGGCTCAGTGTCCATGAAGACCTGGGTTCTGGCTTCAGACTTCTCAAACACATTTAGAATACAACACCCTTGCCAAAAATCACAGTCACTCACAGAAACCTAAAAATGTGTATATAACTCTATCATATAAGCCATTATACAATAAACCATTCAACTGAGACCAAACATGATCATGAGGAAGCATGTAACAGGAGCCTTGTCCCCAGGGCCAGGGTACAGGGTGAGGGTAGCAAGGTGGATGGAGACGATTTGTGTGGAAGATAGGATGGTCACTGGACATGTCAGCTGCTATTGCTTGCTAGAGACCCATGTTTTTAGGAACCAAAGATGCAGAGGACAGAAGAAAATGAGACTGTATAGATTAACAACAGAGCTTCTGCATCTCAAAGTTCCCTTAGAACTGTAGAGGATGACTTTGCTCCTGACTCCCTTGTCTGATCTAGGGGGGGTATTGTTCTAGCTTTGTGTCTGTCACTGTGATAAAAATCCTGACAAAAAGCAATGCAGGGGAGAAAAGATTTCATCTTATGGTTCCTGCTCACAGGCCACTGTAACAGAGAAGTCACAACGGCAGGAGCTGGAAGAAGCTAGTCAATCCCATAAAGAACAGAGAGCAATAACAGCATGCATTCTGCTTGCTTGCTGAGTTCCTTCATTTCTCTTACACAGGTTAGGACAACATGCCTAGGGAATGGTGCTGCCCATAGTGGACTGTGTCATCCCACATCAATTAACAATCATGACAATTCCTCCCAGACAGGCTCATGGTCCAACTAGATCTGGACTCTTCCTCAATTAAAACGCTCTTCCCAGATGAGTGCAGATTGTGTCAAGTTCACAATTAAAAACTAACCATAAGGGCCTGCCAGTGCTCTGTCACCTAGCTGGCTCATTCTAAGCAGCATCATTCTCCAGGTTCTATGGCCTTGCTCACTATGGTAAACTCTTGGAGCATACGTCACAGTTGATGAATGTTTTATAGGATGGGAAAAGGGTGGATGGATAGATCTGGTGAGTGGGTAGGCAATTGAATCCAGTTGCATGCCATCTGCTCTCCTGGCACTCCCTGCCCAAACCCATCTCATCTTTGCAAACTGGCTCCTGACACTTCTTCCCTGGGACCCTTCCTCCTCAGGTCTTCTGCATCACCTTTTAGCTCCTGAGAAATGGGTCTGCCGGCTCACTGGAGACAAACTGGGCCTGATTCCAAATTACCCTGTAGTGCCATTTGTAAGAGTCTTAGCTTTGCAACTGGCTTTTCATGACATCTCCCCTCAAGTAGCCTACAAATCCCCTAAGAAAGATGCTGTTCTTTCCTCCGATATGGTCCTGGACCACTGGGCAAGCCAAAGGAAGAACTCACAAGGTGAGGTACTTACAACAAGGGAGATGTGCCAAGCCACAAAAAGCAGTAGCCCGATAAAACCTAATTTACCTACCCTGGTATGCTGCTGGGTGATCTTGGGTGACTTCTCTCAGAACCTCTAGGACATGCTCAGTCTGGCTCTTCTGCAGCCTCTCCATGTGATACCAATGCAGCTGTCAATCATGGTGCCCTTTCTCCAAGCCATTGGAATGGGTACGTGTCCAAGCCGGCAAGTCAGCAGTCATCCTCCGTGCCCAGACATGGACTCCAGGATGGGCATGGGCATGTGACCAGTTTAGTGTTATAGGATGCTTGGCAGAGGGAAAGTCTTTCCCACTAATGGAAGAAAGCCTGTGCTATATGAAGAACAGAGGAAAGCTACATCTGGGTCTCACAGAAATAAAGTCAAGAATGTTATGACCTGATCTGCTAGTTCTAGCTGTTCCCAAAGCGGTCTGAACCTAGACTGTCCGATGGCGGCAGCCTGCTAATTCCTTTTGCTTAAGCTATTTTGATTTGGGTTTCTAAAAATCAACACAGCACGAATTCTATTTGCACCACAAGGAAAGATGAGAAATAAACAAGTAGTTTGTGGCATGTGTGTTGGTGGCCAGCTGTGGTTCCTAGCCCTCTGTTCTTTCCCTCAGGGCATCCAGGTTCAACTTCACACCAGGCTGGAAAGAAGACGTGAAGTCCAGAATGGGTGGGATCTGCAGGATCCTGGTCTGGCTGGGAGTGAGTGGGGGGATGGATCAAGAAGGTCTTCTCAGAGTATCTTAGCAGTAACAGCTCTTGAAGATGAAGGCTTTTCCCCACGATCTTCAGTGGAATACCTCTAAGTGAGACACCTCTCTTACATGATCTTAGCTTGTGTGTAAGTATTTTATTTAGGGTGAACCGAGGCTACATATGGACCCTGGAAGGTGGGAAAGGAGTTTTCAGGTAAATAAAAATCATTGGCTAGAGTTCTGTGAATGCCTCATCTGTGTGGAGAGGCCTTCCAGAAATCCCAGGTACTTGCTGGGCAAGTACATATGGAGGGGAGGTTTGAACTTGTAGGTCTGCCAAGGACTATTTGAACTTCCCCAGATAGAGGATGTGGGGGGTCGGACTCCCCAGACAAGGTCAGAAAAAGGGGAAATCCTGCTGGTTAAGGGAGTCTGAAGCTATCTAAACTTGGTAGACTGTGCTTTTAATTAGCAGGGTTTTCTACAGAGACTCTGCTTTCACTGGGTGAGGGTGTTTACACATGGAGGTCAAGAAGCTTGCCTCAGTCCTAGGAAGGCTGTTGGGTGGCCCTCGGCAGCTCCAACCCTCCATTCCAGATGTCCAGGTGGGTGGTCGCAAAGGATGGTCCTGCCAGCTCTTCTCTGACAGAGTCACCAGCAGCCTCTTGTCCCCCCTCCTTTTCTTCTGTTCATTATGCAAATGGAGCTTGGAGTCACCGAGGCTTAATACACTGCTGGGAGTATGCAGGGGGATGTCCCCAGTGCACCTCTCTGCAAAGTAGAACCCCTCCCTGGGCCTGGCAACCCTGCACTCAGAAACCCCTGCACCAATGGTAAAACTTCTCTAAGCAGAAATGAATCAGGCATCTGGGCAGGCAGAAGAGAACTTGAAGAAGCATGGACGGTTTATTCAGTTTCAGTCAGCATCCCAACACCTCTATATGAGACAGCTCCCAATCCTTCTTCACAGCGGGCTCCTTCATATGCTTGCAGTTCAACAAGGCTATTTCAGAAGAAACTACCAGACCTAAGAGTCCCATTAACAGCCTCACAGAGCCCCCATATTGAATGGGATGATGTGGAGCCTGCAAGAACTCTACTCTCCCTAGGTCCCAAGATCCAGACGAGGCTGGACATGGGTAGGTTTGACTGGAACGGCCCAGGTCTTCTCGGTGTCAGCATCTTGGAAGGGGCATAGTAGGTGCACCCTATCCCAGTCAGCTTCTAGATGAAGAACTGCCTGGTAGTCAGTGCCTTTACCTGGTAATCACATGGCAAAAGAGAGGGCCAGTGCAGGAACAGGACCTAGAGAAATGGATCTTATCCCAACAAGGTCCTACCACCTCCAGGGCTTCCCCCACTTCCCCTCAGGCTGGACAGCCCAGGTACAAGGAGCCTAGCTTGGGGACACTAGAAGGGATGTGACCCATGTCTTAAGCACTTTCTATGGTAACATTTTTCTCGTAGGGTCTAAACTAGGCATGGTTACTCCTATTGAACAGACCAGGAAACTAAGGCTAAGGGGAAATGTGATTTGCCCAAGCTAACTGACAGTAGAGGTAAGGATTCAACTCCATGAGAGATTATTTTCTACACCATGGACTGAAAGAGGGTCCCCAAGCTCAGCTAAGGGTCCCCGAGGAGTCCAACTTGCTCAGATAGGTTATCACCAATATCAATGTCATCTTTGCACATCAGGTGTCCATTGGCCCCCAAAGTGCAAAGACTTGAGGGGGACTTCCACTGGGGTTCCCTGGGAGGCAAGTAAAGATTCAATACTGCCTGCCAGCCTGGCATCTGCCCCAAGCCAATAGAAGAACAGCCAATATCTAGATGATTGATTACATCACACACGTGCTCCGTTCCTAGGTTCAAATCCAACAGCTCTGGGGACAGCCCGAGACCTCACTGCAGGGCCTGTCCCCCACCCAGGACATAAGCTTGCTACGTCTGTCCTCAGGGTCTTTGCTTGTGATGTTCTTTCCTGCAGTCAGGCCATCCCCTGCTCTGTTCAGCCATTTGCTTGCCACTTTAAGGAGCAACCCTCTCCAAGCCCAGAATGAGGTGTCGAAATGTTTTTAGACAGCACAGCAGGTGTTCCTAAGCAGTGAACAGTATCCAAAACACACCTGATTTCAGCACAGCATAGTGGACAGTTCCTGCACTGGCCTCAGCTGTTTTTCTCAGTTTGGGGAGGAGGTGAGGCGCAGCAGCAGGGGCTAGGGACTGCAGCTATGTGTCTGCCTCCTGTCCTCCAGCGGGATGAGTCTGAGGTGTGTCTACTCGGTTCTTCAAACCTTATTAAGAGTGAGCCCCAATTGCCCACAGCAATAACCAGCTCAGTATGCTACTGGCTTTGATCCCTCTCCCGTCACACAGTCTCGGACTCCTCCACTCCTGTTTCTTCCCAAATAAGCTCTACCTGCACTCATGTCCTCATCTGAACTTCTACTTTCAGAAGCAATGATCACACAAAGCCATGAAGACTTCCAGTGGTGGTGGAGTCATGGGAACACAGGTTAAAACATAAACTGTATACATTGTAACCCAAACGTCCCTTCCGGACCAATGGATAAACAACGTGGTCCACACACAGCTGAATGCTATTAAGCCTGCAAAAAGAATAACTTGCTCTATCCACCATAACACAGATTAACCTCAAAGACATTCTAAGCAAAGCAAACCAGACATAAAGGGGCCGGTACTGTATTGTTCTTCTTATGGGAAGTACCTAGCTAGTATAGACTCAGAGAGAGACAGGGAGTAGAGCAGTGGCTACCAGAGCCTGAGTGAGTGGTGGGAGAAAGAGGAGATGAGAGGATGGGTAGAAGAGTAGATGGTACTATCTGAGAGAGTGGGAAAGTTCTAGAAGTCGATAGTAGTGACCAACATTATGTGTACAACATTATGAACATACTCTGTGCCGGTAACCTGTACCCTTAAAAAATGGTAAATTCATGTTGTGCTTATTTTACCATAATGAACAACTTTTAAGTTTCTGTTGAAAAAATGGTAAATCCTGACCCACTATTTCACAGTCAGAGTTGCTTGGGCCAAGTGCAGCAAAACAAGCCGATTCTAAGCTTACTTAAAAGGCAGGACAACAGAAGAACAATACAGAGTGCATCCTGGTGTGAGGGAAACCAGGAAGGTGGGATCCCTGTGAACATCAGAGAAGCCTTGTCCTGCATCACTGTGCACACACAGCCAACCTACCCTGCCTTTAGTGGCACCAAATGCTTCCCTGACTGCTTCCCCGCTGGCCTGCGGGTCCCAGGAGCAGCCACCCACAAGTCTCAGACTTCCTCAAGTAGAATGTGCCTGATAAATACGAACCCTTGAAGGGAAGGGAAGGAAGGGAGAGCATGGAGGTCTCTTGGAAGAGGGAAGCCAAAGTAGGTAAGAGCTCCTCCAGTCAGACTCAGAGAGGGAAGCTTTAGGCTCTACTGAGTTATCCCAGGAGCAATCTTGAGTGGCAGGGGGCAGGTGTGGGGGATGGGAGGTGTGTGCGGTGAGGTGGTCAGGGAATGAGCTCTTGCCGACCCACCTAAGGCTTCCAGGAAAGTGTCTGTAAACTAGCAGAGGCTTCGTTGCCTTTTCTCCTTTGCTGGTCTCAGTCCAAGAGGGCATTCAGGGCTGCGTGCCTAGGCATTCACGGCTCCCTCTGTTACGCAGAACGTGCCCTATGAAACCACCCAATGAGCCCTTAGACATAGAATCTCTGGCTGATGAAACCAAGTCAACAGGGTACCCCCTCAAACTCTCCCTTCTTCCAGACACCTGGGGTCTTAGCAAGAGAGGCTTAAGGAGCCCACACACCAAGTTCAGTCACTCTCCAAATCCCACCATCCACCACAAGGATGGGGACCCGGAAACTATGAAACCAACCACATCTCAATGTCTTCTCATAGTTGAGGAGACAGCAGAGGCTGGTCCCATCTCCTCAGCATGGTCCTCGGATCTCCCAGTTCCTCCCTCCCGTCCTCACGGAGCATGAGTCATTACCTGTGTCTGAGCCTAAGTGGCTTCTCTCCCTTTCCATCCCATACCAGCCCAGGCCTAAAGTGAGCTTCCCTAGGAGTCCTGCTTCCTGGGTGGCATGGACTGGTTCACCTCCTCTCCATTTGAGCATTCCTGTGAGCCACATCCCCAGCACCTACAGTCTGCTCCTTCTCCCTCACTAATACAGTGTGAAGTGTCAGAGAAAGTATAGCCAGCAGGCTCCACACTGTCCCCAGCTGTCTCTCCCAATAAAGATGGCTGTCAGTCTCCTCTCTCCTTAGAAGCCTGCTTGCTGCTGAAGTCAAGTAGACAAGGAATCGCATCCCATGAGGGCCATCGAGCTGCTCCCTACAAATTCCATCCTTAGCTCTGAAATGGGGTTAAGAATCCTTCACGTGGTCTATTCTTACAAAGTCTCAAATGGAATCCCGGGAGCCCCTCCCAACACCAGGCTCTGCTGATTTCAAGATCTGAAACCCAGTCTGCCTTAATCTTGGAGACTTGTAAGTCATTATTATGCTAAAAGCTCTGACCAGTTCTGCTTGAAAAGGAGGCCAGAGCTGGACCTTGAACTCACCAATCTGCCCTGATCCTGTGCACAGCTGGCTGCGGAGCCTGAGCCGAGCTGGTGTGTACAGAAATAGCTCAGTCTCTGGCAGGCCAGTAGATGCTCAATTAACAGACTCTCTTCCCCTGACACTCCCCCTCGAAGAGCCAGATATGCAGAACATGTTGAAAATTGAGGTAATAAAGCCATTCCCTGAGAGGCTTCTTGTGACAGCTCTGATGACACCTTCAGGGGAGGGGGCTGGAGAGAATGAGGTCCGGAGGCACAGCTCCCTGAACCAGCTGGCTGATTCTAGGGAGGCTGTCCTGCCCTGCTGAAGGGGGCGGATGAATCCTGCCAGATTTGAATGCTTCCTAATTCTCCTGAGGGCTTCTCTGCTGACAGCCAAGACCCACCCACCCATTAGCAGGACTTGGTGGCCAGAGCAGCAAGAAGAGGAAAATCAGCGAAAAGGAAACAAGGCAATAAACAGAGTCCACCCCACCAAGCGAGCCCCAGAGCCCCATCTGGAGCTGAGTCGGAGGGCGGGACCCACAGGGCAGTACCTCCCCTGCCTGGACCAGAGACCCAATGGGGCTGCCCTCCGCAGCTCCCAGACCCCTCTCCACAAAGCCTCCGTCACGTCCACTGATTATGGCAGTGTTCCCTACTACAGCATAAACGAATGCATTATGTCTTTGTTATGCTAATGTCATAGCACGACGCAATTTAAATAGCACTTCCAGAGAAATTAAGTATGTTCATTGACACAGTGAAATGTTTTCACCCTCGATGTAACCTTCACAGATTCTGTACAAAATCCATCAGTCAGTGAGCTATTCATTTGCGAATGCTTAGCAATTATTATGCTAATGCCTCACAATGCATTACAGCAAATTCTCTGTAAGTGGCAGGAAGTGCAGCTGCCTGGCACGCTCCGCACCCAGATTACAGGGCATCTATCAATATACTAAGTCATCGTTGCATCTTAGGTCCAAACACGTTTTCAATCCAGCCTACCAGAGCAGACCACCCTAGTCTCAGGGACCGAGCTAGAAAGCAAATGTCAACACATCCTCTGAGGTCTCAGGATGGCGAGGTGTAGCAGTAAGCTACTGCCTCATAACAAACATTGTATAACTCAACCCTGTGACTCAGTAGCTACTGCAATCTAAGCATACATTGCTCAAGAGCTGGGCCAGACCTAGGCTGGGCGTGATTGCTAATCTTGGTTGTCGACTTCAGTGGATTGAGAATCAGCTAAGAGGCAAGTCACTGGACATACTTGTGAGGAGTTTTCTTTGCTGTGTTTACTAAAGTGTGAATGCCCCCCCCCCATCTAAATGTGGACAGCACCTTCTATTGCAGCCTAGATAAAGGTGGTCTCAGAAAATAAAGCTTTGTTCTTTTTGCCTGCTTGCCTTTGTGTCTTGCTGGTGAGTTCATCTACTCTGTTGCTGCCAGCACTGCTATTGCATTCCTTCACTGATCTAAGACCCTAACTTCTTTGGGTTTCCAATGTGCTCCAAAGACCAGTGGCTCTCCAGGAATCTCTGAATCTCTAGCATCAGATGGAGACTTCGGAGGCATGCGGATGGAGCAGCTACCAGGCTCAGTCTGTCTGGTGTGCATCTACTGTTGGATAATGTTGGATCAGATTGGATTATGTGAGCCAAATCTAACAATTTTCTTTTATATTTTTACCAATGCATGAATATATCCTACTATGCATGAATGTGTGCTTGTGTGCGTAAGATATCACAGTGAACATGTGACCAGATCCCCACTAAGCAATGTGGAAGGGGCACAGGAAAGGAAAGCTTGGGATACCAGATCTGAGGCTGGACAGGAGGGACAATGGGGGTAGGGAATGAAAGATGGTTGAGATGAGGCAGCTCTTGGCCAACAAATAGAGAATCTTCCTCAATGCCCTGGCTGCTGGTATGTCTGTGGATTGAAGGGACTACCATCATGTTTAGGATGGCCACATTTAGTACCCTAGCAAAGGCTGATTGTCAGTCAGGGTATGGGGGTGACTTGATCTTTTATGTCCTATCATCTAACACACTAGGCTGGCTTGGGTGACAGTGACAGGATTCCTAGAGTACACCTGCATGCGGCAATTCTTTTATTTTCAAAGATCCGTCTATGTGATGTGTATGACTATTTTGTCTACATGCTATGTGTGTGTACCACATGCATGCCTGGTGAGCATGACTCTCAGAAGCAGGCATCAGAACCAGTGGGACGGTTACAGGTGACTGTAACTCACCACGTGGGTGCTGGAAACCAAACCCAGCTCTTTGCAAAAGCAGCAGGTGCTCTTAACCACTGAGCCACTTTTCTATCCCCTCTGCAGGAATCCTTAGGTTTAGAAACAGCACAATATCCTTTTGGTGATGTTCTGTTGGCCAAATCATTCAATTGCTACTGGGCAGCCCCACTGAGGAAAGGAAAGCAGATTTCTCCTCTTGGGAGTTGACACTCCAACAATGCAAAGAGCCTGGGCAGAGAGAAGAATGAAGAGCTGGCCTTTGGCCATAACCCCTGCTTGGAGACCTGTGAGTACACCAAACCAAAGCACCAGAGAGGCTGGTGCTAGCCAGTCTCCTCCAACGCCTTACTCAGCTGCAACAGTAGGGAGAGATGAGTCAGCTACGGTCACAGTGTGGTATGCCGTTCTGGTCAAATGCACCTGGCATTGAGATGAACTGGAGACTCCAGATCCCCTGCCCTTGCTACAACAGAGTCCCGACTTTGTGGTCCGCCCTCAAAGAGCCATTCATTCTCTCATTGGAACCAATGGCATGGTCATTGAGCCCACAGTCCAGGGTTAGGAATGTGACTGAGAATCATGACCCAGTTCTGACCCACTTGAAGCTCAAAGGCTGTTTTAGGTCTCGTGAAACAAGCCACCAAGCTATTAGATGTCTAAGAAAAGCCAGAGCTCAGAGCACTGGTTCAGAAATGCTTCCGGCCTGCATGAGCTAGTGTTGGGCTTGACCATGTATAGTCTTTCCAAGGGAACTCGCTGTAATGGAGGCCATACTCAGCATCCCATGCTCCCTGGACTCAGCTGATGAATAAAGAGGCCGGGCACTTGACCCGAAGACAGATGCCCTATGGCCTGACTCATAAAGAATGGTTGAGTTAATCAGCTCATCTCCTGGGAATATGGACTCATAAAATGAAGGGAGTTGCTGGCCAGTGGTGGCAGGAGTTGCTGCTGAACGATCATGAGGCAAGGGCAGGCCAGAGAGGGCAAGATGGATCGCCTGTGCACAGCAGTGATGGGGCCAGGAGCCACGGCTCTAGCGGAGAGGGAGGACGTACATTAGTTCCTAAAACTACAGTGCTTAAAGACGGGAGGAGGGATGGAGGTGAGAAAGAGAGGGAACATCTATCCTCTAGGGCACCTGGATTCCAGAGGCTTTGTAGTTCTGTCTTGGGCTCTGCACACATCTTGAGAGGAAGGCCTCTTGTGCACCACTCAGCAAGTCCAACACCGCTCTCCACGCACTCACACGTCTGACCTGTCTTCACGAGCTTCTCGGGAGAGCTCCCTTCGAGAGTCTGGCTTTATTGCTGCAGGACTGACAGGAAGAACCAAGCCACAGCCCCCCTTTCTCCACCCAGCATGCTTGAAGAAAAAAACTGGGGTTGGGGGTTGGGGGTTGGGGTGGGCGGGGAGATGATTCAGTCAAATCACATAGTGCATGCAGGCCTAGACTAGGCCCTGGTTTCAAACTCCACCTGTCCTCATGGCTTCCTGTCTGACAAACTCGTCTGGCTATGCCACCGCATGAGAAACGTGGTCAGGGAGAGTTATGCCTTATGTTCACTGTGTGCCCACTAGGTACCACACTGGCTCAAGCACAGAGGATATCACATTGAACAAAGTCCCTTCTGGAGAATAGCTACCAGTTGAGAGCGTTGACAACAGCTAGGAATCCAGTAGGATGCACTCTGAGCAGCACATGACAATAACCAAGCTCTGTCCTCCAGACTGTCTCCAAGTCCTCCCCACTCCAACCTAGCTCCTCCTCTAGGTCCTCCCCACTCCAACCTAGCTCCTCAGTCCTATCCTTGGTGTCATTAGCTCTACCGACCCAGTCAGGACAGGTGCCCCAAAGCCATGTTTTTCGAACCCCGGCTTGTCTGGGTAGATGGTCAAGCTTTGGACCAGGCATGCTGAATACAATTCTCCAGGCCCCATCCAGTCTCATATTCCACCTTCCCCTATGGCTTCCATGAAAACAGAACTCAGCCCACTATCCAGAAAGGATAGCAGGGAGAGATGCAGTTCTTGAGAAAGGCCACCAAGTCCCCAGTCAAAAGCCTTGTGTCCTTACTCTTACAAGTGTGCACCTAGGTGGTGGGGGTGTCTTGTTAGAAAGGCAGACAGAGCGCTCTCTGGGATGAAGTAGGAGAAGGGCCTGAGGTCATTTATTTAAGGGACCCCCAGGGTCATGCAGGAATTAGACGATGCTCTGCCCCCAGTTCGGGCAGAGTCTCTGAAGGACAGTCACTAGCCTTTCCAAGCCAGTCCCTGGTCAGGCATGGTGAAAGACAGAGCAGAGCTCCGCTAAGCAGTGTTGAAGGGGGACAATACAGGAGAAGGTAAGGAGCCAGATCTGAGGCTGGACAGGATGGAGGGAGTAGGGGATGAGAGATGTCTGAGGGGAGGCAGTTGTCAGCGAACCAACAGAGCAAGGAAATCACCAGAAGTCTCAGAGGGCCCTGGACAACCAAGAACCCTCTCCAGGACCTGTCATTCCCATTATGGTCTCCAAAGGGGCCCTAGCAGACCCTGGCTCACACGCTGCTGTGGCTGCATCTGCCCCCGCCCTTCGCATGGCACATGCCTGCCCCTGTGCACAGCTGCACATGGCCACAGTCACATGGCCACTGCAAGCCCCATGCACACAATCATACCCAGTACTCTCTTCCGGGTCCTGCAGTCACCTGCACTATCTTGGTCATGGTGCTCATGGGCACACGTGCATGAGCACGCCCTTGCCTACACACAACATTCTCATCCTGCCCTACATATATGTACATGTGCATACGAACTCTACTATGGGCACACGGAAGTACGTACTGACGCCTGCTCTGTCCACTCCTGCTCACCTCTCACACCTCCAGTCACGGGGAAGCAATTACTGCAGGGAGCACTTAGTGAGCACTTCCCACGCCTCAGACTCTGTTCTTAGGACTCTCTAGGTGTTCTGTGACCACGGCCATTCTCATTCCACAGCTCTGGAGGCGCAGAGATGTGGAGGCATTTTCTCAAGGTCACACAGCTACGAAACAGCCGAGCTGAGCCTCCAAGCTCGCCCAGCTCCTGACACTGCTCTCTGCTGCTTAACTGCACAAATGTTCACAGCATGCAGCCTTCAAAATGGAGGCCCTTCTTGACCCTCCTATACGTGGTCTCAGGTCACCTTCGCACTCCTGCCCCTTGGGACATCTATTGGTGCCAGGCACTGCCAGATACCAGAGTGCTGTAACCTGGTGTCTGTCTCTCCCGCTGCTGCCCACTCCCGGGCAAGGATTCTGCTTTTGACCTGAGCTCCCACATGTAAGAATCTGGGTGCAGGGTAATGACTGAATGGAATACATAGCTACACTGTAACATAACATGCACCATGCGCATGTGAACATACAAGCGAGGAGCCAAGGGTCCCCAGGCTCACATACTCACCCGAAGCTACAATCCACCCTCATCTTCTCATAGGTTGACTGTCACATGAGCAAACACAAGTGCACACACACACACACACACACACACACACACACGCACACCATGCACACGCACGCACACACGCACAGAGTAAGGATCTAACTGGTCCTCACATGTTTACACATTCCCACATTCTCTTCTGACCCTCATATTCTCTGTCTCTGTCTGTCTCTGTCTCTGTCTCTGTCTCTCTCTCTCTCTCTCTCTCTCTCACACACACACACACACACACACACACACACACACACGCACGCACGCTCGCGTACACGCACACATACACACAGAGTGAGGATCTAAGCTACCCTCACATGCTTGCATGCTCTCACATTTTTTCCTGCCCTTTTTTTTCATGCATACACACACATACACCCAGGTGCTATGACTCAACTCTCACATTTACACAGCCACTGAGCACACCCAGGCACACTTTCACCCTGCTTTGACCCTTGAGGCACCAGCGAAGGGCAGGGCGGGGCGGGGTGGGGGAGGGGGGTATGGGTAGGTACAGAAGGGAGTAGGGCAGCTACAAACTCAGGCTTGGTAAGCAGGACTGAGGGAGCAGAAGGGAGGGAGTCACTCTTGAGGGACAGCCTGAGCCTTTCCTCCAGGTCTCCTCCTCGGCCAGATGAAGGGGCACCTTCACCCTGGCATCATCTGACCATATGAGCAAGGAGCCCTGCCACGAGGGTCATCGTGAACAAACAAAGCACAAGACCTAATTAATCAGGACATACCAAGCCTCGGGGACAGCTCAGGAGGAGCCAGGCACATGCAGAATGGGCAGCTGAGGAAATTAGAGGGACCATGTAGGTGGGGTTCTGCACGTCCGTAGCAAGAAGCGAAAGAACATTCCTAGCCACGTGTGATAATGCGTACCCTTAATCCCATACTCCAGGGGAAGAAGCGGGTAGATCTCTGTAAGTTCAAGGCCAGCCTGGTATATGAATCAAGTTCTAGGTCAATTCAAGGCTACATAAAGAGACCTTGTCTTAAAAGAAGGTGAAGGAAGAGGAGGAAGAGGAGGAAGAGGAGGAAGAAGAGGGAGAGAAGGAAGAAGAGGAAGAGGAGGAAGAAGAGGAAGAGGAGGAAGAAGAGGAAGAGGAGGAAGAAGAGGTAAAGGAGGAAGAAGAGGTAAAGGAGGAAGAGGAGGAAGAAGATGAATGAAAAAAGAATACAGACCCCTGAATCTCAGCGTGCTTTGACCGAGCTACCCCACAGTGGGTGTTCAAGACCACTGAGGCTCCCAACTTTAGGAAATAGGACAGACCTGAGATGGCAAAGCAGGTCCTTTCTCTTCAGAGCTTTCAAGGGGAAACTGAGGCAAAGTGCAAATAGGCAACTGTGATCCTGCTTATCTTGTCCCCTCCTCGGGCCCCAGAGCAGTCTGTCCATCCCTAGTAATACTGGCAGAAGGCCAGGAGCCCCGGTGTTCCACAGAGGATGCACCTCCTCCTGCCAGCCAGTCCACACTAAAGTCAAGGCCACCCACCTCCCACGGAGCCAGGCTCAGAACACTGGCCTCAAAGCACAGGAGTTCCCAGGACTGAGGCAGGCCCTGTGGCTAAGGGAATTTGCATGTGACAAGCCTGGGCAAAGGCAGTGGTCCTTCCTGCATGTGTCTCTGGAGCCACATCAGGGGCAGCATGAGTTTTCCTTGAGAGACAAAGGACAAGTCTGGGTGAGAGTCTTGACTTACAAGCCACTAAGGGCAGAGGCTTTTCAAAGGCTCCAGAGAGTGGGAGGAGCTGTTACTAAACCTCAAAGGGCCTGGTACTTCCTGTCCCTCCAGGCTGCTGTTGGTCTTTGCCATCTCTCAGGCCTCCTGCTGCAAAGCTAGAAGAGGGTTTGAGTTCCTCTGTGCCTGCAGCACACCAGGGGGGTTTTCTGTCTGATCTCTTATAGAGTGGTCCCCAGCAATGAAGGATGTGGACTCACCCCTCCCTCCTCACTATGGCATCTCAGAGGAGGAAGGACTCAGTTCCTTCAGGCTAAAGGAGCTTTCCCCAGGGTCCTATACCCAGAGACCCACACTTCCTTCTCCCTCATCTCTGACATTCCCTGGAGACTGCTATGGCATCCACTCATTGCCCAGGAAGAGAGTCATTGGAGGAAGCTTTTGTTTTAGCGTTCTAAGGGTTGACATGAGGGCATGACGCCCACATGACAGTCTGCATTCATTCACACAGCAGTTGGTCTGCCCACCATTCTGTTTATCATTCATCCATTAGTCTGTCTATACAGTCATCTATTCATCCATCTATCCATCTGGTCAGTCACACGCCTGTCCATCAATTACAGTTAGTTTTAACTGTCAACTTGACCCAACATAGAATCCCCTCGAAACCGTCTCAGTGAAGGATTGTCTGAAACGGGTCTGCAGTTCTCTCTATGCGGTACTGTCTTAATTAAATTAGTTGATGTGGGAAAACCCAGTCCATGGTGGGTGGCACCATTCCCTAGGCAGGACATCGAGAGCTGAGCTGAGTAAGAATAGAGAACTCAAGCTGAGCATAAGCAAGCATGCATACGTTTCTCTCTCTCAGATTATGATCTTGGATGTGATATGGGACCAGCTCCTGCCCCTGTGACTTCACACAAATGCACTGTAACCCTGGGATTGTGAGATAAAAGAAACCCTTTCTCACCTAATGTGCTTTTTGTCAGTTTTTTTTTTTAATCATAGCAACAGAAAGGAAACAAAAGCACCACCCTTCTATCCATCTGTAAATACAGCCATCCGTCCATCTGACCTGCTCACCTACCCATCCACCTGTCTGTCTGTCTATTTATCCACCCATCTGTCCATCTGTTTGCTCATCCAGTTATCCGCCTACCCATGCATACCTTAGCTGATACTTTGGGATACTTCTGAGCTGGGGCTGTGCCAGGCAGCAGCCTCAGAACAAATGAGAGGAATCAAAACAGTCCCTGTCCTCAAGGCGCTCCCAGCCTGGTCAGTGAGAAGGCGGGAAACAGATAAATGACAAGATAATGTGATAAGTACAGTTACCCAGCTACGAACAAAGAGCTGTGAAAACACTTCAGCCCAAGCCTGGAGGAACAAGCGCTTAAGAAAGGCTTGTCAGAGGAGGTGCCATGGAAGCTGAGTCCTGACAAATGGATGGCAGCGTGGAAACCAGGAATAGGAGAGAGCTCATTCCAGCACACCTCAGAGGTGTCCTGTGACAGCCTTACATCCACAGCTAATAACTTTGAGGTTCCAACTAAATCCACTCCAGACATTAAATTCAAACCTCAGACAGTCATTTCAGACCTTGGACTAGGAATAGAGCCGTATAGAAAATAATCACCCAGACCTCTCAAAGACATATCCTTCCCCTAGAACACTAGCAAGTTCGTGTGGGGGTGAGGGGGGCTGTGCTTAACTCAAGCTGGCTGGCTGCTCCTTTGTCCTGTGGAAGAAAGTCTGACAAAGGCTGAACACAACCGAGCATATATCACTTCCCAAGTCAAGCGAGTGGGCTAAGAAGGCAGAGTTCAACATCCCTAAAGTCATCAGATAGGCAGTGCTATGGGTCAACTCCACGGCTGCCAGGCAAAGAAGGTCCTAGAGCAAGAGTTCTCAACTCTTGTGGGTTGCAAACCTCTTTGGAGGTTGAATGACTCTTTCACGGGGATCACCTAAGACCATAGAAAAACCATTTTACGTTCTGGCTCATAACGGTAGCGAAGTTCCAGTTCTGAAGTAGCAACGGAAATAATTTT
Source organism: Mus musculus (assembly GCF_000001635.26). NCBI lineage: Eukaryota > Metazoa > Chordata > Mammalia > Rodentia > Muridae > Mus > Mus musculus. The sequence continues at coordinate 125,536,508 of NC_000070.6, read as the reverse complement.
ATGGTTGGGGGTCACCACATGAGGAACTGTATTAAAGGGTTGCAGCTTTAGGAAGGTGAAGAACCACTGCTCTAGAAGCAAAGCTTGAGACAGGGTTTGAGTTCAAGCCATCTGCCTGAGAGCTACTCCAGAGAATACTGATGGAGAAGACGGGGGGGGGGGGGTGTGGGGGGGGGTGGTGTGTGTGAGTCAGAGTGGGAGGGGTGTGGCTGAGCAGATCATCCAGGAAACCCTGGGGACATCATGGTCAGACTCTGAGCTAATCCCGCCAGAAGGCAAAGGAGCAGAGTGTTTGTCCTCCCATTCCGAGCATCACTGGCTTAGGGCTATCCCCTACAGCTTCAGGAATCCAACACCTGTTGCCTGGAAAGGCCCTCAGTTAAGCACCTGCAACAAAATCCTGCCATGATGTAAGTCCCCCCCACAGGCTACAGACAGTGCTCAAACCAAGGTCACCAACTGAAAGGGAGAGTGGTTCCGGGAGGCAGGAGCTATCTTCCTTCCAGCATAAGGATATTCCACTTAAGGATATTCAAAAGAAACCTGAGTAATTAGGAAGGCACAGCTCTGAGAAACGATCAAGAGACAACGCAAGCATACAACCAACTGCGGGATAGAATTCCAGCAGGGGACAAAAGGGTGGCCCTAGGATCCAAAAGGTGAAGGGAAACCAAAAGCCTGTCCCAAGCCCTGTCCCCTTGGGGTCCTAACAACTCTTGGTGGAGGGGCATCAGGTAGGGGGACCTTATGGGACAGGAAAGAGGAACCTGGAAGACCTGTGGAGCACCTAATGACCCTGACCCAGGGCAAACACCAGCCATGGCCTGTACCTAGATAGACATCCATCCGGAGCCTCTCTGTGGGAAGCCTGGAGTCCGCTCAGGGCTGAGCAGGCCCCCGAGTAACTTTCCTCCAGAGCGCGGCAAAGTAAAACTCCTCAAAGTGCCGAGTCACAGGAAACGCCAAGATTCTTCACACACAGAATAATGAGGCAATAAAACTCAACTATAAAGTTAAATAATTTACCATAAATATCTAAAGCTCTCAAATTATTCTCTACATTAACTGCCTATGTTTAAAACGATCTTTGCATTCACTATGTCACAGATGGCGAAAGCAAGACAAGAGAGTCCTTGACAACTCTAACTGCAATTAGCCCTTCCCAGCTGCGGTGATTTAAAGGCCTTTTCAGTTAAGCTGAATGAAACACCCGCGCTTTATAAATAAAGGCTTTACCAGGCCCGACAATGAAGTATTTGAAACGTACAGGCCTGAGCCACTGGGGAGGGGGTGGCAGGGGAAGGCTGTCACCACATCCCCAAAACTGCCTCCCCAGACCCTCAGCCGTGGTCCCTCCCTCCTGCCTCACTCATTTGATTGCATATGCTCTCTACTCCCGCTCAGACTGCAGCCTCCTCCCCTAGGTCGGTCCACACTTCCCAATTCCCACCCAGACGCACACGCATCTCCATTCACATTTCTGTTGCACCAATGTCCTCTACACAGAACCCTATCACACACACACACACACACACACACACACACACACACACACACACACAGAGAGCATATAGCATATAGCTCAGTTGGCTGTACATCTCCAAGGAAGCAAAATGTGCAGGACCATGAAAAATTTTGTACTGTGTAAAGGCCAAATAAGGTCAGACATGTCAGCGTCTGTGGCTGAGTCCGGGTACCCTGGCCTCCTCTCCAGCTGGCCCAGAAGGAGGAGCTCTCTGTGCTGGGAGGAGCTGCCCTTCAACAGCACTTGAGCACCTCAGAGCCTGGCTGTGCATCACAAAGGAGGTCAAGGTTACCCTGATTGCCGCCAAACGTCCCTCCCCGGGGCCTGGCTGGTTAATTGCTTGGAGACTGGTGAGGCCGAAGAAGCTGTCAGCAAAATGGCCCTGTGAATCACATGCTTGGATCACTGGGATCTTCATGTTCATAAGGCTGGGCCCCTCCTGCTGCCAGCCAGCCACGCCCCTAGCACTGGGGGACACAGTCTGGCTAGCAAGGCTCAGCCACCTAGCGTCTTTTTTCTGCCTGGGATGCAGAGACCAGAGTTGGCCATGGCTCGGCCAGGAGTACTCGGGCTCAGTCTTCCTCACCCAGGCATATACGGGCAGAAATAACCATACCCCCTTTATTGAGCAATTACTTTATGTGGCATCCTGGCGCCATGCCCGAGGCCCTTGCAGACATAATCAATGCCCCTGGAACCTCACTAAGAACCTAGGAGCAGATGCTGAGATCTTTATGCCATTTGCAGGTGCGGCAATTCAAGTAACTTGTCAAGGTGTGTGCATTGGGGTGGGGGTGGGGTAGATGTCAATAAGGCAGCAAGCGCCCGCCCGCCCGACTCAGGTGCTGCCTGCTCTTCACAATGCAGCCTCAGAGCCTTACATCTGCCTAATCACCCCTTAAGTCTTTGCCCAGCCCTCCAGCCACCTTCCTTAGAATCCTATTTGAAGCTGGACAGTCAGGATGCCCTCTCTACCCACCCTTACGTCATCCCACTGGCGTCATCCCACTGGATCTTTCGGGGATCTTTGGGGGGGGTGACGCTTTCCCTGCACTACTCCTGGGCTACCCCCTGAGCTCCCCATCATGAGATCTCCCCTTGCCTCCCTTCCATCCTGGAAGGGCCAGTGCCCCTGCATCAGATCCAGCAAAGGATTCCTGGTAGAAGCCAGTTCCATAACCAGTTCAAGCCAGTGGGAAGACCAGGGAGCAGTGCTGGAGGGGCAGCTGGACTCCCAAGGATGAAGCCCAGGCAAACTCTCGTGAATGTGCTCAGATATCTGAGTTCCAAGGAGATGCCTGGGCTGGGACCCAACTCACAGAAAGGAAGAAAACAAAATGCCTTCCATCTCTGATGGATGGAGGAGCTGGAGGATCTTGGAGACGGGGTAGGAGGCACGGCATGGGCACATCAAAAGTGATCCAACAACCGAGGCAACTAGGCATCTGGGCACTGAGTAGGGCCCCTGCGTGAGTGACAGCCAGAGTTGCAGGGCCTGGGGAGGTGGCCCTGGGGGTGGGGCCACCTGCCAGTCTCAGAGAAGGAGGTGCACTTCCAAGGCCAGCCCTAGCTGGTGCCACTTGAGCCTCTTGGAAAGAGTCATAGGTCACAGATATCTGTAAGGAAAGGGACCTTGGACCTAGGGAGGAACTGCTTGCTACCTTTCACTCCCTTGCTGAGTTTGGGAACCTAAGGACAAAGATCGCAGATGGAATACGGAGGGAGAAGGCAGGACTTCAGTGAGCCAGGCCTGAGAGGAGAGTGTTATGAACGAACAGAGTCTCCAGTGGCTATGTGGGCAAGCTGGGCTTTCTCCTGAGGGCCAAACAGAAAGCACCACCCAGCCCTGTGAGCCAGGCGACAGAGGATGGGTAGAATAGTCTTCTAGGAGATGGAGAAAGATGGGGACAGCACTGAGCTCCTGGTGATGGGAGAGGCTAGGGGTGAAGGGTCACAGCGCGAAGTGAGGCAGAGGCACTTGCCCCATGGAAGGCATAGGATGAGGGAGTACCTGCTAATTAATTGTTCTTGCCTAGGACTGTCAAAACCACTGGGGGCAATAATCAGGCCTGTTGTAAGCACTTTATTTGTGTTTGTGTGGGGTGCACGCATAAATGCACACATTAATACACACACATATGCAAACTTGTATACATGTGCTCGTGGGTGTAGGATAGGTTAGCCAACAATGATATGGGATAGGTAGATCATCACTATTCCCATTTTACAGAAGAGAAAGATGAGGCAGAGAGGCTAAATACCTTCTAAAGCCATAGCTAAAGCACAGCCAGCATTAGAATCAGGACATCTACCTCCTGTAACACTAGGAGCAGATGAGCCAGTGATAGAGATGGGGTGTCATCTGCCTACAAGACTTGGGGACTTGCTGTGAATTGTAAGAAGCCAGGTCAGGAGTTGGGCATGGGAGCTCACACGTGGTGTTTTGCTAGATGTGTGTCCTTGACTTGGACTTTTAGACTCTTGAGCATCTGCATAGCTCTTCCACAAAGTGAGACATGAGTGAACCTCGGGCCCATGAGGTCCTGGCCTGTTATTCACGGCAGCTCCTGGGTGTCCTTACCGTGTGGGAATGTGATGCATCTGGGCAAGGAATGTGAGAATGGTAAGGCTGAGACATCGAGGGGAGTGGTGGCACCACAGTGACCCTCAATGCTGTGGGCCTTTACCTAGCACAATCTTGGGATTCCTCCAAGTCACGCTCCTTCAATGGGTGACCACTCAACCTGCAGACTTCGGCCTGGCCCACCTACCCAGTACAGTTAAGTTCCTCTGTCTGTCCTGCAACTTTATTTTCCGTGAAATAGCATCCATCCCATAGTGTTGTCCTGACTTTATACTCAGAATAGTGACTTGAAAACAAAATCCCATAAATGTCAGCTGTGACCTTCAGAGCTCTCCTTCATCAGGTGGTACCAGGACTAACTCAATGCCCTTGGCTCCCCATGTAGAACAGTGTGTGTGTGTGTGTGTGTGTGTATCATTACCTCATATATTTTAGATCATTTATTTCCAATAATGATAGAATTTTTGAAGGATAATTCTTATAAGTTGCCATACCACACTGAACATTCTAAACTTCCTGGCAAAAACTAAACACACACACACACACACACACACACACACACACACACACACCAGGGGTTGGGGTGGAAGACAGACAGACAGACAGACAGACAGAGTTCTTTCCAAGACACCTGATTCCTGCTGGATTGAAACCATTTTCCACGAATAACCATTACTTGGAGTGATTTGGTCCACTTGGATAGAATCCTTCATTAAATAGAACATAGGCAATTGCCATCGGAGACCTGGGTTAAGCTGAGGGGACCAGAGAGAAGCAGTGGAAACCTGCAGTCTCCCAGGTGCCTGGGAACAGCACAGAGTGGTTTCCTGCAGACTCCGGAGCCATCGAGAAGCTCAGACACATGGATGTTGTCACCCAGGGAAATTGTAATTTCCCACCATTTTGCCTCACACGTGAACTTTAATAAGCATGCCTGTTCCTGTTGCAAGCAAAACTACTAATTATCACCACCGTTTACAGGTCATGATCAAGCCACACCGGCATCCAAGGATGGTCCTTGCCTGCGACTCTTATCAACCTCCCCCATCCGCTCCAGATTCGTGCCTGAGGCAGCCAGTTATCCATGGGCTGATGATGGTCCAAGAGAAAAACTGACAGTCCCACTAAACCCTTCTCCTTGGAATCTGAGCTGTGGTGCTACTGACAAAGGGAGCTAGGAGGCCATTTGGTGAGAGGCAGAGGTTATGTCCCAAATGGCCAGCACAAGGCAAGATGGGCAATGTCTGAGCACAGGCTCAGGGGCAGAGGGCAAAGGAGAAGACTCTGGGCAGAAAACAGGGCAGAGATGTCCATAAAAGCACCAGGGACAAGCTGGATTTTCAGCCTCTGCTCTGCCCAAGCTCCGTGCCCTACACTGTGGTGGGGTGCTATGCACCCACGTCCAGCAACATTCTGGAGATAGCAAAAGGGAGTCTGTGTCTAGCAACTGAAACTCACAGAGCTCTGTGGCACTCTGACTCCTTTACACAGGGGCAGAATTGACAGCTCTGTCTTCGGAGACAGGGTTGGGCCAGTTACCGATCCATCTCACTGACCTTTAAGAAGAGTCTCAAGGATGTCGGGCTGGCCTTGAACTCCCGATGCAGTCATCCAGTGGAGACGACACCTAATTCTCCTACCTCCCTGTCTCAGGTGCTGGGGTCAGAGGCACACACCATCACGTCCAGTTTTACACAATGCCAGGGAAGGTGTGTCAGGCAAGCCCTCTACCATACGAACCACATCCTGAGCCTTCACTGTCCTCCTGGACACTTGGAATGTCTCCATCGTGTGCACACTATAGCCCAGGGACAGGTTTTTCAAACATGTCTCTGAGCTCAGGCACAGTGTGCCTTGCTGGCCTGAAGTTCAGCAGCCACCTTTGCCCTCCAAAGGCAAGTTCAGCCTAGCAGAGCTTGGCCTTGCACCTAACACAGCAGTTGGTATACGATGGATCTTCAACAATGCTGCCTTTCTGTAGATGGGGCTAGGTGTCCCCCAACCTTGGCCTCAAGAAAGCTTTCTGCTCTGTGACTTCTGAAGATTCCCCCGCCATCCTCAGGCTTCCAAGACACCCCATTCTGTTCCGAGTCACAGGTCACTCAACGACATTAGGTAAATGGCCTTGGTGCCCAGGTTCAATGCCTCCCACAGCACTCACCTGAGATTCGCTTCTCTTCCTGAGGGCCAGGTCAGCCCACCCTTGCGTCAAGAGTCTGTGTAGGGGTGAGTGTAACATCTCAGTGGCACCCATCACCATCAGTGTGAAGCCCTTCCCCTTTTCTCAGCAGGAATGGGGGAGCCCTTGACCATCTCTGGATCCCATCCTGCTGCATGCTCTTCCCATCACTTAGCCCATCCAAGGCTTTGCCCTGCACCATCGGCCCATGGGGCTTCAAAAGGGATGGGATCCCCTAGGGGCTGAGCACAAGCTGCACCCCCCCATCACTGTGTAGGAAGGAAAGACCAATAGCAACTGGGAAGGAAGGGGCCCACCATAATGGGAGCCAGAGTCAGTGTAGGGACACTGCCACACTGTCTATTGCTGACCACAGTATACTTTGGGCAGGTCATCTGGAAAGCTAAAAAAGACCAGGTCCTCCTTGTGGGCTATGTGAAGGCTGGCTAGCTGTGACTCATTCAACATTCAGCACCACATAGAGTAAGTATTCAACACACAACAGCACCGAGGGGCTGTCTCAAAACATTCTCCAACAACAGACTCCAGGTCCTCTTAGGGAATGGTGTGGCCAGGAATCATGTCACAAGGCACACGCCGTATGGATCAACCCCTCTTTCTTGTTCCATCCTTGAAACACACTTTCTATAAATCCAGCCTCCATAGAGCTTCCTAGAAAAAAACAGGTTCCTAGGACTCAGACCAAACCCAATTTTTCTTACATCAGTTTGCTGATTGGTCCTAGGTGCCCACGGGGCTTTTGTGATAATTTGAATAGGAAATGTCCCTCACAGGATCACATTTTGAGCACTTGATCTCCAGAGGATGGTATTATTCTGAAAGGTTCTGGAAACTTCAAGATTTGGGACCTGGTTAAATGAAGTCGCTGAGATGGGGGCAGGTGGGTCCCTGAGAATGCTTTAGCACACCCACTCCCTCTGACACTCTCTGCTTCCTGTCTGCCTCTCCCACACATCCCCACTGTCGTGATTTTCCACTCAAGCTCATGGGATGGAGGGACTGTGCTCAGACCCCTCTGTACCAGTGAGACCAAGGAAACCTTTCTCCTTTAAGTTGACTCTGTCAGCTTGCTCCTCACTAAGACAGAAAAGCAACTCACTCAGTATTGGTCACCAGGATACCTATGTATATACCACAATCCAGGGCTGCCTGAGTCACTTCCTGAAAACACAACAGTATTCATATTTATGCAGTACTCCACATGTCCCCCATGGCAAGTCACCTCTGGATGACAGAATAACCAATGAAATATACACGCTGTGCAAGTAGCTGTCACACTGTACTGTTTAAGGATTACTATAAGACGGTAATAAAGGAGTCTGTGCATGTTCAGTGCAGGCTCGGTTTTGTTTTAAACGCTTCTGGTGGGGCTGGAGAGACACTCAGCAGTTAAGAGCATATACTGCTCTTGCAGCAGCCTGGAGTTCAGTTCTTGAACCTACACTGGGTGGATTACAATCATCTGCAACTCCAGGTTCTGGACACACACACGCTTTTTAAAAATAATAAATGATACACGCAGCACTGAGTGTTCACTGATAGAAATGAGCCAGCCGTGGGCTCCTCTCTCTATGCTCCCCGTTCCAGACCACAGGTCCCTGCTTGTGTGTCTTCTTTCGTATCACATGTCACATGTGATGGTCAGGCTACACCCTCCTAGGTGGGGACCTTACAAATAGATGAGGTGGCTTCCTCTCATTTTCTTGTCACATCCCTTCACTAGACACCCACACCTCCTTGTCAGTAAGAATTCGGTGGCAGGCTACTCCTCCCATCTCATTCTCTTCACTCTGGGAACTAGACTGCTACCAGGGCAGCTGGGGAAGCTTCTGTCTGAGGGCCATGGGTGTGAGGTGTCCCATCATGCCCTCCTCCTATACCTCTGGACCTGAGATTGGCACCATCCCTTGTCTCCAGGTCAGCCACAGCTTGAAAGGTGTGGTGGTTTGAGGATGCTCGGCCCATGGGAAGTGGCACTATTAGAAGGTGTGGCATTTTTGGAGGCAGTGTGGGGGTGGGCTTTGGAGTCCTATGCTCAGTGTGGAAGGGACCATCCCCCTGGCTGCATGCAGAAGCCAGTCAGCTCCTGGCTGCCTCCAGATCGAGAGGCAGAACTCTTAGTTCCTCCAGCACTGAGTCAGCCTGCATGCTGCCAGGCTTCCCACCATGATGATAAGGGACTGAACCTCCAAAACTGTACGCCAGATCCAATGAAATGTTTAAAGAGTTGCTTTGGTCATGGTGTCTCTTCACAGCAATGGGAACCCTAAGACAGAAAGCTTCCAGTTTAGAAGGTTCTGATTTCCAGGAGGCTGTGGAAAAGGGACTCTGCTCTTGTTTATCCTGGGCTAAGAAGAGGTGAGAGAAGGAAGACCAAGACCGTGGGTAGGGCAGGTGGTTTGTTGTTGGAGATGTGTCCCCTCCTGCCTTGCCTACCTGCTTTCCCATCCTGGTTCTTTCAGGGTTCTGAGGGACCTCTATTTCCTGTTAGAATTTTCTCAGTTTATACGGGAGGAATGCAAGCACCTACTTCCAAGAGGTCGCCTCTTTCAGACTGTGGGGCATCCAATGGTGGAGGCCGCGGTTCATCTCTAGTGTCTCTTGCTGAGGTTCAGGCTATAGTCTGGACTGGATTTAGCATCTCCTCGGGAGATGGGAAGGCACACCTCTGGGTATGTCCAAGAGGACATTTCCAGGAAGGGTTAAGTGGATGTAGGTATCACTATCCCGTGAGCTGGAGATCCAGAGAGAATGGAGGGGGCATGGGAAGAACGTGAGCCAAGCAAGCACCAACCTTCACCCCTTGTCTCTGCCTGTGGGACGCTGAGAAGTGAGAATGACATTTTTGCCACACGATCTCCATAGTGACACTCCAACCACATGAAGGAAGTCTTGCAAGCACGGACAGAACCTTCTGGAAAAAAAAATAGACCCCTCTCCTCCCTTAAGTTGTCTCTACCAGGAATTTGATCACAGAGATGGGGAACGAGGGGATGGGAATTCCCTTTGGGGACAATGGTACTCCAGAGAGGGTGACTTCCTCCCCATCGGTCAGGGAGTATCTGACAATGTCTACAAGCATTTCTGGTTGTCACCACTAGCAGTGAGGAGAATGCTAACCTGCTATGGGGGAGGTCGGGTGTTGGGGGACAGCAAGGAATTATCTGGCCCCAGATGGCACTGTCCTTGAGACTGGGTTCTCTGGCTATCTGAGATGAAGAAACGGAGCTAAGAACTCAGGTTCTATGAGCTCGGCCTCCAGGGGACAAGGTGGATGCCTCTACCCCTCTAGGTCAATACTAGAAGTTGAGAACCCTCCGTGGCATGTCCTGGAAGGAGCCTGCAGTGTGGGTAGGGACAGGCACTTTTGGCGAAAGGCTGGCGAGGAGCAAGCTTTATGGCTTGTTCTGTTCAGAGTTTTAATTAAGCGTCTCAAATAAGGATTTAATTGGGCTGTAACAAGCCAGGCTATTGTATGCAAGAGAAACACCTGGGGGTTATTAGAAAACATTTTTAAGGCAGTAAAGCTGCGGTGAACACACACAGATGTTAAAGCAGAAGACGTCATTGCAGAATCCCATGGCCACTCCCACCAAGGACCCTGGGAAAGGGGCCGTGTGGTCTGGAAGGATGGAACCCAGGCTCAGATGACAGCTGTGCAGGCAGGGAGGCTCAGATGTAAGCTGCCACCAGCCTCTGCTTCTCAGGCTGCTGTGGGGAAGAAGGGATGAGCAACCAGGCTCAGCCTTAGAGGGGCTTGGGGTGACCCTACCTACATCAGGGATGCCATGATGATCTGACCTAGTCAACTCCCCCAGAAGGACCAGAAATAATCAGGGTTAACCACAGCAGTGCCAAGGACAGCTGGCCTGGGTCCCGGATAGGTCTGGATGGGGAGAGGATGGCCAAGCCATTTTAATGTCTCTCTCTCCCTCCACCACACTTTAAGTTTGGGCAGTCCAGGGTTAAAGGTATATTCTGTCCCCTGCTGTGAAGTTCAAAGCAGGGGACAATGTTGGGCACATAGTAGGTCTAGCTGAATAAATAAGAAATGAATGGGTGGAATCCAGGCCCATCTTTCACAGCCTAAGCTGGTCAGGCTGCGGTGTCCCATTGGCCAGGCACTCTGAATCTCCATTCAACAAGAACAGTTTTCCCTCAGAATCACTAAGGCCACATCTCTGTCTCTCTGCCCTGTCCTGGGCTCCTTACCACCCTGCCAGATTGTAGGACCTGGGTCTTAGCCCTGGCTTTCCGATGATAGTAACTTCCCCAAGAACCACTTTAGTTTATTCTGCATCTCCAGTGGAAGCCAAAGGCCTCAGCAGAGAAGATCACCCGTGCATGTCCGTGGACGAGGGATCTATGAGAATTGATGTGCTTGCTCACAGCAAGCAGCAGCATCTTCACTCTCCATGGCCGGCATTTGTCAGATTCTACTCGGGAGTCCTGGGCCCGACTCTTCCCCTGTCTTAGTCCCTGTTCTCTTGCTGTGAAGAGACACCATGGCCAAGGCAACTCTTATAAAAGGAAGCATTAATTGGGGCTGGTGTACAGTTTCAGAGGCATAGCCCATTATCATCATGGCGGGGAGCATGGCAGCAGGCAGGCACGGGCTGCAGAAGTCGCTGAGAGCTACATCTGATCCACAAACAAAGAGAGACCCAGCCTGGTGTGGGCTTTTGAACAGTCAAAGCCCAACCCCAGCAACACAACTTCCTCCAACAAGGCCTTGTCTCCTTAACTTTCTAATCCTTCTCAAATAGGGCCACTCCTTGGTGACTACGCATTCAAATACATGCACCTATGGGAATTCCTCTTATTCAAACCACCACATCACCTAACACTCCTGATGACTTTGTAACATGAGAGATTACCACCATTTTAGAGAAAAGGAGTTTGAAGCTCAGAAAAGCCCCTCTTTTTCTGGTATCTCAGGGTAAGAGAGCCTGGCATTGGAAGGAACCCTTCTCGGAGCCTGTGAACAACAGCTAGGCTTTCCACTGAAGGCGACGGGAGGAGCAGGATAAGCAGCAAGGTCTAGCCTAGGCTCCAGAGACAGTCTCACACGTCTAACTGTCAGGATTCATAGTTCCCTCTAGCCCTGTCTTACCCTGCTGAGCTTCTGGAGACAGAGGCAGAGATGAAAGGGAGGAAGGAAGGGAGGGAGAGAGACAGAGACAGAGACAGAGCTGGGGACATGAGGCCAAAAAATGAGGTTTTGAGAAACTGAGGGAATGTGGAGGCAGGGGAAGAGCACCCTGACTCTGTCTCCTTTCCACCCACATGGCCCCCAGAGCAGCTTTCCAAATAGAGTGACATTTAGTGCACCCCATATTGGCCCATTTCAATGCCTAACATAGATAAGAAAACTCTTCTTTTTATTACCTTATTATTATGTATCAACTTATTAACATATTAACATACATGAAGGAATGATGACTGGTACCAAGACCTGGTTTTGTTGAGCACTTACTGAATGCCAGGCCCCCCAGTAAAGGCTTCTCATACCTAATCTAATTGACTGATGTTTCCCAATCACCCGAGAAGGTGAAAGCTATTAACCCACTTTGCCAAATGGAGAAAATGAAGTTCAGAGAAACAAGATAACATATCCGAGCTCACACAGCCCCGGGCCCGACGCCATGCTGGGTGCTTGATGTGAGCTTCATCATGGGTGCCTGCGACTGTTTCATTATCAGGCAATAATTCCAGTTTACAGAAAAAGAAACTGCAGTCCAGAGAGAGACGCATGACTGTTCAAAGATGAGCAGGAAGCCGAGCCAAGAACCCACCCTCACACATCCAAATCCCAACTCTCTCTCCTCCTCCTCAGGCTCACTGGTCAGCAGAGCCTATCAGGAGTGACATCCAAGGGCCTGAGGTCACACCAGAGAGGTGAAGAGGTGAGTCTTGAACACTTCAGCCGTATCTAAATCGCCTTCATGGTGCAAAAAGCCTGAGGGGGTTTCCCTGCCTGGAAATGTATATTTGAGGGACAGCATGTATTTGAGGGACACTTGTCCAGGAGAAAGAATGAGAGGCATGCAGGTGGGGTGATATGTGGGAGTGGCCTGCCAGGTCCCAGGCCCATTCCTGCCAGTAACTTCCCCACAGTGCACCTTTATTTGCCAGCCAGCAATCAACCTGGATGCAATAACCCAAGGACCTAAATGCTATCAGATGTGATCAATGGGAGAAATGTATGTGCATATATGTATGTATGTGCACTTGAGTGTACATGTGTGTGTAAGTGCTTTGGGTTATCTATGCCTGTATCTGTGCATGTACATATGTATAAATATATGTACATATATATGTATGTTTATGGGTGCACATGTTTGTACATGTGTGTATGCATGGGTGTGTTTATGCAGGTAATGTTGTATGTGTGTATACTATGTGGTGTGTATAAGTGTATACTGTGCATCTGTATGTGTTTACATGTATGCATGCATGCATGCATGTATGAATATACATGTATGTGTGTCCAAGCTTGCATGGTTACATGTCTATGTATATATAAATTGGGTCTATGTAGATATATGATATGTGTATGTCTGTGTATACATACATGTGTGTAGTAGATGTGCTTATGTGTATATTTGCCGATGCATGTGTGTCTGTGTGTACATGTGTGTATGTACAGGTACGTATATGCAGGTAATGTTGTATGTGTATATGTTTGTGTGACTGCCTATCAGTGTCACTGCCCCCAGACTCTGAAGGATGAGCCTCTGGGACAATTCCTCCTTTTTATTGTCTCAACCCAAGAATGGCTGCAACAGACAAGTGGCCCTTCATCTGCCTATTGTCAGGAAAAATTGGCTGGAATCAATTGTCCTAAAGCAAAAATCGATTGCATTTGGCAGTTGTCCTCGCAAATTTAATGAGCTTATATTCAAAGTTCCCTTCAGCTTAGAATTTAACTCGGTTACTCCTGGGGCACACCACACAGATCTGCAGGTGGGAAGCCACACAGCTCCAGCCTTCTTGGAGCCCCTCCCTGCTCCTTGTGAGGGCCCAGAGGATCTCATAAGAAAACCTTCCAGGCTAGAGTCTCCACCCACCACAGATCCGCCCACTTTCCGTGGGGCAAAGAGACACAGTACTGGTTTTCAAGGGGGAGAAAAGCTGATGCCTCTTTTGCCAGTCAGAATGAAGTCCTTACTGGATTTCTTGATTTCCTCAAAGGAGATCCGCCCTCTCTGCCCTTCCCCAGTGTGGACGGTGAGGAGACTGGGATCACGTGGTTCACTTGGCTGGTGACTTCAGGATGGATGGCTGAGGGAAGAAGAGGTGAGGCGGATGCAGAACTGCCAGGTGCCCCTGCATTTTCTGGTCCTTGCAAAGGCTAGGACCCCTGCACACCACCACACCACTGCATAACCCTCTTCCAGCAAGACACTTCTGAGTAATAGCATGTGCTTCGTCGGCCATCACAGTGGGAGGATTAGAAGGGTCCAAAACAGGCTGGACACAGCTGAGTACAAGACACACATCACCAGTAACCATCACCACCAGGGCTGATGTATAAACATCTTTTTTGAGACATGGTCTAGCTTCAAACTCAAGATTCTCCTTCTCCAGCCTCCCCAGGGCTGAGATTACAGGTGTGAGCTGCCACACCTGGCTCTGAATACCATTATTTTTAATTACTTATTTAGATACCAGTATTATTAATTACAACCTGCAATTCGTTAGATATGTAGATTAGCCTAGGTGTATTGATACATGACTTATAAAGAACGTCCAATTGACTGGGTGGATGTTAAACCTGCCTTCACATGGGCGTGTCAAGCATGGAAGGCCCGCCGTCACTGCTGGTGACTGATTGGGAATGGCCTCACGGTCACACGGATGCCAAGCCCTGCCAGAGGTGGTCCCAACCATCAACTGGCCTGTATCAGCAGGAGGTCTGAAGGACAGAAGTAGCATTGGGAGAGCAGGCTGGCCCCCTTCTCCAGATACTCTAAACTCTAACCCAGATGGGACTGTGCCCTTGAATGGCTCGGTTCCACTCTCACCTCAGTGACACCTTCAGGACCAGAGTATGACTTAGGTAATCTAGCCATGTGTTGGAAGGATGTTGCCTGTCTGAGTCCTTCATGTAAAACCCCGCTGAAGGCTTCTTTTAAAATGAGGGGTTAATGGGGAAACTAACCACACCTACACACACCACACCAACACACACACACACACACACACACACACACACACACACACACACACACACACATTTTGAGGCTCCCTGAGCAATTCCCTTCCTCTTCTACTCTTCCCGCCTTCCTCCTGGAGTACCCCAAACAAGGTACCTAGGAGCCCCCATAGCTGTCACTCATCTCCCTGGCAACCCTCCTCACCCACAAGCTGCTCAGATCCTGCTTCTGCCCCACACTGCCCCTGCAGAGGAAGAGGGAGGAGCTGAGTGGCACCAGCCACCTGTCTGGACCCCCAAACCAACGTGAGGGACAGCAGTGGAAGAGAGGAGCCTATGGTCAACTCTGCCTTCTCCCTGCTCCCATCTGCTGCTCCTGTAAACTTCACGACATCTCGATTAGATGAAAACCCTTGCCATCAGAGTGTAGGAAAGCCAGCCGCTCTAGACTAATCCTCACGCCCAATGCTCTCTCTCACAAGCCACGGGCCCTTCTCCAGCCGTTTTCTTATCTATAAAGCAGAGTCGATAATCCTATGTGATCTGGATATCACAGGGGTGACGAGGGAAAGGCACACAAAGGGCTTGGGGAGGGATGAGGGACAGGAAGAGGGTTGTTCCTGCGACTGTCCCTTCTGAGAACCAAAGTAACCTAGGAATGTGGATGACTGGAATGGATGCCCCACCACGAGGCTCCCAGGCCCTCCCTCCTGACCTTCAAATCGGCAGGTAGCCAGTGTAAAATGTCTCCGGGGCCATGAAGGAGTCTTTGGTCATTGTGCTCGTCTCTACCTATCTGCTTGTATTTCTCTGTGTGTGCATCTGTGTGAGTGTGCATGTGCTTGCTCTGTGTGTGTGTGTCTGCATGTGTGTCTCTGTGTGTGTCTTCGTGTGTGTGTGTGTCTGTGTATTCTCTCCCTCTATGCGTGTGTATGTGTTTGCATGTGTGCGTGTGTGTTTGTGTGTGTCTGTGTGTGCATCCTCTGATGTCTTCCATGGGACAGCAGGGGGAACAGCCATTCTCTGAATGGCCACAGACCACTCCATGCTCAATCCCAGTCTGCCGGGCCCACAAGTGCAAAGAGCTAAAGTAGGAGAGCCCCATCAGTTGTCCCCAGAATGGCAGAGAGTGGTCACCTCTCTGGACAGCTGAAGCCTAACCTTAGCCCTGGATGAGGCACACAGTTCCTGCCTTGCTTCCAGGCCTCAGGCTCACCTCAGAGTCCTGCCTAGCAGCTGCTTCCCCCAGGACAGCTTCTGTGATGACAGAGACACAGCTGTGGCCGCCCGCATTCACCTGCTGCTGCCCTGGACCTCTGATCTCCCACTCCCACAGTCCCTGCTCTGAGCTCCACCAACGTCAGGCCCCAGGTTGTGCTTCTCTGGGACTCTACTTAACATGCGCCCACCCAGATGATGCCAGCCCCTCTGAGCCCCTCAATCTGTCCCGAGCAGATGATGCATGCATGCACTGTCCCCCACCTGGGGTGACATCTCTTCCCTTCTGCTCTATCAGGGCTGGTGCTGTCCCATCCTCTATAAGCTGCAGAGGAATTCAGAGGGGTTGAAGGTCACAGGCTGAGGCATCTTCTTTCCACAGACCTCAAGGAGTGTCAGCCATTCAGTAGAAGCAGCTGTACCTTGCCCAGCAAGGAGAACGCTGGACTGGTCCACCACAGAGGATCAGGTAGGGTCGAGGATGAGTGTACACAGGGGTGGGAAGCTGCAGATGGCCAAGGTATTCTTCATTTTTTAGCCATTAGGTCATCAGGTATTAACAGATCACTTAGAGTTCTATTTACCTTCCAAGGTTCCTATGGCCGATGAAACAGATGAAACCTGTGCCCCTGTGAAGGGTTCGCCTCAGAGGGGCTTAGGATTGTTACTGAAGATGGAGAAGTAGGTGGATCAGATCACAGAAGGCCCTGAATGTCAAGCTGAGCCTGGGCTTCACTTATAGATGATAGGGGAGCCCTTGAGGATTTTTGAATGAGGGTAAGATGACATATAGAACCATGTCAGAATTGCTGGCACAACAGTCACAGAGTGCTGGACCAAAGGAGCAAGTGAGGCGAACTTAAGCTTATGGGGGTGACTTGAGGACACAGAAGGCCCTGAGGCTGGAGGCTGCTCTCTCTGTGTGTCCTCTCTCTTTGTGTATGTCGCTCTCTGTGTGTCTGTCTCTGTCTGTCTGTCTCTCTCAGAAGGCCGTGTTGTCAGAGTCTGTGGCCCTGTCCTCTCCTGTTCCCCCTTAGAGCCATCCATAGAGGAGTCTCAGACCTTGGAGGGACTCTCTAGCATTCACTAGGGAAAGGGTTTTGCCTCAGCCCTAAAGGCTTAGTTCTGTAGGAAGAGCAGTGACCTTAATAAAACTTGGAGGGACAGAGGAACTCAAAGGCCCGATGAGACCTAAATATAGCACCAGGCCACACATAGTTGAAGCTACTCGTGAGCAGAGGCTGCCAGCTCCCACAGGGACCGATGCCTCCAGTATCGCAGCAGCTGGGCCAGAAAGGGCCGATGATCTTTCTCTACACGTGGAAACAGGAAAGATTTTCCTGTAAAACCTCACTGTGAAATGTGAAAGGAGGAGGCAGCTAGGCCGGGGAAGGAGGACCATCACAGGCAAAGTCAGCTTTGCCCAAGGGATCCCATGTGCTGCTCTTTACCTTTGGACAAGGGAAGTCACCAGGCAGACATTATTGAGACATGGATGCTGGGCCTTTCCCTGAGTCCCTGGCTGAGGGAGGCTGGTTGCCTCTGCCTTCAGTGAACCACTCAGCCAGCGGATATGGGTAGACAACAGCCTATTCTGAAGATCTTTGCTGGAACCCATTGGTGTGCCCCCTTTGCAGGTGGAAAAACTGAGGTCTGGGCTGGTTAAGGAACATTATCCAAGTGTCACCACCAAGATTTGAACTGAGATCTATCCACATCCACAGGAGTATTTGGGACCAAGACACTGTCCATGGTTCTGAACTACAAGCGCCGCCACACTGCCCCGCAGGCATGCCTTTTTAAAGAGGTTGTGAGAGGCTCTAAGACTGTGAAGCAGATTGTCAAAGGGAACAGGCCCACATCACTGTCTCTAAGGCCTTTCTAAGGAAAGAGGGAGGAGAGGATGCAGGCAGGGAGTACCACTGCTTAGAGTGTCACATGCACAGGGCAAGCCAATGCTTCGGTCCCCTGTGAAAGACTACAATGATCACGGCTGATTTGCTTATGAGGCACAGAGAAAATGGTAGCTGATTCAAGGTAGAGAGGAAGCAACAGAGGGGATCCAGGTGTCAGCAGCCCCTCCCTTGATAACCTCTGGGTTCTGTGGAGGTGACGGTGGGGAAGTGATTGACTTGGAAAACCTCCTGGATCAGAGGCCTGACCTTGGTTGACCACTGTGATGGTTGGAATAGGAATGGCCCCATAGATTCATGTGTTTGAATGCTTGGCCCTCAGGGACTGGCACTATTAGGAGCTGTGGCCTTGTTGGAGGAAGTGTATCATGGTGGGGGTAGGCTTTGACGACTCATATATGCTCCAGCTGTGCCCAGTGTGGCACACAGTGTAACACTCAGTCTCTTGCTGCCTGTGAAGACATAGAGCTCTCAGCTCCTTCTCCAGCACCACGCGACCTACACTCTGCCATGCTTCCCGCCATGACTACAATGGACAAACCTCTAAACTGTAAGCCAGCTCCAATGAAATGTCCTTATAAGAGTTACTGTGCTCATGGTGTCTCTTTACAGCAATAGAACCCTAGCTGAGACAACCTCAGAAGGAATAGAAGATCTCCAAGCACAGAAGCTTAGAGACTTAAATGCAAGGTGGTATTTGACAGCCGTGGGACCTGGGGCAGAAAACTCTAGAAGATAACACCGGGGCAGCCCCCACACAAACTACCTACTGTGCACCAGGCTCTGAGTAAAGCACCCCTCCCTTTATACCTGTCTCCTTTGCTCTGTCCTGTGTGATGTGTGCCTGTGTGCGTGCACAGGCACACATGCTCAGACTTTACCCTGGTACTAGGGACCTGAACGTGGGTCTTCACACTTGTGTACGGCAAGCGCTTTACCCACTGGGCCATCCCCCCGCCCCACAGGTGAAGCGTTCTTGAGACATTTTCTCTGCGCTGCCAACCAGCTATGGTTGATGCTGTTCACAGCGGAGGAAGGACCACCCTGGGGGCAGGGAAGGAGCTTGGTCCTGGGCGGCTGAACACAGAGGGAGCTGTGGAAGGCTCAGGAAGGCTCGCTTGGAACGCTGCCCAGGCCGCCCAAGCCAGGCCTTCGATGTGGCAGCAGCAGGGGTGAACTTCTGGGAAGCCGGCCCTCCCAGCCTGGGCTGAGGTGAGCCTTCCCTATCTAGCCAAGCATCTTTCTCAGACCAAGGAACAATAAGCACCCCACATCTTTCCTTAGGCTGTACCCAGCACCCAGAGAGGTCTGTGTGAGGAAGAATTTTGTCTGCACTGTCCCAGGGACTCAGAGTCCTGCAGGGACAACAGAATGGGAGAGAAGGAGACCCAAGGCTTCAGGGGTAGAGAGTCCTGGGGCCGCTTCTGGCCCTAGCTTTTGTGGAGTTTCATCCTCTCAACAAATCTTTTCTCCACCTGTGCCCCAACTTGCTCCTTTGTACAAGGGGAGCAAGAAGCCACACTGCTCTGAGTCTGGGTAAGTACTGATGACATTATAGAGTTGTCTGGGGCAGTGCTGTGCATAAGGTTGGAGCAGGCTGTGCCCAGGCTGTGCACGGAAGCGTACTCTCGATTTTCTGTGTCATAGCGTGTGTCTTGTCATAACTAAGGGTTGGGGTGGTAAACAATAGATTCCCTTCCTTCCTTAGATGTCCAGTGAAGTTCCCACCCTGCCTCTTCCTTCTCACCCTTCTGGTTGGCCCACATGAAGCAAAGAACCAAGGCTTGGGCAGGCAGCATGGGGCACTGATGAACTGAGCCCCCGCTCTCCTGTGCCTCACCCAGGGGTCTGTCCAGCTTGCTAGGACCCAGCCAAACTGCTACTCCAGTGCACACAACCCTTCCTCACACAGACCTTTCTGGGTGCTGGGTACAGCCTGAGGAAAGATGTGGGCGCTTATTGTACCTTAGTCTGAGAAAGATGCTGGCTTGGTAAGGAAGGCTCATCTCAGCCCAGCCCGGGAGGGCAGGATTCCCGGAAGTTCACCCCTGCTGCTGCCACAATGAAGCTTAGGTCAAAAGATGCTGTCCCTGACCGGCTGAGACAGGCTGACTGCTGAGACGCAGCAGGGAAATGAATGGCAGTCACACACTGGCCTGAATCCAAGGACATCAGAAAACTACAGCAGCTCCAACTTTGATCCCAATTCTTCCTTTCAAAAGGAAGAGGGAAACTGCAGTCGAGTTATGGCTTGGAATCTGAAGCAGTGTGGGGTCAAATCCACCAATGCTGAGTGGCCCTGAAAAAAAACAAAACAAAACCGTATATCCTTGAGCTTCAGTCTTTCCATCTGCAAAATGGGCATGTAATAACAACGCTAACCTCATGCTGTTGTGAAAATTAAGGTGTCTGATCAATGTGTAGCAATCCTCCAGCAAACATTAAGCTATATTAATAGTTTCCACATGCAAACGAGCTAAGGATATGAGTATGCTGTGGGCCACAACTACTATCTTCTTACTATTTACAGAAAGAGGAAAATTGAGCCTGGGAGAAAAATATCTTTTCCTCTTTTATTTAAGTATAGAATCTAAAGAGCTAGGGCTGAAGTAGTAATATACATGTATAGTTAGACCAAGGTGAATGTGTGTGAGTGTGTGTGTGTGTGTGTGGTCCATTCGCGCAGAGCCAGAGTTCGGGGAAATGTCAGATTCTTGGAGAAGGAGATTTTAATTAGGTTAGAGTTGCCTCCAAAAAAGTACTAAAATTAAATATGAATCCATAATGCATGGCATCATAGCTAATGGTATGCAAATGGGGCCGGGCCTGGCCAGCTGCAGCAGGAACTTAGGCGATCGAGGTAATTGGGAAAAATGTCCCTTGGCCCAAAGCCACGGTCCTGGGGATGTTGCGGGAGAGAGCAGGCCATGGGTGTTGGGCCCAGTGGGGTAGCTAATGTCCCTTTAATGGGAGGAGAGCAGCTAACGTAGGGCCTGCAGTGGAGGGGATGTGCCACACTAGTGAGGAAGGGGCTGGAGGCAAGACCAGGCTAACTCTGCAGCAGACAGCTGCCGGGGCGGCTCGGGCTTCCCCTTGCAGCCTGGGGCTCTGACACAGAGGAAACCACACACAGCTGGCAGCCTCGGTCCTGCCTGGCCCGCTGGGCAGCTGTGTAACGCTGAGTGCTTCCCTCATACTGGGCTCTGTTACAGGGGAAGAAAGCTAAGCTCCGCCCTTCGGTACCCCGGTTTTATCCGGGGTCAGATTGGGGTAGAAAAATATTTAGAGCTGTAAAAAGATGGACAATTGCTGTTTTCGTTTTAGCTGGAGAATAAACGAAGCTGAGTGTGCTGATGGATGCCTGTGGTCCCAGCACGCTGGAGGCTGAGGTAGCAGGACTGCTGCTCCGTCTGTCATAAGTAAATAAAAACTAAGAAAGTAAATAAGTAAAAGCAGAAAGCAAGTTCTTTCTATATATCCTATATATCTATATTTCTTTATATATATATAATGTGTGTATATATATGTATAAAGATTATATATAGATTACATGTAGATTATATAGATATATACAGATATACCCTATATATATTTCTTTATATTTCTATATATCCCTATATACTATATAATTTCTATATATTCCTATATATTTGGATCATATCCCCTGGACCCTTGCTCAGCCCTAGGGAAACTGAGGCAAAGCCAAGAAGTGAGGGGTTCAGGATTTCGAAAGTGATTCTGATTCAAGAACCTGTTCTCTTAACAGCAATGGCATAGCAGGGTTAAAGATGCTGCTGGCTGGCACGGCAGCACACATCTATAACAAAGCCACAGTCTTGGGATAGCTGAGGAAGATGGAGACGCCAGTGCCAGCCTGGGCTGATAAAAGTCTCAAAAGGGGGTTGGGGGAGATTCTCTGGAGTGGAGGGGGCTCTATTCACGTCGACCTGGGACAGCAGGGAAAACAATCAGCCGTCCAGATGTGCGCCCTGCGTGGTGAGGCCCTGAAACAACTGTACATTTTCAGCAGTCGCTCAGCTCCCTGGGAGTCGGTCAGTCTGCAGATGGCACCACATTCAAGCTGAGGAGACAGCCTTCCTCAGTTCCTTTCCAACTCCACAGACCTGTGACTAGCCCAGCAATCGGGAGAAATGCTATGAGTGGTGGTCACGGCAGCCTTGTGAAACCTGGGGCGTCAGAGTTGGCCTCGGTGTTCTCATCTGCAGAAGGGGAGCCTAAGAGGACACAGCATGACAATCCCATGATCAGGCGGTGTTTTGCTCTGTGCACCAGCTCCAGGTGACACACAGTGGTTTGGGAACTACATGCAGCCGTTCATTTTATCCGAACTGGCCAACGCAGCTCCCGTGGAGCTTCCCTGTAAGACCTTGCTGCCCTCCACATCCTCTAGACTCTCTCTAGCCTCATTCATGGGCGGACGAAGTGATAAGAGCTTGAAGAAGGTCGTGAGGTGTGCTGCGTACCAGGACCATAGTCCACGGTACCCTCCAACCCGAGGGGCTTCCTGTCTCATATGCACACCATGAAGGCTGTTGTTGTATCCAAGGGGTAGAACACTCTTCTCAAGTGCCAAATTCAGCAATGCACACAGAAAGTTCCAGAAAGGACGGGGCACTCAAACCATATAACACTTGACAAGCAGCATTCTATGGGTCCATTCTGACTCCTGCCTCTTCCAGACAGGAGGGGAGCACGGTGCCTGCGGATCCCGGTAGGATGTGGGTCTCACAACGCTCACCCACAACAGTGACAGCACATATACCCAGCTGGTGTCCAAGAAAGCAAAACCAGTTCTTTGGGGGTCTGATGGGTAAATCAACTCACACCCCATCCACCCTCCATGCTTTGAAGTCAGAAGAGTACCTGTCTGTGATCTCCAAACTATCAGAGTCCTGCCTGAGCAGGTCCCAGCCCAGGCAGAGGAGAAAAATATGGGTCTGGAAATCGCTGCAAGGTTTTTGAAATGGAAAAGCATTCGGGACCTTCCTTTGTGAGGGAATGAGAGCCAGAGGCCTTTGCCTATTGAGTTTTCATCAAAGTAATTTATTGATCAATACAGAGAACATGGCTAGTTCAGCGATTTTGTAAAAAATCACCATGTGTTGAATACGAGGAGCACTTTGCTGGATTGTGGCACGCAAGGCCCGGTGGGATCACCCTTGTTTTATGGCCTTCTGGGAACCCGGCCCTGGCAGTTACATCTCTGTGGCTTTATCTTCATGACACCAAAACATTTGGACGGAAGAAAAAGATGGGTCAATCTTCCAGATGTTTTGTCTACCTGGCAACAAATATCAAGACGTCTCTCGAACAAGGTCAGAACAACAAACTGGAGTGAGGGATGCTGGGAAGAGGAGTGGGTGTCAGAAAACATGTTGTTCCTTCCTTACTCCCAAGGCCACAGACCGAGCAGAAGTGAGGGGCTACATTTACTGTGCATCTGCTTACTGAGACCCCCAACACCGCCACACGCAGCAGTGGCACTTTGACACCTGGAATTTCTTCTGCATTTTAACATGAGGCTAGCTCTGTGTTCCCAGAGTGACAAAGCCACGAAAAGTGAAGGTACATCCCTGCACAGAGGGCTTCCTGACTCAGCTCTATCTAGTTTGATTTGTGTTCCGGGCCTCAGTTTCCTTATGTGCAAACTTAGAGGGAAATGGAAAGCGCTAAATCCCTGCCAGTGAGCAATAGTGTTCAGCAGACATCACTGCTTCTGTGGGTGGTCCCACGGGGGGGACAGTGTGCTACAGTAGGGACACCCGAGGGTCACCCTTCTCTCTGAGTGGGCTCCTTTCCCCTCAAACCTTGGAGGGGCCCAAAGAAAGGGGTTAGGTCTCCTCTTGCCATGGCTGCAACAGGAAGTGCTAGGCCCCAGGGGAAGGCACCTGAGAGGTGGGGACCACACAGATTAGCTGCCTCTTGGGTGGGCAAGGGACCCAAGCATGACTCCCAGACACTAGGAACAAACTCTCCCAAAGGCTGAGCCTCCACTCTGATCTGCACTCTCCTAGAGTCAGGACCCCTCCCTTCCCATAGTACACTGTGGGGTCTGATGAAGTCCAGGGCTTAGACAGCATGCCAAAGGTCCCCTCCTAGTTGGTGTCAGGCCCAAGATGTTCACTCCACATCTCTGATGTGAGAGCCAATATCATCAGCACTATGTCGCCAAAATGGGACTTGTTTCCAGGCCAGGAAGGCCAGATGTCTTAAATCCCATACTGGAACAGTTGGAGGCTCAGGATCCCCAAGTTTGGATATGGGAGATAATCCGTGTATCCAACACGTATCCCAGCAGGCAGAGAAGCAAAGCCGGCCCTGAACGCCAAGAAAGCAAGAGGCCCTATTTGATCCAGAACTTAATCCACTTGCACAGAGAGCTGGAGCCGGGCAAAGAAAAAAACACTGCCCAGTCTCATCTGAAGCTGCCCATGCCACCTGCTCCAACCAGCCAGCGGGATGATATAACGGCAGGACCAGACAGCATTCACAGCTGCTTGCAAAGGGAGAGCCGGAGAGCCTTTGTCGAGAGCCACCTTCTGACAATGTCCACAGAGCACTCCTGAGTACACACAGCCCCCACTCCTGTTATAGGGAATCCAATGGTCAGTGTGAGGTACCCAGTAGCCTGTGCCTGCCTGGAGCAGGGGACCATCTGCCTTCTAGCCACAACTTTTCCCAACTCCTACCCAAGCAGAAGGCTTGGCTTTGTAAAACTACTGTACGGTCCAGAAGGAGATTGGAAAGGGTGTATGAAAAACAGCCTTATTATCCAGGTCCAATTAGTCCCTGAGACCGTGTTAGAGGGATGAGCCCACGGCCACTTCGATCAAAGCTGGCCACTTCGAGCAAGACTGGTGGTTGTTAAAATGCCCCTGCTGAGTTTGACACCTGCACCTTCTCCCCCTGCCTCAAAGACACCTTCGTGCTTGGGGGGAATTCTCAGCATAGCTCCACCCAGCACGTGTTCACTTAAGGCACTACCTCCAGAAAGGCAGAGCAGTCCCCAATGAGGGGACACAGAACTGAGGTCATCAGTCGCATGCTGCCGGCTCCCCACCTCAGGCAGGGGCCGGTCCTATCAGGTCCATCTCACTTATGACTGCCACTCAACCACACTTACTAGGACTTATTAATCATCAAACTGGGAGCAGCCGGAGCAGCCCCTGGGAACCAGCAAAAGTGTTACACTGCACACAGGCAGATCGGTAGCACGTCTTGGGGACACCCAGCCTGGGCGTCTCACTCATTGGCTTCCTTCATCCCAGGCTCCTGTTCCTTATCCTGAAGGCAGGGACAAGTCCATCAAGGAGACTATGAGAGTTACGCAGAGATTGGTAAGAAGTCTGGGTACTCTCTCTATAGCCGTGAAACCCGCCACAGACTGAGACCAGATCCCTCCCTGAGTTAGAGACGTTCCTTCCTGTCCCCGGGGGAGGTCGAGTCAGCCAAACAGAAGCGGGATAAGTCAGAGAGGGAAGACAGGAAGAACAGTCCTGTCTCTGCCATTTCTCCCTGAACTCCACTAAAAGCCAGCTTGAAGCAGGACACAGGGCATCCTGTCATGAGGAGTGATTAGAAAGCAAGAGAGGCTGTGGGGCGTGAGAATGTGCAGAAAGAAGGGGGGCACCCAAACTATACGGACACGGTCCAATGTCTGAAGGTCAGTTTACTAAAAATTAAATAAATGTATAACAGTTTAATGCAACTTAAAATTCAATCTGTGAGGGGGCACATATAGATTAAAAAAATTAGGTACACACACAGAGAATTCCTTGAATGACCCCATACACAGTGAGTGTGCTGCTTTGTTTTAATAATAATAATTTTAAAAAGATCTTTTTTTAAAGCCTAAAACAAAAATAGCCTGAAGCAAGCAAGGAGGGCCACAAGACCTCCAGCAAGACCAATGGGACAGGAGAGACTTTCCGTGCCATGCCTGCTCCTAAAATGGCTGGGGGTGGGCTCCAGACAGGCTTGGGACTGGGGGTGAGATGTGCTTCCCTGAAGGCTTCCCAGAGCAGGCGGGGCTTCTGCTAGGTTTGCAGTGTGAGGAAGAAGGGATGAAATGGAAGGCTGGAGAGAGATGGCACTGAAAGAGAGATGCTCAAGATTCACAGCATCAGAGCTGGAACCGATGCACCCCAGCCGGGGTCTCAGCAACACACCCTGTGGCTGAGAGGTCGGGGTGGAGCAACTGCAATTCCTAATCCAGAAGGACCAGTAAGGATCCGGAAGGGCAGCGTCTGCCCTCCCAGGGTCAGGCCCTGCAACTGGGACAGATGCCAGGGTGAAGTGAGTCCAGGGAGGGGGAGGACTAGATGCTGAGGGGGCCAGGCTAGACCAGGAGAAAGAGATGGGCAGGAGGAACAGAAGCAGGAACCACTGTGGGCATTGAAAAAGCCCTCTGGCCAACTTCTTGCTAAGGAAACAGATACACGTACATATACACACATTGAGAGGCACACACACCCATCCTCTGAACAACCCACACACACACCCACACCCACACCCTTTGAACACCCTGATACACTTACACATACACACACACAGAGGCACGCACACACACACACACACACAACCTCTGAACAACCCATACACTCACATCCACCCACACCCTTTGAACGCCCTGATATACTTACACACACACACACACACACACACACACACACACACACGCACGCACACACGCGCACACACACGCACACACACACACCCTCTGGACACCCCTGTCAGTAGGGCAGGCCAGGACAGTGAGTTTCCACATCTTTTATTGGAGGTAACAATAGCAACAATGTGTCAGAACACTGCACTGGGCCCCCACCTGTGTAAGATAGACAGCTACAAGTTCTCATTAGAAGTTAAAAAACAACATTTAAACAAAAGAAATAAGTAAAAGTGCTTTGCCTCAGAAGTAACCAAGTTTCTGCCCCTCTGCTGCTAAGCAAAGCAAAGCTGTGTGGGCTGAGCTCTCTGCAGGAGTTAGCCCAGGTCCTTAAGATCCTCATCATGAGGCAGGGCTGCATCCCACCTCTTAAAGGTGCTACGAGCATGACATGACTCTCGGGGACATTCTTTGCACAGTGCCTGGCATGGGCTAGGTTCAGCAATAGGTCACTCTTGTCAGTGGGTCACTGTTGTCTGGATTTGTATTCACAGAGCCATCTGGAAATTAAAAGTGGATGGGAAGGAAATGCAGTCCAGGCAGATCTCATGGAGTCCCTTCCCCAGGAGACCTCAGCATGGCCTCTCACACATGGCCTCTCACTTGCCCTGTGGGCTTTGCTCTCTCTCCTCTGCTCTATCTGCTAAAGAGAAGTAAGATTGTTCCATGCTCAGCATACAGAAGGGCTCCTCACCCATCCCAAGCTCCAGACCCCAGGAAGATGGTAAGAGCCAAGCCAGACCATGACCCCGTCACTTTCTTTCTCAGGCTTCCCTGCTAGACTGTTGGGAGGCCCTGGTACTCACTGCAGGCCCAGATGGTAGCCAGAAACATCAGGTGCTGCCTGAACACCAGAGGGGCAGTGAGGTGGGTAGTCTGCCATCTTTTCAGGGCTTGTTCTTGGGCAGCAGGGGACAGAACTTATTGTAGATTTTCAGTTCAGAGTAGGAGCTGTGAATGGGGCTGGAGGCCTAATGGCATCCATGTTGCACAAGGTATTGAGGACGCCTAGAGACATAGACATAGAGCTCTCAGAAAGGTCAGGGATCCCACACATAACCAGCCTGCATCCACTACTTAGATCCAAGGTTAAGGGACAGACAGAGCTAAGGGACAGTCAGACCTCTGGGAAGAGACAGTGACTCAGGAGGCTCCCTCTGTAAAACAACCATCATCCACCCACAGAAGGTGTTCCCTTCGTCACCTGGACCTCTGAAACAACATCCAAAGGGCCTCGGGCTTCCACTGAAGTCGTGCCCCACAGCCACCAGGATGATGTTTCAGAGATGTGAATTTGGTTCTGTCCCTCTCCCTCACAAAGTCCTCAGTGGCTCCCCAGTGTCCTCGGGCCCAGAGTCATTGCTGTGACTCAGACATCCTTCAGGAGGGTCACCTGGACGCTTGTCCATTAATGTCACTTAAACATCCTCCAGGAGAGTCACCTGGACACTTGTCTCTACCACCATTGCTCACACTTGGGCTTCCTTGAGGTTTTCAATGTTGGTTTGAAATGTTTGAAACTGCTGGTATTTGATCGTGCTTGCCTACAAAACTGGTAGTCTCACCCAGGGCAGCTGACACCACTGCCAGCCCCTTGGGCATTTGAGCACATTATAGCTGCTAACCAAGAACTTTTCTGTCACTCCTCTCCCTCCCCCTCCACCTAACTGCCCTCTCTTGCTGCTTTAAGTCTCCACCTGATGTCATTTTCTTAATTCCGAACTTTACTCCTGGAACTCGCTTTGATGCCTACCTCTCCTGCCAGACTATGAGCTTCGGAAGGACAAAGATCCTGCCTGCCTTGCTCACCTTGGCACCTGGCACAAGACTGACCCACAGTGAGTACAAACTAAAGCCACCCGTTGTGAGCCACCACCCTGTGAATGAAGCTCCGGCTCTGATGATTTGCCACCTGACCTCAGGACTTCTGTCTCAGACACCCGTCTCTGCTCCTGCAGAAGGAAGCTCCACACATCAGAGATGGGAGCCAAGCAAGCTGAAGTCTGTGGCACACTTGCAACGACATCTCCCAGAGTTTCAGCTGGCTACAGCCACCAGTTCCCCCAATGATCCGTGACACTGACAGCATCACCAAGACGGACCATGGAGGTGACAGAGTTTGAGCTCTTGAGTGTTCTCGGCAACTGCTTTCTCACAAGAGTTTGGCCTCCGTGGGGTTAGCATAAGCTGGAACTGGCACGGCCTTGCTCTTTTCAGGGAACTCAGAAAACCTGGATGTCCTCAGCAGCCTTAGTCATTCAGCTGGGCAGACTGAGAATTTCAAGGGGAGAGAATCCCGGACTCTTCTGTGACGTCATCATCCAAGCTGTGTGTGTCTTCATTACGGGAAGCCCACCAACCCCATGAGACAGTTTACTGCATCTTCAAATAGCACTGAGCTGATATTGGTCAGCACTCCCTGGTCTCAATCCTGCAGGGACCTCTCAGGCCCCCAATACACGCACGCACTTGCTATAGACCTCGGAGACTTTTTTTTCATTACATTTTTATTTATAGATCCTGGAGTGGGGTGCACACGTGGAGGTCAGAATACAACCTGTGGGTGTCAGCACTCCTTCCACCATGTGGGGCCTGGGGCCTGGACTCAGGTAGGCTTGGTGTCAAACACCTTCACGGCTGAACCATCTCACCAGCCTGAACTTAGAAATCTGTAAACAGTCACTCTTGCCTTCATGTCTTTAGGTTCCTGTCCTTCTCTTGTGTGTGTGTGTGTGCGCGCGCGTGCATGCGTGTTCATGGATGCATATTTGTGTGTATAGGTGTTCGAGCATGGATGTCAGAGAACAATTTCAGATGTCATCCTTAGGAGTGCTACACACTTCCTTTGAGACAGTTTATCGCCAGGGTCTCCCGCTGTCCTGGAACTCAGTAAATAGAATAGGCTGGCTGGCCAGGGAGCTCAGAGACCATCCTTCACCACTTCCTCAGCACAGGAACCACGTGTGTGCGCCACCACACCTGGCATTGTCTATGCAGGTTCTGGGAATCAAGCTTGCAAGGCAAGCATTCTCCCAGCTGAACCATCAATTTCCTTGGCATGATTCAGGTACTCAGTCTCCAAAGCTGTATAATGGGGACAGCGCACACTGCCTCTATTCCCCCTGGGTAGCAGGGACTGATAAAAAGAAAGCACTGCCTCTGAGCTGGAAGGGGAGTTTACAGGAGGCTTGGGCCATCCTCGGGCTCTCTGTCCGGTCTCAGCAACAAAACAGCTCACAGGAAAACATGCCCTTGGTCTGACGAGCCAGGCTGTTAGACTGTCTGCCCTCCCCAGCCCCAGGGAGATTGATGTCTGAACTGACGGATCACTCCAATGTATTAGGTAGATAAAGAAATTGATTATTCCATAAATCATTGTCTCCATGAAAAAGGGGCCAATTTTTAAAAAAAGAAAATATTATAAATCTGTCCAAACCCCTGTGAGGCAAAGTGTGTAGCCATTTCAATTTAATTGTCTGAGAGCTTCTTTGCTGGAGCTCCAAAAAGAAAAGATGTGGGAATGAATGAGTCTCTAGCTAGAGAGAGGTTCCTGTGCCCTAAAGAAAGGCCAGGTCATGCCCTGACCCAGAGAGCTTTATTTACCCTGCAATAGGAAGAATGCAGATAAACTGGAAGTAACAGAGAATCCCATCCCTCAGACACTCAAAATATGATGCTGGGGGCTTGGGAGACAGTGCAGTAAAGTGTTTGTTGCTTAAGCATGAAGACCGGGAGTTCAGATGCCCAGCAGCTGCGTAAAAGCCAGGACGGCTACAAACATCTGCAGCTCCGTGCTGGGAGGTGGAGACAAGCAGCCCCAGGGTCAGACTGTCAGTCAAAATGGCATGCTCCAGGTTCAATGAGGAACACCATTTCAAAAACTAAATAGAGAAACTACCAAGGAGGACATCCAAGCACTCTTGCATAGGTCAGCGCTCTCTCTCTTATACACACACACACACACACACACACACACACACACACACACACACACTGCTAATTTCTTCCCTTCTAGAAAAGTTAGATAGGGAGGAGCTAGAGAAAGTATCCAAGGAGCTAAAAAGATCTGCAACCCAGTAGGTGCAACATTATGAACTAACCAGTACCCCAGAGCTCTTGACTCTAGCTGCATATGTATCAAAAAATGGCCTAGTCGGCCATCACTGGAAAGAGAGGCCCATTGGTCAGGCAAACTTTATATGCCTCAGTACAGGGGAACGCCAGGGCCAAAAAATGGGAATGGGTGGGTAGGGGAGTTGGGGGGAGGGTTTGGGGGGAGGGTGTGGGGGACTTTTGGGATAGCATTGGAAATGTAATTGAGGAAAATACGTAATAAAAAAAATTTAAAAAAAAAAAGAAAAGTTAGATAGAATTCTGTCCAAGGAAAGGGAAAAATGAATCCTGGAGGGAACTGGAGGGAGTTGGAGGGGGCTAGAGGAGGCTGGAGGGGGCTAGAAGGGACTGGAGGGGTCTGGAGGGAGCTGGAGGGGGTAGAGGGGGCTAGGGTATCTGGGGGGAGCTAGAGGGGTCTGGAGGGGGATAGAGGAGGTTGCAAGGGACTGGAGGGGACTGGAGGGGCTGGAGGGAGCTGGAGGAGGCTGGAGGGGGCTAGAGGAGGTTGCAGGGGGCTAGAGGGAGCTGGAGGGACTTGGATGGGGCTAGAGGAAGTTGGAGGGGGCTGGAGGGGGCTGGAGGGGTGGAGGATTGATGAGGCATAAGAATTCCTGGTAGAAAACAAACCGGAAGGGGCGGGGCAAGGAAAGCTGGGAGGGCAGAAGCAAAGAGGAGCTGAGAGAGATGGGCTCCCCTCCCATGTCTGCAGTGTGACATGGAGCCCAGCTCTGAGCTGCCCTGAGCTTCCTTACTTCTCCCAGAATATAGAAAAACGAGGAAGCTCCAAGCACAGGGCTTTGATGTGGGCTGTACACACCTCAGTGTGAGAGACCATGTTGTCATCACTACCTGGATCTCCCATGATGCCCCTGAAATGCTCCAGAGCTCAGGCTCAGGACGCAGCTGCACCCCAGCCCTGCAGTCTGCGCTCTTCGACACAGAGTGGGCGTTCCACTAATGTTTGGTGAATCAATGAGTCAGCCCAGAGTCCATGTGAAAAGGACAGGAAATAAACACAAAATTACAAACAGCATAAAAATAGCCACATTTCCAAAGCAGGATTGGTTTTTTTTTCCTTCTGCTTTCTTTTTTTTTTTTTTTTTTTTTTTTGCTGTCTCAAAAAGCTTTATTTTTACTTGGTCCAAGACTTGACAGAGGCTCCAGGGCGGTTACAAAGCTGCCTAGTGGCTTGAGAGGTTCATTCAGGTGGAGGTCCCAGGGCGGGCTGGTGCAGAGCAGAGGGGGGAGCCCCTTGGAAGGCACAGAGGCCTCCTAGTCGTGCTTGAGAGTGAGGCGCTCAAAGAGATACTCGCCCAGAGATCCCTGGGGCGCGCCAGTCTGCGCTGGTTGTGGCCCTGCCACCCTGCGGAGGTTGGTCAGATGGTTGCCCATCTTCTTGATGAGTTTCACCTCCTTATCCAGGAAGTGGCTTTCCAGGAAGTCACAGAGATGAGGGTCGGCGCGGGCAGAGCCCAGGGCATGCAGATCCAAGAGGGCCTGATTCAGGTTCTTCTCCAGGGCCAAGGCAGCTTCCATGGCCTCCTGGGTTTTACCCCATTCATCTTGAGATGGCTTCTGCACATCCTGGAAGAGTGCACGGCCCCCGCGATCGTTCTGAAACTCGAGGAGACGCTCCGCGCCCTCGCGCTTCTCCTCGGCCAATTCGCGGAAGAAGTGGCCTACGCCCTCCAGAGCCACGTCATCCCGATCAAAAAAGAAGCCCAGAGAGAGGTAGGTGTAGGAGGCCCGCAGGTGCAAGTTGACCAGGCGGTTCACGGCAGCTTCCACCTCGGTGGAATAATTCTGACGAATCTGAGAGGTCATGGCTGATCCGGAGTAGGAGCTAACCGCGAAGAGACGGTGCAGACTGGTCCTAGGAGCCGAAGGCAGCGAGGAGATGGTCCCGGAGGCTGCGACTGGAGAGACTTGTAAAGGCGGCTGGAAGCGAGTACAGTGGGAATCCCCGGGTCTGTTCCGTTCAAACACTGTTGAAGCAAGACACAGATCCACGGGACCTCCAAGGCGCTGCTCTCCTTCTGCTTTCTTAAGGGAAGGGAAAAAAAAAACCCCAATCCCTTGATGCTGACATTTTTCAAGCCAGAGTCTCCAAAGCAGCCGTAACTGAGGCCGCCATGCACTCTCACAGCATGTTCTAGGTCTTTCTATCTGCTCTAGGGACCATCTTGCCTCTGACATTCCCAGAGCCTAAATGATAAGTCCTCTGTTATTCTGACATGTAGGGTCTTCTTTGTCTCTTTGGGTTCTAGTGCAAATGCTCCCAGCCAATTCTTGGTCCCCTGGTGATGGACAAATCCTCCACCTTTCTCACATCTTCTTGTCTAGGATTGGCCTCTGTGGTACCCAACCATCATCACCAGGCTTCTCTGACACATCCAGGTGATGATGCAGGGGCTCTTTGAGGGAATGCCGCAAAGCTGAGACATACTGGTTTCCCATCACCCGAATGAATAGTAATTTTATTTATTAGCAGAAAATAAGGTTCCATTACAGGTGTGCAGGGCTCCACAGCTCAGGAAACAATAAAACAGAAAACACGTTTAAGAAATCACATTTAGCAGGATAAAACTGCATTACGGAAGCCCACTTACCAAATGCAATGTGAAAGACGACGCCGGCAGGCCAAGCAGAGACTCGTGGTATCAGGTGTAATATCTGACAGGCAGATGTTCATGCGTTTTGTCATCTGCTCCCGCTCCCTAGCAGGCACGCCGTACATGGCGCCAAAGATTTAAGAACAGTTTATGTGGAAGAGGAAACGGGGAGGAATTCTACCCAGAGGCTGCATCTTCCTTAACCGTGAGTTACTGGACTCTAACAAAATTCACAGTGTTTCCTCACCAGATGTGGGCTTCTTAAAGACAGCTGTCCTGTATGTGACTAGCAGAACCCTAGGGGACCTGCACCGGAAGGCAGAAAAAGACCTGTTTAGTATGACCTTAGATTACACCAGGACTAGAAAGAGAAGCCCTGGAACAACACAGAGCTTAGTGCCCTGGTCCAGAAGCAGGCCGCTCTCCGTGGTGCTGAACACAGTGAACCCAGGAGACCCTGCAAACAGCTGTTATCTGGGAGGAGCTTCATCAACACTACAGACCCAATCTGTATTCTCTCTGTGTGCAGAGGTCAGGACTAGGGGTCGATGCTCCAGCCTTGCTTTCAACACAGCTCACCAAGAAGCACAGAACAGGTCACTTCTCGCGTCCTCGGTTATCCTCATCCACGGCATCCCAACACTGGCCATGCCTCCACTGGCAGTCTGGTTCTTCCCTGGAGCCTGATAGCATCAAACACTACGCACTAGTCTCCTCCCGTGTTAAAAACGGACTTCCCAGATTCAGCTGGAAGACCCAGGCTCTACTTCTCTTAAGTCAGGGCCTCAGTCTCCCTGACGGAGGCTCACTAACCCTCGCTCCCCAGGGATCAGCTGTAATTCAGTTTAACCTGAGCGTTCCCCCATATTTTATTTACTGATTTGATGTTACGAGACATCTAAAATAGACGGCTGTCACCTCTATTAAACTGGAGGAAAAATGGCCTTGTCAGCAACAGGCTCTTGCTGCTCATGAAGTGTTGCCTGCTTCCCTAAGGAAGGACATGAGAAAATGGGAGGGCCTAGCTCTAGAAGGGGGCTGTTCTCCTCTGCTACGCCTGTGAAGGCCATGGGGGGGGGGGGGCGGGTTATGTCATGAACTCATCACTCGCAGCTCTACCATGGTGGCAGACAGGCCATCTAGACACTCAAGAAGGGAGACCATCACCAAAATTCTGTTTCCCTAGTGATCAGGGAAGACTGCTGTCATATTTTGGGCCTTGGACAAGGAACAGCTGCCAAGCTTCCGCTTGGTAAGCTGGCTCTACAGAAGCAAACCCCCTTGGGACATCTCTGGCGAGTACACGGTACATGTACACACACACAAACACTTAAAGCTCTCAAAGAGAATGATGCTCACCCTGAGTCTCCAGGATGACGGCTCACCTCCATGTTACACCTCAGCTGTCAGTCTGCTGTCTACGCATCCCTGCAGGATCCAGAGAGGGGGTAAAGAAGGGAGACTGGCAGAGGTGCAAGCGGCTCAGCCGTAACTCTGCCTGACAGCCGCCCTTGAGTGATCAGCCTGTTAAGGACCAGACGACACAAGTTCATATCCTTAGAGTGGCTCCCAAGAGAGAAGCAAAGATGTCGAGGAGCAAGTGGGAAGGAGAGAGGTGAGGTCAGAGAGGCGTAGGGGTCATGACTGCATCCTCACTCTCTTCTGGAAGTGGACAACTGTGTCTCTCTCAAAGGGAGAGCCATCAGGATACAAACCAGACAATGGATGGGATGTCTGTCTAATCCTGGGCTTAGAAAGGAAGGGTTCACTGACCCCAGCCACTCCGGTGTAACCCAGTAGACTAGACAACGAAGGTCTTGCTATAGAAGAGACCAACCCGAGACTTGAGAGAATACCAGAGGCCTCACAAATACCCTGGCTTGAGTGAAAAAGGCAGGTTGCTCATTAAATCCTCAGGGACGAGACAGGAAAGGCACTGAACTGAATGACAAGGCAGTTAGGTGGCCTTCTGTCCACGTGACCATCATCATTCGCCCAACCAGTGTTTACTCATCCTTTATGATGGGCCAGGCACACACTGTGCTGGATACAGAGTACAGCAGAGAGTGCCCCGTGCCCCACCTCGTGTTTGTTATCTCTACAATGACTGAGAACAACACAGGGAGCACTTCACCCAGGACAGTGAGAGGAGGCTCTGGAGGACTTGCAGGAGGCAGTGGAAGATCAAGAAAGGCTTCCTGGAGGAAGAGACATGTTGGCAGAGAGGCGAGTATGAGTAGAAGTGGGGCAGATCAAAAGCAGGGCAGATGTCAGGGGTCAAGGTGGAGAAGCAGAACATTCTAGGAGACCTCAAGCATTTGCTGGAGAAGAAAAGGGGATGGGAGGTGAGGATGAGCCATACCTGAGTCCAGAGACTCTGGCCACTGCCAGGCACTGATGTCAGCCATGTCCTGCAGCAAAACAGACATGGCTGAAGAAAGGGAAGGCCTGTCCTCGCAGGCTCTGGTGGCATGTGGCATGCTACACAACATGACAGGTAGTCCACAACACTTTACTGCTCTGAACAGGGGTCCCTAGCTCCAGCCCACAGGCACGTCATCTCTAAAGACCCCAGGAAGGAAGCCACAGAGGAAGGGGATGGCGACATCTATACCCACTTTCTGAGATGGGAGGTGTGGGAACAGGCTTGGGTTGTCCACCAACAGTGAACAAGAGAAAAACCACAGGAAGACTCAAAGGCAGGAGATAAGCGACAGGCCCTGCCTTGAGGACGAAAGAGGTTCTAGACTGGCAGTAAGTTCTGTGGTAAGATTTCACCAACTGGATATGGTGGCATATATCTTTGATCTGGAGGCAGAGGCAGGTGGAGCTCTATGAGTTCAAGGCCAGCTTGGGCTCTATGGTGAGACCCTGTATCAAAAGAAAAAAGGATCCCTAGCCGGGCAGTGGTGGTGCACGCCTTTAATCCCAGCACTCGGGAGGCAGAGGCAGGCGGATTTCTGAGTTCGAGGCCAGCCTGGTCTACAAAGTGAGTTCCAGGACAGCCAGGGCTGCTACACAGAGAAACCCTGTCTCAAAAAACCAAAACCAAAAACCAAAACCAAGTTACTTCAGAGTAACCTGGAGTTGCATTATCAGAGGCCAAAGCTAAGATCCAGGGAGGTGGATCTGACTTCAATTCTACTGATTTCAATAAACAATCAGTATAACGGCAGACACGTGCTGGTGGAGCTAGGCATCTTCGGGACAATGAAAATCCTTTTTATTTGTCAGGGTGTGACAGGTAGCCCACCTCAGTCAGTTTCAGGGTGATCTAATAGCAAGAGCAATAGAGAGCAGTTACTGAATGCCTACATGGGGGAGGGGGGGGATTCTAATCGATTCTTGTGCATTAACACACCCAATCCTTACCAGATGCCGGGAGATAGGCATGATCATTGTGAATAGTATTTTGAGATATGTAACCATTTGCTCAAGATCACACAGGTTGGAATTCACAAAGATGGCCTTTAAAGTTAGTCTTTTGGATTCAAGAACCTGTAAACTTATCCACAATGATCAATAGAAAAAGTTTGTGGGGGCTGGTGAGATGGCTCAGTGGGTAAGAGTACCTGGCTGCTCTTCCGAAGGTCCGAAGTTCAAATCCCAGCAACCACATGGTGGCTCACAACCACCCGTAATGAGATCTGATGACCTCTTCTGGTGCTGTCTGAAGACAGGTACAGTGTACTTACATATAATAAAGAAAGAAAGAAAGAAAAAAAGAATGGAGTGTGTCATTAACTTTGAAGAGGTAAACATGGATGCCACACACACAGGACACAGTGGCTCATGGTGAGACAGTTTGCAGGGCACAGATGCCCAGTTTAAAAAAAAGAAAAGAAAAAGTTTGTGTTGCCCTTGCTGTTTTGGGGTGTGTGTGTGTGTGTGTGTGTGTGTGTGTGTATGTGTGTGTGTTTGCGCGCGTGTGCACACACGCACGAGTATGCCAGGCCAGCTGGTTCTCACAAAACCCTATGATGTGAAAGCGACTTTTTCCCCTTTCACAGGTGAGGGATTCTCCACTATGAGTCATCCAACTTCACACAGGCAGGCAGGCAGGAAGGAAGGAAGGGATTTTAAGGCCAGATAGTTGGATGCTAGAGTTCATGTTCCAGAGATAGGGTCCCATCACCTCCCCAGAACTGCAGGCAGATGTGTGTTACGGCTTGAGGGAGGGCCATCTGCAGCCAATGCTGCACTAAAGAACAGGAGGGCCCTAGAAGCAGTGAGCTCCCTGAGACTGCCTATGGTCTTCAGGTAGAGATGGGCTACAGCAAATCCCCAGGCCAGTAGCACTCACTTTGGCAACTCCATAGACTTCACCCCAGACCAGCTGAGTGGCAACCTTTTGGGGGTTGGGGTCCTGGCTGTCTGTGTTTGAAAGTGTTCTCTGTGATTCTGATGAATGCTAATACAGGAGAACCAGAAGCCCAGAGTGACCCCTGGAGTTCTCTGCAGCCTGCTTCTTCACCGGAGACAGGAAATGGGATGCTTGGAGCCCTGGGAAGTCCTTGGCTTTCCGCTCCCGCTTTTCTGCCCAATTGGGCAGCTCTTAGGAATAGCGCATTCAGTTCTGCAAAGCGGAGGCAGGGGGGCTTTGCAGAGGTCCCCAGCGTAGCCATATTTAAAGAGCTCGTTCCTGCAGTTTTTCTGAGAACTCTATAAAACCCCTTCTACCAGAAGCCTGTCTTGAATAGCAGGAGACTTAATTGTCTCCTATGGACTGGAACCCTCTTGACACAAACAGGGATCTCAGCACTTCACTCCTTTTCTCTCTGCCGTCCTTAACCACCATTCAGTACAGCACCAAAGGATCGGAGTAGAGGCTTGACACCACCCCCAGTTCTGCTGGGTTCATTATCTCCTATCCTCAGACCATCATGAGGACTTCCTCCCCAGCTTTTGCCTTCGTGTTACCTGGCGTCTCTCAAAAGAGCCAGCAACGTCTGTCCTCTGACCCAGCCACAGACCATCTCCCGTCCCTACCGACCAGTCCAAGAAACAAGCATTGAACACCCTATTTAAGAAGGGCTGGCTGACCAGAATTCCTCAGGCTAATCCCTCAAGAGCGTGCCATTCCCATCTCCTGGGTCTTCCCAGCTCCCAACACAGGCTTTTTAAAAAGCATTTCAATTAAATCGCTGCAAATGCAAACGCGGCGCCCCAGGCTGCAGGTGTGTGATAAATAATGGTCGAGGAGTGTCCTAGGAAGGGCTCCTCTCTTGCCCTTGTAATTGGCACAGCGGTGGCTGGACTTGCCCATTCCACATTGGGGCACATTGGTATGTGTGCAGTGAGCAGAACACATAGGGAGCTGCATGTTGCATCAGCTCCAGGGTGAACACAAAGCCCAGAGTGTCAGAGCCACATCTGATGGCAGAGACACGGCCTCCACCCCCAGGGAACCTCCTCCTCCTCTTCCTCCTCCTCCTCCTCTTCCTCGGTTATTAAGCGTTAGGCTCCATACAAAGAGATCCACACATGTTATCACCTTTAGTCCACACGGCAGCCCCGTGAAGGCAGAACTGTAAGGCTCAGACATACATAATGTTTGTAGGTCAGAAAGAACAGACTAAACTCTCACTACATGTTAAGACTTCTATCTCAGCTAGAGAGGAAATAGAGGCTTAGAGGGGAAGTGACTCAGCCCGGGTCATGCAGCAAGCACACAGGAGTAGATTCACACTGAAACGCCAATCAGCTACATCTCGTCAAACCCAGACACACCATTATTTGGAGGTGCCAAGGGAAAAAATTCCATAAGTAAACTCAGACATGGCACATGAGGCCCACGCTGGCTTCTGTGTGAAAAACATAAAGAAAAAACTAGCTTATCATCCATAGAATACATCATTATGAAACATCCATTTTGGTAGTGATGTGGGGAAGGTGGCTGTGGGCAACCTTGGGCAGATCCTTCTGTAAAGCAGATGGCAGAATCACACGCACTAGAGAAAGCCCAAATCCATTCCCGAGCCTAGCCACAGTCAAGGTCAGTAGCACTCGGGATATAAAGGTTAAAAGGAGCAGAGCCAGGAACCGGTGCTGGGACTGAGCTGTGAGGAGAAGAAAACACCAGCAGGAGGGACCGCCTGGACTCTGGGGTGATTCCAAAGAAACAGAACCAAGTCATTTGGGGGAAGGGTGGCAGAGAGGGCTTTGAGGCCTCACACTGTAACATGTGTTCAAAGGAAAGACCCACAAAAATCCAACTGCCTGTTGCCCTCAACTCCAGTTCCCTGGCCCCTCCTCCAGTCTCACCTCTCCAAGCCCCATTGGTTAGGATTGTGTCTGGTAGCTAAGCATCTCTAAATACAAGGACTGTGGAGCCTGAAGCTCACCCAGAAGGGGAGAGTCTGGATTTAAGGAGGCACTCATTGTTGCATCACTGAGGCAAGCTCAAAGTCCTCATCTTTTGGGAGCTTCCTTAAATCCTGACACCCTACCCCAACCCCCAACCCCCAATCCGGGGAACTTCACCAGACTCCAGGCTCTGAACTGGTCTCTGACTACAGGAATAATAGCAAAGACTTAATGTTGCTCGTTGGACCAACTTACGCTTTTGAAAAGACATCACAATTATCTGACTCTGAGAGACAGGCATTCTCTATTTCTCCCCCTTGCAGACAGGGAAGCTGGACAATTACAATGTGAGGACCCCTCTGTCCGAGCCAATCCTAAATGTGTCACTGCTGCAGTAAGTGACACAGCTCCTCCATTCACAAGCAGTGTGGCAGTTGCTGACAGCAACCACCATGTCCCATGCGTTGCCCACCAATCTCGGTTCCAAACCAGATAGGCTCCATTTAGAAGATGGACATGTGACTCTTGCTTAAAAATAGAACAACATAAAAACTATCAGTAGCCTGGAAAGGATGATGGAGAAAGGGAGGGGATGAGGCCGGGGTAGGAAATGGGAGGTGAGGCAGGGGAGAAAGAACAAAGAGGGCTAGTCTACCTCATATCTTTTTTTTTTTTTTTTGCTAGCTCAGGGGTGATAGAAGCTGGAGGTGAGACACACACATCGGGCCCTCAGGTCTCAAAGCTTTGACAGTGTCTTTGAGGATATCCTGGGAAACTCCTGGGAAGCAGAGGGATTTCTGTGAGTAGACTGGCCTCAACCACAGACGAATCCGGCCTTTATCTGGGGCTTGAATTAAAGCTCTGGACAGTCAAAAGGCCAAAGCCAGGTGGACTAGAGAAACACATGAGTGTGTATCTCCCTGGACGTCCACCCGTTTTCACAGTACTCCATCAGCCAGGCTCATTAGCCAGGAGAGCCTGATACTGCATAGATCACTTATGAGCACTAAACAAGGCACCAAAACCATTCCAGACCAGCCAGAACCCCAGAACCACCCAGCCAGACCTTGCTCAGCTTCCAGAACCACGGACACCGGGCCTGCATTTAGCCCCTTTATAAATTATTGCTATCTTCAAACTACACAGCCAGCTCCGAGCCAGCAAGCACCAGATCTGGAGGCTATCTGACCGCAGTGCAAGTCCCGTGTCTACTAGGAACTAGCCATGTGTTTCTGGGCACGTGAGTCCACCCAGCTTAGTTTCTTTGTCTGCAAAATGGGGAGCAGCACCAACCAGCAGCAGACTGTAGAGGCTCAATCAGATAATGGCGAAAATGCTGCAGCCACATTTAGTGAGCACTTACTATCTCTCTGCTACTTGTCATTGTTTGGAAAGCACTCCAAACAGCTTGGCAGCTATTAAGTGCTCAATAAACTACGGCCACGGTATTGTTGCTGCTTTATTATTTTGATGACGCTCCAGACTCAGTGGGGCCCCAGGCAGGAGACTCGGTGGCCATCTGAACACAGACACACTGCCCTCTGCTGCTGCTGCTGGGGAATCAGCACCTCGAAGCAAAACACTCCAGGCCAAGGCCAAGGCCAAGGCACCGGCTCTGGCTGGCCCTCTGGGGGACTCTACCTTCTCGGGCCCTCCTCTCTAGCCTCTGGATAACACACCAGGGTCTTCTGGTTGCAGGCTCCAGAGATGGACCTTATTCTTGGATGTCAGTTCTCTGTTGCCAGGCAGATTCTGGGCACCTCAATCCCTTACCCACTTTTACATGACCCAGTGAAGTGTCAGAGCTCAGTTGCCTCTAGCAGGTCCCGAGCAAGGGTGACTGGGCTCAGGCTGCAGCTGCAGAAAGGAGAGAGGGGTGGCTGACCATGAGAGGACAGGGAGGCCTTGCTTCTAGTGCATCAGAATCAGCCCTAGCCACAAAGCACAAATCTCTCCCCGCCCCAGCCTGCAGCTTCCTTTCCTAGGCCTTGCCTCCTGAGGAGGGGCAGTTCTAATGCCTACAGGATTATCAGGACCTTCTGTCTCTGCAGGATACTCTACTTCCCAATGCTAGAACACCACGGTGCCTGTATGATCACTGTCCCCTGCCACAGAGGCTCACAGTGAGGGCTGGGGGGGTGTTTACAAAAGATGCCAAAGGGAGACAAACACTCTTGCATTTCTGCAAGGGCAAGGAGCCCAGAGCTCACCTTTAAAACACCTTTAAAACAGCACTGTGGGCTAGACTTCTAAACTCAGCCCATCCTGTTCAGTCACAGGGGGATGCCCATGACCTTGGAAAAGCTCAGCCCAGCCTGGCTCACCCCAAACAAAACTGAAAACCCCAGACCATCCTGAGGCCAAATGACTGCTCTGTTCGGGTGCATCTCGAGCACAGAGTGGGAAATAAAACTCCAGCTGGAGAAGGAGAAGCCAGAGCTGGCGGGAGCAAGCTGGGCTGGAAAGTGAAACAGAAATTCCTCAAGTTATCGCTTTCCAAGACCCCTCGGGCCACTCCCAGGTTTTGTCTGAAGCTATTTACTTCTGGGGGGGGGGGGACCCTATTGATCTTCATTCAGCAGCTGTCTGTTCCTACAAGGCGCAATGTTTCCGTACATGGCCAGTCAAGAGAATTCCTCATTGTTTAACATGCAGTGACTCTCAAACGGAGACGGATGTTTGGGACAATTTGGATGATCTGATCAAAGGAGGGGCACATGGGGGATTGTCCCACTGTCCCACTGTCCCGAGAAGGGCTGCTGGAACCTTGTACATTCAGAAACTGCTTAGCCCTGCCCTGACTGTGAAGCCTCCAAGAACGCAGAGCCAGGCGTGCCCTTCCCTCCCACCCCCTTACACCTGCTTTATGTCTCTGCAGTCATTTGGCTTTGAATCCCCCCACTGGCTGGCCAGAGATCAAGGCCAGCTACCGAGCTCCTCATCACACACACACACACACACACACACACACACACACACACACACACACACGACTCTCCATGTTGCCCCAGCTGCTGTTACTACTGCCAGGCTCCTTTTTCAGATTCCAAGAAGCCCTCAATCCTAGGAAAGATATAAGCAGGAGACCTGCATTGATGATAACCGTTCCTGGCAGTCCACTCTAAAGGGAACTTGACACCACAGTTAGGATGTCAACCAAACTGTGTACATAAGGGGAAACTGAGCACAAATGTGGAAAGAAGAAGAATAGAAT
The DNA here is from genome assembly GCF_000001635.26 of Mus musculus. NCBI lineage: Eukaryota > Metazoa > Chordata > Mammalia > Rodentia > Muridae > Mus > Mus musculus. Next base: position 125,493,979 of record NC_000070.6, on the reverse strand, counting down.
TTTATCAAAGTGATCCAGTTCATTAAGAGCAGAAAGACGAGGAAATCCAAGCCTCTGTCCTCTATGTCCATCAACCCTCCGCTGCAGCTTGTAGATTATAAACCTATAAATCCAAGTCCCCAATGGAAGGTCACTAAATCTCATTTGGCTGACAAGGCTCAGAGTCTAACTGCTTATCCTAACTGAAGACCTGGATCCATCCAAACAACAATAATGATGACAATAATAGTAAAACGCAGAACAATATGCCTCTTCCATGGCAGCCCTTGATAATCACACACAGAATACATCTTCCACATATTCATATAAAATAATCAATGATCATTTTTTCCCGCAGACTACAATCCAATTACTCTCTCTCTCCCTCACTCTCCTTTGTTACTTGCAAACCATCCAAGCAATCAATGCCTTGACCTCTCCCTCTGATAGACACAATTACAAAAAGACAGAGCAGTGCAATTCATCTATTCAAGACAGATTGTTTGAACACTCTGTCACACTGCTGAGCGATCCATCTCCTTGTCTAGGAGGGAATTTCAGCCCCCAAAAGAGGCACAAAGAGAAGGGGCGGGGAACACCCTCCCCAGGCCAGAGAGCCCATCTTGCACCTGCAGGTAAACCCTCTCTGGTCCTGTGCTCAGCGACGACGCCTGGCTGCTGGAGGAGGGATTCGGGCTCCAAGCTCCAGCCGCTCCAGCAGAAGCACCCAGCATGCTTCAGAGAAGCTCAGTTTCCAGGGCCTCGATCCCTGCAGCCCCAGCCAAGAGAGAGGCCTCAGATCCCAGAGATGGGGATAGAGAGACTGCATCCAGCCTAGCCAAGGCAGTAGTATCTTTGGGTTGCAGCATGTCTTCCCTCCCCTCCTCTCCCCTCCTCCTCCTCCTCCTCCTCCTCTTCCTCCTCCTCTTCCTCCTCCTCACTCTGCTTCCCTATTCCTGGTGCTCTACCTCCAGCTGAGGTTCAACTTCAAGCTCTAGAAGGACAGGCAGCTCCAAAGAAGCCCAGAGGCCTCAAATCCTTCCCATCCTCCACCCAAAGCTGGCCCTGCTCCAGTAGTCACGTTTGGCATCAGTACAGCACCCCAGTCCTCGGGCTGGGAGTCAAATAGGGCAGGGCTCTTGGATATAAATGGTCTGGGCCGACACGCTAATTAATCCTAGGGCTTAATATGAAGAAGATTAGAAGAGAGGGGGCTCTGCCGTCCCTAATTGCGCTATTACACTGTGACTCACGAAAGGGACGGGTTTGGAATGTGTTCTTTCTCCGGGCAATGAGCAGACCTCTATATACTGTCCCAGTGGCAAGAGCAGGTGAGGTCTAGTTACCCTGCCCATTTGCAGCCCATATCTCTGAGGCTGTGGTTAACCTGTTCCTGTCTCTCTAGGCTTCTAAAGATTTCCATTCCTGAAACTGGGCTGGAAACACACCCACCCCACCCTCTGGAGGGGAAAGACCAAGGAAGACAGGCCTGCAAAGCGTGGGGGTGGGGGAAACACAGCACCCTTCGAGGTCCCCTCTCTATCTCAAGGACACTCTACCATGAAGGTCCCCCAAAACCACAAGGACTGAGAGAGGAAATAATAAAAATGAAAAAAGCGGTGGCCCACTACTAAACGATTAGCTAGAATGGTGGCCAAGCCAGTTCTGGGGCAGTAATAGACAGGAAACATTCGTGGCAGCCCAGACACCTGGACTTCAAAGGGTTAAACTTGACTGTGAGGTCTGTCCCCAGATCCCCCCCCCTCCCTTCCCTAGGAGCCTCAGGGTGTTGTGCCTGCCCATCCTGGTCCGGAATCGGACTGTAGGCACTGGAAGACCTCAACATCTGCAGATCTGAGGATCGTTCTCTGTTCCCGTTCTGAAGCTGAGTTCAAGTGGACGTGGCTCCGGGTAGAGTGAACGAGAGGACTGCCTCCTAGGAGAAACCTCAAGTACCCATAAACCAAGCCTGGCCCGAGTTTCCTGCATCCTCGTCGCACTGCCGGCCACATAAAGTCCGCTCTTGCAGAAGCAAAGGCAGCCCCTTGAAGAGAGTCCTGGAGGAGGAGGAGGAAGGTTGCCTTGTCTCGGTAGAGCTCGGTAGGCTGCGCACCAGATGTTGGTGTCTCGCGAGCCCGAGCTGCCCAGGTCTCCGGCCTGGTGCGGGCCGCCCACGGTAACGATGGCTCCTGGGTAGCCCAGCTTAGCTCAGCCCCGAGAAGTGAGTGGGCTAAAGACTCGCGTGGGCTCCCGCCCAGCCCTGAGCGCTGCCACGCAGGGTGCCTCCGGCGGCCACAACAAAGTTAAAGCCCAGAGTAAGAAATCTGCAGCGGTGAGAGAAGCCGAGAAGCCAGAGCCCCAAAAAGCCGCGCGCAGACTGCCAGCCGCCGCCAGCTGCGGAGGGATTTCGGCTAACTTTAAAAGCCACTCGCAACCCTCGTCCCCGGCTGCGCAGGGTTGCCTCCTGCGCTTCCTTTTCCCAGTCTCGGTTACTCCTCATCGAAAGAGGCCTGGGCCTGGGGGACCTGCTCTAGCGACAAGCAGGGGACTGACCCTCTCCTGCCCCGAGCCTCGGCCAACTAGGGGCAAGGAAATCCGCCATCCTAATCCGGCGAATCCATCCCCTGTACCCCTTGCTCCAGCGAGGTGCCCGTGGGGGGGAGAGAAGTTGGCGCCTTCCCCAGGGCTCCCACTCTGCGCAGAAGCCAGTCCCAGAACTAGGTCTGCGGCCATCCTTGCCAGCAGTCGCGGCGAAATTCCCCCGAGGCGCTGGCTTAGGGCTAGAACCTTCGCCACACTCCACCGCGTCGCCTACCCCGGAGCGTATCCAGGTTCCCTAGCCACCGCGGCCCGGTTGCCTCTTCCCCGTAAGGCCCCGCGACCCGGGCTTTGGAACTTTGTCCTCCCCCTCTAAGAGCTCCCAGCAGACACCCGAACCCTGCAGCCTAGAGGGAGGTTGGGACAATCTTTCGGATCACGTTCAGAGCACCACTATCCCCCAATTCCCGTCCCCACCCGAGCGCGCAGAGACCCCCGGCTCTAGGGGAGCCCTTACCGATCCGGATGACGTGGGGCATCCCGCGCGAGTCTGGGATCCAGAAGGCGCACACTAGGAACCCGGCCCAGTATTCCCAAACCAGACTCCGGAGGCGCCGCCAGGGAGCGGTCATCGTTGGGCGCCACGGAGCGTGCCCGGGGCGCGGCCGTGGCGGGCTCCCTGGGGCGGCAGCTCTAGGCGCGGGCGCGCAGCAGCCCCCGAGGCGCCGCCTGGCCCAGCCGCCCGGCTCCGGAGCGCCTCTGCGAGTGGGGGGCGCCCCGCGGCGCTGCGCACATCTTACTGGGGGGCCGCCCCGCCGGCGCCCGCCCCGCCTCGGCTGCCGCCCACGGGCCGCCCGCGAGCGAAGGCTCCTGGGCTCCGCCCGGGCTCCGCTCGGACTCGGCTGCGGCGTCTCCGGCTCGCGTCGGCTCGGCTCCCGCGCGGGCTTCCCACCTGCCCCGGCTGCCGGGCGGGCTTGCACGCGTCTCCGGCCGCTCCTCCTCCAGCCGCCGCTGATGCTATCGCCCGGGCTCGCACAAAGCCCCGGAGTGGAGTTGCACGCGCGCACACACTCCCTCCCAGCCCCCTCCCCCGCGCCCTGCCTCCCGCCTCCCGCGCCGCCCGCCGCCCGCGCTCCCTCCGCGTACTCCCCCGCGCACACACGCTTCCCACTCACACTCGCCCGGGTGCACACTTGCGCGCTCACACCTGCGCAGGGGGCGGGGAAAGGGACCCTGGACAGGATTTGGGAGGGGGGACACCCGGAGGATGGAGACTATCCTCCGCAGCTGAGGCGTCCCCATCTGCCCTGCCGCCCCCAGGGCAAGGCACTGAGCCGGGGAGCCAAGCGTAAAGCGGCGGAGCTGGCACCAGGAGCTGGGAGACGGCGGCAACCCAGCGGCCCGACCAGCTGGAAGAGACGCGCCCGCCGAGAGCCGCGAGACCCGGAGCCTGCCGTCTGCGGAGCCTCGCCTTTCAGCTCCCACGCGGCCGACGCTGGCTGGACGGCGGCGGCAGGAGACTGACCTGGAGCTGTTTTTCACTCTTGATCTCTAGCCCTTGGGAAAGCAGGGCTGGCCCAGGGCTTGGAGGTTTAGGGAGTGGGGTTGGGAGTAGAAATCAGAGAACCGTAGGAGCTGAACTAGGGAATGCGGAGCTTCAGAAACTAACCGTGAGGGAGACACCAGGCCAGACCCTCTGCGTGGAAGGTAGGACTTGACCACGCACCATCAGTAGGAGGACTACTGAGAAAATTCGCAAAAGCCTTCGTTTTCGAGGGCCGCTGGAGTTGGAGCCCGCTGGGTTCTCAGTCCTCTTCCGCAACTATGCGGGAGGAACTGGAGCCCCCTCCCGGATTCCTCCTGAGAAACAATACAGAGAAACTGTATTGTTCATGGGACAGAGTAGGATACACAGGGGGGGAAGCCGAAAGGGTTAAAAAGAAATGTTGTTTATTACCAATAATAAATTTTTTTTCAAGTGGCGCTGGGTGCTGAGGGAAGAGAAGGGCTGTGAAGCGAGGCAGGAGCAGGAGGCTGCGAATTACGCAGCTAGGCGAGTTTAATGACCTTTTTGACAGAGACAAAGCGGTACCGATACAGTAGATAAATAAACGGATCTGTCACCGGGCAGCGGCTAGGCTGTGTGCGAATTTATTTTTCTCATTTAAATAATTTGATCTATTCAATCATTTCCAATCTCTCCCATTTGCCAGCTGCCTGGTAAGAGCATGGCCCCCTACATCTGAAGAGCAAATCTTTAATTTTCCTACAAATAGATAATGCGTTGCGCTCCAAACAGGCCTGTTAATTTTGCCGTCTTTTCTTTCCCGCCCTATGTGGCGCAGGGCTTCCAGGCATTGTGTGGAGTTGTGAATAAGGCAGTGTAGCCAATTAGCAATTAGGAAGGGACTTCTTCCCATCTGAACTTGCACCAGTGGCCTTGGGAGCAAAGGGTTCCTGGGCTCTGCCCAATAAAAGAGAGGCGTGTGTACGAGTTCCGGGACATCCTAGGTGATCAGCTGTTATGCAGAGGTCTCTGAATAGGCCATGCTTGGGCCTTCCCTGGAGCCAGAATGGCTAGTTCCCCAATCGGGCCTCTGAATTTGCCCAAAGAAGCAAAGACACACAGATCGGCAGCGTCAGGATCCGCAGTTGCCCCCTCTCCATGGGATCTTACAGGATAGGCCCACAAGGACCTAGCAAGGAGGCATGCAGAAGAGGGGAGCAGAGGATCCATGGGACATAGTTGAGAGCCTCTTCACCGGAGACACACCCTGGCAGCGCATTGCCTGACCCTCAGATTCCACAGCTTGTTCGATTGGTTCCCGGAAGGGAAAGGACCTGGCTGTGTTTTTGAAGGAAGATAATCCTATGCCCTGACAGTGACAGGGAAAGAGCTGAGAAGAGAGCAGCTACCAGTGCCTAAGGCTGACTAACTCTAAAGGTGGCATGTGAGTGGACTGGGTACAGAGGACATGTGGCTTAGCAGGAAATGGAAGAAGCAGAAAGGTAGAGGTGTGGCTAGAGGGAAGAACACTTCTGAGGCCAGCTGGAGGAAGGAGCCCTGAAGGGTGGGGGCAGTCTCCCTAAAAGCTAGCTGAGGTGGTATCACAGTCGTACATGGATGAAGAAGATCTAAACTCCCCCAAAGGTGAGAGTATGGCTCTGTCCTCAAAGTCCCCTCACCAGCACCCCCAGGAAGCAGGCACCCCAGCCAACTGCATCCCTAAGCAGTGTGTCTCCGTAACCAAGGATGGAGGCTGGTCTCTGGCTCCCTTTAAGTTGCAGTGGGCACAGCCTCCTGGCTGCAGTGATTGTATATGGCTCAGGCAGGGTTGAGAGCCCCTCTTGGAACGCTGGGGTAGATCTGGGTAGAAGTTGCTATCCCCAGTTCAGGACCTGACATTTGCTCTTGACCCAAGTTGTGTGTGATGCTAGGGCATTTCCACATGAACAGCAGCAGCATCCCTTTCCGCCATGGGGGACGGGTGGGATGCGCTACACACCACACACACACACACACACACACACACACACCAGCCTCAATGACAGCCAGGACTCTCCTGATTACCATACATTTTCTGCGTTCCAGGAAAGGTACTCACAACCTTGTCTGTCACTCCATCTGATCCTCCCCATGACACACTGTGACAGTCTTTTGTTATTTTTCCACTTTACAGATGACGAACCTAAGCTTAAAAAGTCCAAAGACATACACAGCTAGCTTCTTTCCTCCTTCCCTCTCTCCCTTCCTTTCCTCCCTCCCTCCCTTCCTTCCTTCCTTCCTTTCACTAATATTTATTAGGCGCTACTGTTTGCCAGGCTGGGTTCCCACATAGACCCAGCAGGCTGTTGAGTTGACAGTATTGCCCTGTGGTGTCCAACACCACCTGGGCTGAGCGGAAACAGCTCTATCAAGAGCCTCTTGGCCCCCTGCAGAAACCCCTGTAGCCTCTGGCTGCCTGAGGCGGGGCAGAAAGCAGAGAGGGATGGGGTGGGGTGTCCTTAACCAGAGTAAACTGGAGAGCTCAGCCCCCACCCCTCCCCCAAATCTGCAGTCCTCTCAGGCCACCCCAAAGCCAGCAGATAGCCGGATTGGCAAGATCTCAATCCCCCTCTCTGGAGATTGGGAGCCGCCAATCCTGGCTTTTGGAATTGTTGGTAAACAAGCCTACCCACCAGCCAGGCCTCAGCTCCCCGCTCCCCCATGAGGCAGCCAGCACTGGATTTATGAGGCCTCCAAACCTCATTCAGACTAATGCAGCTTTTCATTCCCAAATAAAAGGGGCCGCTGTCTGAAAGGACAAGTGCTCCCGAATTTCATTAACATCCCCTAAAACGGCTGAGCTGGCCCAAGCCGCTGCCAGCTAGATTCATGCCTCCCACTGGCTCACAGGTGGGGGTGTGGATAAGGCTTGGAAGAAGGGGGCAATACCTTCAGGGCCCCCAAGCCCCCAGTCCCTTCCTCCAATCCCTACGTCTGTGGTTAAGGAGGGGAGCCCCCATGGGTGGCCAAGCTAGCTCCTCTGGATGTGTCCCCCGTGTGCGTGTTTTGTTTAGACTGATCCACTCGGCTCTCAGTCCCTCCACAATCACTGTGAGTGATGAGGCCCTGGGCTCGAGTTACTGAGATTCATGACTCCGCTTCCCGGGGAAGCCACTGAGCAGAGCGCGCAGTTCCTGAGTGGAGATTCCTAGGACTTGAGTGCCCTCTGCTGAAGCCTGCTTATTGTCAACTCCTTTGCAGGCAGGTGCTGATGGTCTGGACACTGTAGCCCGGCCTGCGGGGGCCGGGGGGGGGGGGGTGCGCTCTGGACCCTTCCCTCTGTGACTCAGAAAATGGCCTACTGGGGTTGTAATTTGCAACCCACTCTTCTGATGCTGTGGTGAGAACAAGAGAGAAAGAAAAAGAGAGAGACTGCTCAACCTGGAGGTCTCCATCTCCAGACCCCACTCTATTTCCCTGGACCCTCTCAACGGCCAAACACACACTTACCACAAAAGTCAAGAGGTGACCTATAGCCTTAGAGACAGGCACATCAGTCTGGGGACTTTATCCCTTCCCCGTGTCCCAAGAATGAAGAGAACAGCATAGGTCAACAGCCACCCAAGCAATCGGCGAGCCAGGGAAAGGGACATCACCTTAGATTTTTGTCAGGAGCCAAGCAAGTTCATTCCCACTGAAGTCAATTCTTGTGTTTATTGTCAGCTTAACCTGAGGCTGCGAGTTATTTCTCCGCGGTGAGGGAAGACAGGTAGACAAGCCACCGGAGATAGGTTATTTTTACTGACGTCTGCTCTTCAGTGGTTGGGGACAGTAGCTGATGCACGGATACTCATACATGGAGATTCTTACTGTATGTGCACACAGTGGAACAGCTGCTAATGGGTAAGGTGGAGAGCCAACCCACTGCTGTGAGATGAGGCTCCTCCCCTGGCTTCCCATGACTCCAGTAATGGGGACCACAGTCACGCTAGCTGGCTGACTCCAACAATTACCCAGAGTCCCTAATTTACTTATGCGATCATTCATTCATTCACTCACTCATTAGATCACCCATTCATCTTTAGCCCCTTAGACAGCTACTCACTCATTGATTCATTTGTTCTTTTCAATCCCTTACCAAATTCTCCCCTCACCCATTCATACGGTCAATCTCTAATTAATTCATCCAGTCCCCCCATTGATCCACTTAGGCATCCACTTACAGGAGGCTTTTGTGTGTTTGTTTGTTCACTGGAGCCCTCACTTGCTTCTTTATTCATTCTCTCACTCTTGCGTTCACCAGTTCCTTCATTCATACATTCGCACAGTCATCTGCTCCTTTGTCATTCATCTGTCCACTCGCTCAGTCACTAGTCCTTTGTTCTGCCTCCTAGCCACGCACTCCTTCACCCTCACACACCTCCCCAGAAGACCCAGCAAAAACACCTGCCTGCTGCTTACCCCAGCCAATTGGGGCTGAGCCTCAGATGCCCTCCAATCACTTATGCCAACCCAGGACACTCCAGGAATGTGCTGAGCTCTCCACGACGCATCCTTTAGAGCTGCTGCTCCTCCTACCTCCCACTGTACCATGATATTCAGCAACCTTCAGGATTCGGCCCTCATCTCTGGCCCCAGGAATGGTCTAGCATCTGTCCTCCTCACAAAGATGAAGAAGGCCCTGAAAGACCCAGCATCTGTGCCTGATGATGGATGGGACACTCTGGAGGTCACGTAGTGCCACCACACAGAGCCAGGAGTCACACTAGCTTCCAGTTGCAGCCCTCTTCTCTTGTCCTTGAAATAACCCAAGTGTACAGGGATGAAGAAACGGGTCCAGAGGAGCTAAGGAACTTGCAGGGGAGAGTGGAAGCTGGCCATCCCCCATGCTGGTGGAGAGTGGAAGCTGGCCATCCCCACACTGGCGCCAGGAAGAAGGCAGAGAAGAATGTGTCCACATGTATGTGAATGAATGAGCAAATGAATGAAGTAGTGAATGAATGATGTGCCCTTCCCCCTAATAACTATAAGTAATGAAACAGAGTTTCCAACTCACATTTCTAGCCCTCAAGTCCAGTGCTGTTTCAGCTGCTTAACGATTCAGTCCCTCTCATATCTTAGACTCTCTTGGGGGGGGGGGGGGAAGCAAACCCAGAGGGGCCAGGGGGCAGATCTAAAGCATAAGTTGGCCAACAATAGATTTGGGTAGGGAAGTCTCCCGAGGAGGCTGCAGAACCAGTTCTCAGGCGCACCTGTCATCCGGCCCCCTCCATAGGCAGGGGGCTGCCACCACCCCTCCTTAGAGAGAAAGATACCCAGTGTGCTGGGGAAATCCAATCGCTGAGTGATAAGAAAATAAACAAGTGAACTTCTCCAAGTTTGCCAGACTTCCCTGCCCGAGGCCAGCTTAATTAAAGTTGATGTAGAATTTAAAAGTGGGAAAATAATTAGGGCAAGTGGTAGAAAAAGAGAGAGGAAGGAAAACATTGTTTTGTTTTGTTTTTGCTCCCTCTTAATTATGCCACAGCCTGTCTCTCCCGTGGATCCCATCCCAAGGCCGCCTTCCGCCAAGATTCCAGCAGGTGGGCCACTGTGTGAGTGGCACACGCACACCTGTGCCTCGCTGGCACACAGGTATTGCGCTTCTCTGCCCGAAAGACAGGCAAGGTGGCAAGCAGCCAGACTGTCAGCAGAGAGAAAGAAGCACGTGCCCTGGACACTTAGAAGGAAGAGTTGGGAGGAGGCTGGGGCAGCAGGGCTGGGGGAGATGATGCTGTCATCCCACTGCAGGACAGCAAGGAATGGGCACCAGGGTGCAGGCATAACCCCACCCCCAAGTCATGGATAGCACATCCCCAGTGATATACCCATCCCCTGTCCCACCTTGCTTCAGAGAAAGAAGATATTTCCAGCGATGGGCAAATGATGGAGAAAGCACTTGGGGTTTGTGCCCAGAACAGGGCTGAAGGCAGCCAAAATTTCAGCCACAGCAGATGATGGGAAATATGCCCACTCCACACACAAGAACCCCTGCATGCAGATGTGCCTTGGTTTTTGTTTGTTTGTTGCTAGGAGGCCAGAGAGCCCTGTAGAACCACCAAAGGTAGAGACAGTCTGGAGAGAGGAAAGCCTCACTCGGGGAACAAAAGGGTGGAAGAAAAGTCCTCAAGATTTCTTTCAAAGGAATGGATTTTTCTAGTTTCATGAGAGAAATGAGAGAATCTGTCCCCAGAGCTGTGCTTTGCCCTGCACAATTCATAGGTGCAGATGCATGCCCCTGCTACTGCAAAACACACACACACACACACACACACACACACACACCACACACAGACACACACACACAGACACACACACACAGACACACACACACACAGACAGACACACACACACACACACACACACACACACACACACGATACAAAGTTCTACCATCCAACTAGAATGAAAGGAACCACAAACTGTAAAACCAGATCGCCTGGCTGCAAATGAGCCCTGTCCCCTCCTAGGAGATTATGATCTGCCCTGCAGAGCTGTTGGGAGGATTAAGGGAGTTGATAGGTACAGTGTGCTTAGGGACCTTGTCTGGCACTCTATGAAGGCGAGTGGCATTTGGCAATCAACTGTCCTGCCTGCTTGCACGTGTCTGATTCCAGAGTTGGGCTCATGGCTCTTCTCTAACCCTTCGTAGCATGCACAATATTCTTATGTATGTTCTGACATGTATGTGAGTGCATACAACAGACATACAAACATACATAATACATACAAAGACCCCATATACACCACACGCAAAACATACATATACTACACATACCACATGCATACATATTTACAAACCACACTTAAATACATACAGCATACACACTATACACATATTATAACTATATACTCACAAACTACACATACATTTTACATATAAATATATACAGAATACACACACACACACACACACACACACAAGCACGCACAAATGCACTCTCACTCAGGCTTGCCTCCCAGCTGCTACTTTGGGGAGCTTTGTGGGGGGTTTTAAAAGGCAGAATCTCACTATGTAGCTTTGGTTAGCCAGGAGCCTCAGAATGGAGACCAGTCTGGCCTCAAACTCATAGAGGTTGTTCTGCCGCTTCCTCCTGAACACGAGAATTAAAGGTAAATGTAACCACACCGGCTTACCACCTTTCACCTTACCACCTTCCACCTTTTGGCATCCCTCAGGCTCCCTCCATATGGAGCCCTCAGTCCTACTTGCTTGGATACTGTTAGCCTTTTCCTGTGTCTTTTCCTGTGTCCCTGACCTCCCGAGGGAAGCTGCTGTACCTCTGTGGTGAAAGGACACTTCAGAAGAGCTATTCAGAAAGAGAAGAGGTCCCTGTCCCTTGGGTGGGGGCCCTGGAAGATGCCAAACTGGCCATTCCAAGGTCCGGCTGCTTGGTGTGAGGTACCCCAGTATTTCTAGGGGCAGAAGAAACGGAAGCAGCAAAGAGGAGCCTGGGGGGGGGGGCCGCAAGGCTGAGACCTTGATGGAGAGGTTGGGCTGCTGGAGCCAGGCTCAGCTCCGTTATCTCTGAGGCAGCAGGAGGATGAGGTGACAAAGAAGAGAGCTCTGCCAATCAGTTAATCCCAGGCTCCACCGTCCACCTGGGTTTGGTTGGGTTGGGTACCAGGCTCATTTCTCTGATTTGGCTTCCTTTCATTATGTAGACTCAGCCAGCCAAATCTCTTTCCTCTCGGATGTGCACACGCATCCCTTCTAAGCCACAGCACACACAGAACTTGGGGACAAGTGGGGACCAGATTAGAGGACAAAGAACAGGCATCTTCATCCTTCAGGCATCCAAGGAACTCTGACCCACGGGGCTGAGGGACAGGAGGTCAGCCATGAGTCAGGCGACTTGGCCCTGCCTCAGGAAGGAGAGGAACACCCAGGAGGCGTGGGATGGTTTCTGTATATTACCCTTCTGCTGGCTGTCCCTGAGAAAGCCTCCAGGCAACTGTCTCAGGGAGCCAAGAGGCCTTGGCTAAGGGGTTTGCTGATGCTTATTCTTGTGACCAGAGGCAGGCACCAAAAAACAGAGGTATGGAGGAGAAAGAATCCTGAAGCTCATGTTGGGAAGCTTGGGGTAATGCCCACATCTGCACACTCGCCATAGAGCAAAAATAGAAGCGGGTTTCCAGATCCTCCAAGGGAGAGCACTTTAATAGCAATCACAGTAGAATCTACTTCCCAGACCTGCCCAGCTGCTTCCCCCCTCCCGCCCATTCATTATCGTATCCCAAACATCCCTGGAAATCCACTCTTCAGGCAGGCTGAGGGGATACAGGAAGGCTGTAGAGTCACAAGTGGGTTTTCAAGAGATCAGCGTGAGCAAGCCAAGATGCACAGGCAAAGACAGAGGGATGCAGCCAAAGTTTCTGGGGTCAGAGGAGAGGATAAAGAGATTATGTGCCAGGGACAAATGAGAGCTCTGACAAGCCAGGGCCTCATATGCAAAGCAGGAGCCCCTGAAGCACAGGCCAGGTGGGAGGAAGACAGAGGGGGGTTTCCGCTGGCGTCTTGGGGGAAGAGCAGATGAAACAAAGTCAAAGGCTTGGATGTCAAAGGTAAGGCCTCTTTCCCCCATAAGCAGATCTCAGTGCCCAGCAAGGGAAACATGGGTGTGGGTGAAGAAGGAAGGGGAGATGCTCCTGCTGAGAGTGGCTGCTGCAGATAGCAGGAGCCGGAAGCCAGGCTCAGCATCTTCTCTTAGGAAGACACCTGGGGTCCCATGAAGCTTCAGTAGCACCATCCATGCCCCTACCAGACAATACACTGGTAGGACCCCTAGTGTGTGTTCTGTGGCCACCTACTCTGTGCACAGCTCTGGATCCCTGTCCTTCGGGAACTCTCAGGACACCTGATGAGCAAGGCCTGGCAATAGAGCTTCCATACATCAGACCAAGCACTCCCAAGCTGATGCTATGGGAGCTGAAAAGGCCCCTAGCAAACACCAATGGAATCCTTGATCAAGATCAGCGCAGGAAAGGCCTGTTGAAGGAGCTTTTCTAAAATGGAAAGAGAGATGAGTGATCCGCTCCTACTCCTCCAGGTACTACTGGATAAATACGTCAGGTGAGCACTGAGCAAACTTTACTCTTGTGTCCCTGACTACAGGCACACTGCATTCGTGAGCCCTGAAGTCAGAGTCAGGAACAGAGACTCTGACAGAAGTGTGTGTGTGTGTGTGTTCATTTAGTTGTCGTTTACCTAATACAAACACCCTCTGTTCGATGAGTCCTACTCAGTGATTTCTGGTAATTGTACAGCGTTGAGCAGCTAACCCTACAATTCAGGGTTCGAGCACTTTCGTCACTTCTTTCAATATACCTTAGAACCCACCCACCCCTGTCCTTAATCTGGAGATTTTGACTCAGCATTTTCGGAGGGGGATACTTGGGTCTTTGGAGATTGGTAGTCTCTGGGCTGCTTGTTGAGAAATACGGGGTGGGGGGGCATTTTGCTCCTAACCATCAAATGGCTCCCAGAGAAGATTCTCAGGGTGGGAAGCAAGAAAAACAAGTAATGAGCAGATTAGTGTAATCCTAGGACCCGGGAGTCTGAGGCAGGAGGATCTTGAGTTCAGAGCCAGCTTGAGCTACATAGAGAAACACCTCCCACTCCCTCAAAAGATAAATGGTATTTATAGTCACCGAGTGCTTGCTTCATGTTAAGCACAGTTCAAGGCATTTGGCATAAATTAGTTCTTAAATCCTCGAAATTCTGCTCTGAGTGGTCCCTATGGAGATTCTCACTTGATGGATGATGGAGACCTCGTTAAGGAGTGGTCAGCCAGGTTCTTAACCCAGGAAGCCAGCTCTTACTGCCTAACCTCTAGATGCACCAGTGTCCGCAGGCTGCATCTTCCACGGGCGCTGTGTCCACTGCTCCCCCCCCCCTCCACTTCTACCCTTTCATGCCTTTGGGCCTTTGCACACGCTTTTTCCTCCTACCTAGATTTTCCCATACCCTTTCCCTCCACTGGGACTTGCCATTGATGTTTCAAAATCCAGCTTCAATGTCAACGTTTTTGTGATCCTTTCTTTAAGTTCCCCAGACAAAGTCAGTCCCCGCCTTTCCCTTGTGCTTTGCTGGCATCTCAATTAAGGAGTGGATTTCCTTATACCACAATGAACAACTTGCTGCTACACTGTCTGGCTCCCCACTTTGACCATGATCTCCAGATCAAGGGCAGTGACCGCACAGTGTCCACAGCCCCCACAGTGGCTGGACTATAGGGTAGGATTGGTGAAGAACCACGGTCCAGCCAGGAGCAGGGGCACTATGCTGCAGGCTACACAGCCATCTCATCTGAGCTCCACTATAGGAATTTTCAGTTGTATCAGTTCTGACCCTCCAGGCCCTCTCCACCCCAGGGCTTGAGCTGCCATTTTTCAAATGTCAGAGGATCACATTTCCAGCCATAGCAGACCCAACACCAATTTATCTCTTCATCTCCTGAGTGTGATCACATGATCTGGCCCACAGTGAACACTTGGTAAAAAAAAAAAAAAAAAAAAAAAAAAAAAAAAAAAATCGGTGCAAATGTGTGAATGAGGCCTCTTCCCTAAAAGGAGTCTGTCAGGCTCCCATCTTCTTTCTGCTTAAAGACGTTGGGATCTTTCCTAACTTCACTTATGCGGGAGGTTAATTCAAGTGCTTTCTAGCTTCGTAAGCAATAAACAACGCTGCCGTGTTGGGCTGAGTTGTTCCGCGTGCCATATTGATGGATTGGGGGGGGGGTGAGGGATGGGCCGGGGGCGTTACTAGGATTAGCATTACAGGGAATGTTACATGCCCTTCCTTAATTACTTTCTTCCCTTTAATTAGATGTTGGAGGAGGGGTGCCCAGGGGAGAAAGACTGAAAGTCATTGCAGAGAGGATGAGTGTTGGTAGCATCCTGCCTTGTGGTAGGACAGAAGTCATCAGTAGGTCGTAGGAAGCGAGAAGGGGCCAGCTTCTCTGTAGATGGATTCTAGTCATAGATGGTCCCAGAAGTATCTGCTCTCTGGGGTCTTTCCAGCCAGAAACATTGCTTTTACACCTGCTTATTCCTTCCTAGTGTCTTTCTACCTTCAGAAACAGGTCCAGCCTCTTGCTTGCTGCCGGTGAGCCTTTTCTGCCTCATCCCGCTCCACTCGTGTCCATGACACAAGTCCTCCATAGTGGCACAGCATGGGGACTCAGGTCAGCTCTTCACTTGTCCTGGCCGGCCAAGAACTCTAGGGTAAGTCTTTGTCCTGCCAGAAAGTATCATTAGGCCCCATCCTCTATGGAGAACCCCCAAATGTCCTGATCAGGGTGTGAGAGGCAGGCAGTGACCGACAGGCAGAGATCACTTCTCATCAGGACCTCTGATACTGACAGACAACACTAATGACCTGCGGAGAGTGACACCCCCACCCACACTCCCACCCAGCTCCAGGAGCACAGCTAGAAAAGCACCAACAGGTGTTTGACACCCATGAATCTTTTCCCTGCACTACTGCAGACCAAGCATAAGCCCAGTAACTCCATAGCTTGCAATGCTGTTTCCCAGATCGGATCCAAACCCACAGGGCAGGCAGCACAGCTGCTGCAGGCATCAGGCATCAGAAGGTGGGGCAGTTTCCTCAGGCCATGGTTGATAGGTACCCGGTGGGGCCCACCATCCCTCGCTCAAACCAGCTTCCTGTGCCAAGCCACTTCCTCTTTTCCCCACTGCCTGCGGGAGAGGAGCTCCAAGCCCAGCCCATCTGCCGCATTTTCCCGAGACTCCTGAGACGATCCAATTCCGCACACCAGATGGGAAATCGCATGTACATTTCGGATGGTGATTAGTGTTTTTGTCTTTTTCCCCAAACGCTCCCGCTAATGGAGCTCCTTCCTGAAAGTGAATTGGAGAGACTTCAGTTTGACGAGAGTCTCATCAACCTCTACCTCCCACCCCCGCCCTAGATCTAAGCCCCGCTTTTCCAGTTCTGCACGCAAGACCCCCTTGCTCTGCCTCTTCCTACCTCCCTTTGCCCCCCTCCGCCCCCCCAACTGCCCCTCTCTGTCCTCTCTGCCCCTCTCTTCCCTCCCCTCCGCTGCCCCTCTTTGCCCCCCCTCCCCCCGCTGCACCTCACTGCCCTTCTCTGACCCACTCTGCATCTCTTTGTCCCCTCTCTGCCCCTTACCTGGCACCACCTGTCCTAACCAGGGCTCATACACTGCAGAGCAGAGCAGCACAGTACAGATCACAGCCCTTCCAGTCTGCCAAAGGACCGTGGAGCCTGGCAGGCCCAGGGAAAGTAGGGTCAGGGGAAAGGGGCGCAGAGAAGGACCAGGGCCAGGCAGGCCTCCTTGCATACAGTCTCTGTCATCCATCACCCCATGAACTCTGAAAAGGGGGTTAGGACTCTACAGAAATTACACGATTCATCTTGGGTTTAAAGTTTGAGAGGAAGTTCATATCGGATGCCAGATGCATAAGGCCAGAACTCGTGTATCTTTGGGCCATTACATAGGAGATAGTGGGTGTCAGTAGATGCTGAATGAAGGAGAAACAGACAGTTTACGGCAGGCTCTCAGTGCATGCTATTATGTGCAGTACTCATTTCCTTACACATCCAATTCACACACCACACACACACACACACACACACACACACACACACACACACACACACTACACTGCTTCTCTGTCAAACCAAAGATCGGAAATTAAGAAAATACATATTTTATGTAATGCACATGCATATTTATACAACATATAAAACATGTTTGCATAGCATATATACTGCATGAGGCACTCCGTGGCACTTTCCCATGTTGTCCTGCTGGGTTTCCAGCACTCTGTGCGATTCTCAGAGATCTTAGCGAGTCATACTCCCACGGGTGACCATCAGCAGAGAAGGAGATTTGAACCAGGCCAGAAGATACTAGGAAACAGTCTGAATGGAAAAGAAGATAACTGGTTTTAAAATATGGCTTTGTGCATATCAGGGAAGCTCTCTACTCATTGAGCTGCATCCCTAGCTTTCTTTTTAGTTTTCCTTTTTTTGTTTTAAGAGAAGGTCTTACAAAGTTGCCCAGATGGGCCTTGAACTTGCAGCTTTCCCTCGTAGCTGAGAGTATAGGCATGTGCTACCAGGCTCCACACTTGTGCTTTTAAAAACGGTTTTGTTGTCTCCAATTGGATGGATAGGCCCGGAGCCAGTGAGGTTCTGGAGAGAGGAATGTGGGAAGGAGCCCAGGGCCTTTCATGGAGATAAAGATATGGAGGAACCTAGATGAATGACAGTGACACTGTAGCCAGCATTAGGTCTACAGGGACTTTAGGGAAACTGAAGGAGACAATTTGGGGCCCGCAGGTTTCGGATGTGTTTAGACCATCCTTTGTGGGTGTGAGAGAGTGGGAAGAGGTCTGTGTTAGAGGTACGTATTGGATTCTGTTTTTGCTTTGTTTCCTGGAGGAGAAAGGAAGCTGTGGGCAGAATGAGAGCCTTAGGGGAGATCACAGACTCTGGGAGGAAGAAGCCAAGAGGAGACCCTTGAAGCCTCATTGGAGTGTGAATGATTTAAGCTTATCCCCGATTGGCTTTAGAAATAAATGAGACTCAGACCATGGCTATTTTATTTGGCTTTGACAATTACTGGGGGGATCACCCTTAATCTACTCTTCTAACCGTAGGCCTGGCTGCCTCCTCAGCAGTGTGTGTACCCCAGATACTTGCTGTTTCTCCTGGCCACAAGCTCATGGTCCATCTCCCCTCATGGCGGCTTCTTCCTCCTTCTCCTTCTTCTTTTCTCCCATCTCTCCTCCTCCAACCAGGTCACTCCTAAACCACCTAACTCCAGTCCCTCCAGTAACTGGCTGCAGTCAATTTTATTTGACCAGAAGTTTAAATCAAGGAACAAGGTTTGCACAACAGGAGCTTGTAAACACGAGTCGTCACCCACAGGCCTTGACCAATACATGGCAATAGATGGGAATCAGGCATAGGACTCCGTCCTTACACACACTCACACATGAGCTCACACAAGTATTAAGCACTATGCACATGCATTCATACATGTATCATATACAGCATGCTCGTGTGTATATGTGTATACACACACACACACACATTTCCCCACACATTTAACAGAGTGATACTTTACACAAGTGATGTGTAAAGTTGGTACAGTGTTTACCTAACATGCACAAATCCTTAGTTTGGGTGATCGACTCCTTACAAATGGGGTTTGGTGCTGCATGTCTATAATCCCAACACTTGGGAGGTGAGGCAGGAGAAACAGAAGTCCATGGTCATCTTTGCCTATACAGTGAGTAGTAGCTTGGACTACTAGAGACTGTCTCTCAAACAGTAAACAAACAAAAGAGGTGAGAAGAAAGTTCTGCAGGTAAAGGGAGAATGGGGCTTAAGGAGGTTAGGCCTCGCTCAATGGCTCATAGTCAGCCCCTGCTTGGGCCCCTCCCAGTGCCCTGTGTTCTGCTTTCAGTGACCTCCTAGCTGTGGACAAAGTACTCAGAAGGTCAACTTCCGGTGATCATTCCCCATCCTCAAAGAACCCACCTGGGGCTTTCTCTGTGGTCCCTGACTCCGGAAGAGACAGGAATGGTGGATGTGTTAGGTTAGTCCCTGGGAGAGGTGGCTTGGAGCAGAGCCAACCAGACAAAGGGTTACTGGGTGCAGAAGAGGCTCTGGGCCCCTCAGTTTCCTGGGTGGGTTAGAATCAGGGATGAGAGATGTCAAGGTACACACTGTCAGGGGCCTCTTTCTCAAGTCTCCCTCGACCTTGCCAAGTCTGGCACAGGCTGCTTCATCCTCTGCATCTCTTCTGCTCTTTCTCGTGAGCTAAAGAGAGTTTCTCAAGTTGTTGGGCTCAGATTTTTTTGTGCCAAGAATATCTGGAACGTTCTCTGCCAGCTCACACAATCTGAATCTCTAATCCCAAGACTGAAAAGGGAAAAAAATGTAAGGCTTAGAAAGTTTTGTACGTCCATCAGTCTGTCTGTCTGTCTGTAGAGATGTGTATAATCTGCTCTCTTCCAATAACACTGTAGGTAATTGAGGTAAAGTCTTTTCCTTTGCAGATGGGGAAACTGAGGACCTAGGGTCATGAGGTCAGTGGATGGAATGGAAGCACTGGAATGGAGTCCCTGCTCTGGACTCTGGCTTTGCCTTTTGGTAGCATGATGTTAAACAAATTGCCAAGTCTCAGTTTCCTTGTCTGTAAAATGGTCTGGTAACACTGTCCTGAGATTTAAGAAGATATTGCCCATGCTGTGTATAGTTCGGTGTCACAGGTATAATAACACAGGTAGCCCTTATCTTTTTGCTTCACTTGACTTCTGGTCTCTCGATCTTGCTTCATGGTTGTTTTTAGAAATACCAGAACCGAACCCTGAGCCTTGTGCATGCAAGGCAAGTGCTCTACCACTGAGCCAGGCTATAGACTTAGCTCTCCAGTACCTTGTGGTATGAGCTGCATCTAGTAATTCACTGAGGAGCTTCAGCTCGGATTGGTGCTATCTTTTCCTGCCACTTTTACTTAGGTATTGGGTCTGGACCCAGCCCACCATGCCTGTATATGCAGGCATGAACAGATGTGTGCCGTGGCTCTGTCCAGCTGACAGGGCCATGGTCAACCTGTGCTCTTTTCACTAACAGAAAGCCACTGAGTGGCCTGGGAAGAGGGCTGCAAGGTCATGCTGAGTCTTCATGCCAGAGATGTAGTGCTTTGCTATTAGCTAGGACTGCCCCACCCATGCCACATGAGCACTGCACAGACAGGCCACTTGGGCTAGAACATGCCTGATTTTCACCGAGAGAGCCATTTCCTGCCCAGGAAACCTGGGAAATGGCTTCTTTCCTGGCCCATCTCGCTCTGCACTGCTGTCTCTCGCAGTGTTCTTAGAGCCTGTGGTAGCTGTGGGGTCCTGGGCTGGGGGCTGTTTAAAAGGAGGCTGTCAAGTGTCTCCCAGCTGTATGCCCGCCCTCAGTGCCCCGTCTGTACTACTCCTACCTAACTACAGGGAGGGGCTGAGTTGTCTGCAGGCCAATCTGGCTGTTCTAGGCCTACCTCTGCTTCCTCTTGCAGCGGTCACATCTCTGAGACACTCAGAATAAGTGCTGCCAGCCAGGATAGCTGTGACGGAGAAGGGGAAAAGATAAGGAGGGCTCAGGGAGGGGGTCTGAAATGCTCCCTGTTACCCGGACACTGAGATCTGAGTCTTGTTCTGTAATTTGGAGCAGAAGATGCTAAGGATGGAGACAGGAATAAAAAGTCACAAGGCCTATAAACCTGCCCCATAGGACATCAGCCAGGGCCCCAAACCTTCTTACCCAGAGGCCTTCCCTCTGAACATCAGAAAGGGCTTCTGAGCAAGGGCTAAGGCTGTCTCCACAGCTCTATATCACTGCTTGGACTTAAATTTTTTATCGTTGGTCATTAAAATGCAAATAGCCTCAAGAATAGAAGCCAGTGAAATCTCAGGGGCTCTGAGTAAATCAGATCATTTCCTGAACTTGAGATGGCTTGAGCGACTAGACAGGGCACAAGGTCACGCCGTTCAGTACGAGGAAAAGTAGGGCAGTATTGCAAAGATTAGACAAAAGGATGGGGGCATACTTAGGATCCCAGGCTCCAGTCTGTCCTTAGAAGCAATGTCCTGGCCTAAGAGAGGAGAGCTAGATTCTGACTCAGATATGAGATACTCCCCAGACACCCCAGAAACAGAGAGGCCCTGCTTCCCTTCCCTTCAACTGCCCTTTTGAGCGGCTGTAAGGAGCTGTCCATGGTAAGCTGTTGCTTTCTCTTGTGTCCTAGTTAGCTTAATTATTGTTAAATCTAAACTAAAGAGGAGAGAACCTCAACTGAAGAAATGAATAGATCAGATTGTCCCGTGGTCTGCCTGTGGTGGGGGAGGGTTGTCTTGATTGCTAATTGAGTCAGAATAGCCTGGTCCACTGTGGGCAGTGCCATTCTCTAGGCAGGGGTAAGCATGAGCCTAGTGTGAGAGTCAGAAAACAGCATTCCTCCATAACTTGGCTTCAAGTTCCTGCCCTAAATTCCCTCAGTGGCGGGTTTTAATTAATAAGCTAAAGTAAATCCATTCCTCCATACGTTGCTTTGGGTCTGAATGCTCTCCATCCATCTTTCCATCAATCCATTCACTGATAAATACACATGGAGAGCCCACCTCATGGCAAACACATGGATAGGAGCTGGAAATGAGAGGAGAAATAAGCCAGCCTGTTGATTTCCGGCCTTGTGAAGCATGCACACAGGTAGAGAAGCTCGGCGTAAACACATGGGTAAGTACAGATAATGAGAAGTATTCTCACTTTATCAAGGCAGCCCAAAGATAGTCCATGACTTAGAGCTGCTTCCCATCATTATTATTCATGTTAACAGTGATGCTAATGTTTATTAATCACTTACTATACGCTACGCGAATGGATTACATTCCCTATGGATTATCTTGCAATTCCGTGTAGTGGATGCGATTTGCATCCACATTACAGAAAGGAAATGCAGGTTTGGAGCATGAGGGGACGCTGCTCAGGACAGCACAGCTTTCAGGTGGTAAAGCCCAACCAAAGGTTACCAAATGCCAAACCCCTTAGCTTGATACTGTGATCCTAGCTCCCATAGCCCCCCCCCCCCCCCAAGATGATTCGAAAAGCTCGAGGGGCCTGAGAAACTCGGGGAGATGCTGAACTGATGTCAGTTATCCAAAAAATGGTCTAAGACTCCAAAGGGCAGTTCAGTCCCAGTTGCTTAGTTAGTCAGAGTGCTTACTTAGTCCTACGGGTGGTGACCACATGCTTTGTATTTCACCAATGGACAGAGAAAGAGACAGAGACACACACACACACACACACACAGAGTGTCAGACAGAGAGACAGAGAGAGTAGATGCTATGCATGCCATGGTGACCATACAGAGTCCAGAGGGCCCATCTTCACAGTCCACCTTGTTTGAGACCCGTCTCTTCCTGTTTGCTGCTGCATCTCCTGGCTGACTGACTCACAACGAGCTTCCAGGGATCCTCTTAGCTTCCAGGGATCCTCTTCTCTGACCTTCCAGCCAAGGATTTCACACCCTGCTATGCCTGTTCTCAGGGGCTCAGGTCCTCCTTCTTGCATGGCAAGCTCTCTACCCACTGAACCATCTCCTCAATCCCTGCCTGCCTTTTCCTCTCCCAGCTCAGTCCCTCTGTGTCACCAGCAGCCAGGGACACCTGGCTTTTGGAGTTCTTGAGAGCCCTAACCCAGAGACTCCTGTAACTTCCAAAGGCGGAGAGATAGATGATTTCATCAATATCAGCCTTCACCCTGGCTAATGGGTCTGAAAACTCGAGAAGCCAGGACTCGGGGCTGAAGCATTCATAACTTCTATGTCCCAGTGGCTCCATTGATCGGAGAACTCTGTTCACTTCTGAGAGATCCCGAGTGAGGGGGCAGGAGCCGGCCCCTCCACAGTGCCGCCCCCACCTCGGTAATAGCTCATGATTGCCGATCAGGCAGCCGGTGGCGGGAGCGAGCCTACAAGATAACTGATTGTTCATAATTGTCAACCAAATTGCATCCATCGTATTGAGCTTAAGAAACAGAACAGAAGGAACATCTCTTATTGATCCCTTCGGGTTACAAACAAGATGCGACGGCTCCTCGGAGCAGGAGACTGGGTCCACATTGATTTTTATTCTTTTTCTCCTTTGAATAACCTACAATGGAATCTGAGAGCCGATTTTTAACCTGGAATTTCTTAAGGTCTTACCATCCTGGAGGTTGTGGGAGAGGGGCTGTCGGGCACGGCTACGGATGTGAGGCTTGGCTGAGGAACAGGCTTTCCAGCCTGGAGGTAGTGAGGGTGGCTCACCTCTGACCTCCACTGTGGTCCCTCGTCACTCACCCCTACCCCACCCCCACCCCATCACTAGTGGAGAGTCAAGTGTGAACTCCTCCATAGATCCCAAATACAAAGAACTGATGGGCTAGCAGAAAGTGGCCAGCTACTGAGTTGGTACTTAGTCGTTGTCTCCTGAAAGAATGTCTGATCAAAATGAAAAGGCACACAGTTACCTCCCCAGGGTGCCTCCCTTCTCCATATCTGACAACACACAGAATCCAGCCTCCGTTCCATCGGCAAATGTACTTAGGTGGCACATTCCTATTTCAAAGGTGAGCTGTGGTGTCCGAGGCCCATGCGAGCTGACAAGGTCAAGATCCAAAGTGGCAGGTGGCAGGTGATGGACCACGGCCACAAGGCAGCCTTGACATGAATCCCACCTTACCGAAAAGGAATGTGAGTTTCCCTGATGAAACAGAATTGAGACCCGGGTTCATCAAGCCCCTGCCTTACGCATGCTCTTCCCTGTGCTGGGTGTTCCATCCCTATCTGGTGGTCCTTGGGTCTGGTGAAGCAAATACCAGGGCCTGTCCTTTGTGAAGGTCAGGTGGAGACTCAGAAAGATGTTCTTTCTCTAAGGCTGCACAGGCAGTAGGTGGTGAGCTATGATTTCAAACCTAGCCCTAATATGTACCCACAGGCCCATGCTGTCCTTACCAGTCATAGATAGTAGCTCCCAGAGTAAATATTAAAGATGCTAAAATCCTGTAACATGGAAGCAGATCAGTCATGGCCTGAGTTGGTTGCCCTTTTGCACGGGACAGTGGCCATTGTCCCATTTCACAGGCAGGGAGACTGAGATGTGCCGGCATCTGAAGGTGCTTTTCTCCGTTCAGTGAGGGGCCCTTTCCCAGGCTGGCAGATTCAGAGGAACAGTGCCAGCAGGCAGGCTGGTGAGCTGGCTGCGGAGTTAGAACCGGCAGCCAGTCATGACATGCTGGTGGCAGGATAGGTCCTGCAGGGTCCTGCTGACAGAACTCAGTGTGGTTCCAGATGGGGGTGTCCTCTGAGACCTGGGGCAAGGGCTCCGGAGGATATTGAAAGCCTGCACTAGCCTTGGGCTAATGGGGATGCAGTCTGGCAGGGCAGCCATGAGGAGCTGTCCAGGGCCTCACAGTGGGCCTGCCATCTGGGAGGCAAGTGGCCAGCCTGCCCTCCTGATCTTATCTCCACAGTCCCGGAGCCCTCTGGCCTCCCTCTGATGAGTGGGCCTGGACAGCAGCTGTCTCGTTAATAAACATCTTAGCCGTTAGAGCCAAGCTAGGAAAGGCCTGCACTCACCAAAATGCCTCCAGCCGTGGGAACCTCCAGGAATGACTTTGGGCCTGAACTGTCACCACGTGTGATTTGCAGTGCTTCAGCCCTATTCCTCCTGGCTGGTACTTTCTTAAGTCTAACCTAAATCTCATCAGCTTCTCGTTTTAAATATCCCATCGATTACATTTACGTTTGTTTTGATCTGATTTCGATACCTGCTTTATTTTAAAACCTTTTTTTTTGAATCTTCACAGATACAAATAGATGAGGAAGTTTAGTTCACCTTGTATGTGATGGTCCAAGCCTGGGAACAACTCCAACCACACCAAGTCTAGGAGATAGATATGAAGAACACAGAACAGCTAACGATGCAGCCATCTAGAGGGCTCGTTAAGACACCGCTTCCTGGACTCCATCGTCAGAATCTCAGATGCAAGAAGGAGCAGGGGCGGGGGTGGAGGGCTGAGGATTTGCATTGCAACAAGTTCCCAGATGAGGCTGAGAGAAGTTTACCAGCCACTTGTCTAGACTGCAGAATCCTATGCAGACATTCAAAATAGTGCCCTAGAAGAATGTATGTTGATTTGAGCCAACGCACACAGGAGACGATTTAAAGTGCAGCAGAGCCTGGCCGCTCAGCAGCCTGGTGATGCCGTCAGCATAAGTATAAATATAAGTGCACACACTCGCAAAGAGAAGCAGGAGGCACGCATGGGACCTGGGCAGGAAGCAGGATGGGGCTTCAAGGAGCTCAGAGCCAGGCTGGCTTAGGCGTGTTCCTGCCTCTGCCTCTGTTTGCCTAGTGCCCCTGAATAGACTGGAGAGCGGCCTGAACTATTAAAACTCTTTAAGAAAGTCCTGTCAGCAATCCCATTTCACAGATGACAGACCTTCATCCCAAGACTGCTCAGTGCCTGTTGAGTGACTGCTTGTTTCTTCTGGATTGCTGAGACCATAATACATGACCAAAACAACTGAAGCTTCAGGTGCTCATCGTGGTGGAGAAGGCATGGGAGAGCCTGTCATGGCAACAGGGGTAGGTGAAGATTATTCACATCATCATAGACCAGGAAGCATGGAGGAGACAGAAACCAGGTGTAGCCTTTAAAAGCCTATCCAATGTCTCATGTCCCCCCAACCAGGCCTCTATCTCCTAAGGATTCCATGGGTACCCCAAATAATCAGACAAGCTGGGAAAGCCAACGATCAAAGCATGGCTCTGGGGGAGACAGGTCACACCCAAACCACAGCATGATTGGCTACAGTTTTCTAATAAGAGTATGTACACGGGGCTGGTGAGATGGCTCAGTGGGTAAGAGCACCCGACTGCTCTTCCAAAGGTCCGAATTTCAAATCCCAGCAACCACATGGTGGCTCACAACCATCTGTAACGAGATCTGACTCCCTCTTCTGGAGTGTCTAAAGACAGCTACAGTGTACTTACATATAATAAATAAATAAATCTTTAAAAAAAAAAAAAGAGTATGTACACACACACACACACACACACACACACTTTATAATATATAATGCACATGAATACTTTAACAGTGAGAATCTGTGTTGAGTGGTTGGGTTTTTTTTTTTTTTAATTGTTGTTGTTGTTTCCAGTTTCTCCGTTTGCTTTATTCCTGGGTTTTACAAGTTTCCAGGTTGAACATATGCTGCCTTTATAATTAAGCAAAAGCCAATAAATATTACATGTGTACTAATTACCTCCCCAATTCCCCACGTTATTTTGTTCACATTTCTTTAAACACATTTAACCAAAAACCTCAAACCCTTAGAATTGATGAGAGCAGTTTGTAAATGCAGACTAAGGGTCTGCAATATGGCTCAGGAGATAAAGGTGCTTGCTGTCAAACCTGACGACCTGAGTTCACTCCCTGGGTCCAGCATGGTAGAAGACGAGAACACAATCTGTAGATTGTGCTCTGACCATCATGTGTAACACTATGACATAGGTACACACACACACAGGCACACACACACAGGCACACACACATACACACACACACATGCACACACATACAAGCACACACAGGCACACATGCACACACATAGACACACATGCACACACACACACAGGCACACATGGAAACACACATACACACAGGCACACATGCACACACACACACACACACACACACACACACACAAATAAATGTTATTTTACAATTAAAGGCAGACTAAAGTCTTAGGACCTACACACATGGAACCTGTTTTCTGTCTTGTCACCCATTGATGCTAACCATAGCAGCAGCATACTCCCCCAGCTCCCTGGCAGATCCATCCAGAAGGTTCTAGAGCAACCGGTTCCATAGGAAAGGCCCCAGAAGTTAGCACCAGGCACACCAATGGGGATCAGACTCTTCTTTTTTAAAATCAGGCTCCAGAGTCGAGGTACCTGCTGAGACAGAGAGACAGAGATGCCAGCACGGAGCCCCTGGATGTCCTGTTTCCATGTCCCTCCTGGAAGATGACAACCATCAGCCCAAAGGTGATGCCACCACCTGCTGAGCAGGTGGAAAAACACAGACACGGGAAGCAGAGGTCCTGACCAACTGTGAGGGCAGGTGGGGATCCTGCTCCAGTCACCTCTCACTAGCTGGGCCCTCCCTGTCCCCAAACTTCTGCTCTACTGTAGCGTTCCCATCTGGATGCTCATCCCCACTTCACAGGAGAACACAACTGTAACTTCTGCCAAGCTGTGTCTGAGTGTTGTCTTGCATAATCAATACCTCCACCAGGTAAGCTGACCTCTCCTTTATAGCTGAGGCTACTGAATCCCAGAGGGGATATAGATCCAGCCTGAGGCTCAGTGAACCAGAAGATGACATAGAGAGATGGGAACCAATCAGGGGTGCTTGTATCCAAATAAGCCCAGGTGGTTGGGACCCATGTTCTAGCATTCCCTCAGCCACGAGTCGGTGTTCCTGATCTACTGATGGACTAGTCTTCTCCTCTTCAGCCCCAGCTTCAAAGTCTCTCTTCGCCTCTGTCTGCTACTTCAGTCTGTTGCGTCCATGTGGCCCCAAGAGATCAGTCATTCCTTCCCTCTTGAGTGCATGTCTTACCATGTTTCCCCTAGTTGTCTTTGCGTTGGTTAGAATGGACTGAAGTCTATAGATACAAATTGATCCCCTTCTGCAGCAGGACCTTTGTACATGCCATTTTCTCCACCTGCCTTACTTAATTTCCTTTTTGTGCAATTAACCACACTTCAGATGCCAGCCCCCAAATGTCGTCCTTAGGGAAACCTTTCCTAATTTCTCAGATTCATTCCAACACCTCTGTTGGCAACCTCACAACACCAAATCCCCATCTTTCATAGTGCCTGTCAGATTTCATTAGACATAGGCTTACATGCTCATTTGCTTCATCGTTTGCTGACTGGCCTGTGAGCCCAGGAGGCGGGAGGCAGATCTATCTTGTTCTATCACGTTCTTGGCTCCCTGCTCAGTACTAGGAAGGGTTGGAGTGAGTGAAAACGTATTGCTTTCTTCCTTCTGTTCCTTCAGCAGCCCTTAGGGCTGGTCCCTGGAGGCCTGAAGGACCCTGCCTCACTCTGTGATCCTTTGAGTCTCTTTCTCCCTAGCTCTCTTTATGCTCCTAAACAGGCTGTTTGGGCTCCTCCCTGGAGCACCACCTCATGTAGGTATCCAAGAACAGTGAATAGCGTGTGGCCAAAGAGAAGATGGCACCTTTGAAAAACTGACTGAACTCCCTCCTGGACTCTTGCCAACATCCAGGTGGGTGTTGCTTGGAGCCCATGGATATTCTAGGACCATGAGGCAGCTTTGAACTGGGAATCAAGGCCATCATTTCTTGATTCAGGTCTAGGCCAGAGGCCAACCCAGTATGGTCTGTGGACATCTTCCCAAACCACTCCTTTGACCATGTGACAAATGCCTTTGTGTTTGAAGATGGTGCAGGGGACAGAACAGTGGCATGGGGACTGAGGCAAGGGACTGGGGACATCTCATTCTTTCTTGTATTCTTTGGATGGGATGTTTCTGATAAAAATGGTTTCTGGGCCAAACCAAGTCTAGTCCAGACTGGAGTGAGACCCTGTCAACCTTTGCCTTTGCAGAGATATCTGACATTTTTGGCTGAGGAAGCTTGGGGACCCCAAAGCATAGGAAGGTGAGAGTTTTGAGGACAACTGTGGACTGTCTTTTGCTTCAACAATAACAGTACTTGGGTCACCTGCAGTGACTCTTCTAAAAAAGTAGGATTGCACACGTAAAACAGCACAGCCACGCTTCAAGGTTCAAAGAAGGTTTTCCTTTTGGTGTTATTGGGTTTTTGGAGATAAGGTCTTTCCTGTGTATTCCAGGCTGGCCTCAAATTCACAGTGATCCTCCTGCCTCAGTCTCCTGGAATTGGAGGTGGGAACCACCACACAAAACAATTTCCTATGTTTCAAACAAACACCACCTTTGAAACGAAAAGAAATGGAAGACAAGCCAAATCTGTCTGGCCACTGGATTTGATCTGTCCCACTTTTGGTTTTCTTGTTTTAATGTGCAATCAGTGTGAACATGTATGTGGGATCATATGACACAGTTTCTCACAACCAGCTATTTGGAACCTCATTCACATTTACAAGCTCCATTCATCTTGGTGGGGCTAGCCTCGTTCTGAGTGTTCGGGCACACTGGGTTGGTGACTTCTGTCACCTTGACAAGGAGCTTCCTTCGCCTCTGGAATTTGACAGTGGTGCCTCCCACTCCTCCTGGGCTGTGTGGTCTTATGGGGTTCAACTCTGCTTCCCCCTTTTAATTTATTTCTACTTGACCGTGCCAACATCTGTGCCCTAGCCTTGATCTCTCACTGGCCTCCAGTGTGAAACCTTGCACAACCACTCAGTTTCCCTGGGAGGCTGTGCAGTCAATCCTATGCCAAGTCCTTGCTTCCTCCTACCCCCATCCCAGACCTACACCAACTCCCACTTACTCCAGCACAGTATCTTCAACACCCTCACCAAATCACACGAAGGCCATCCTTCAGAAGTTACCTCTATCTTAGCCCTACTTCCAGTGACCTATAAAATCCACCCCTGGTCCTATCGGGTGTGGCTCCACTGTGGTTACCCCGTTCAGTTTCACCATCCCCCTTCCAGCTGACTACCTGCATCATTTCTCCATACTAATAGCAGCAATTTGAAAAACAAAAACAAAAACAACAGCTCCAATAATTCTCTCCTGTGCTTCAGTTCCCCCCCACACCCCGAATTATGCATAAACTCCAGACTCCTTAGTGAGTGCCTGAGACACAGCACAGAGCTGTGTCTCATACAGAGCATACACAGTCTGTGTGTGCTCTGCCTCTCTCGGGGCTCCTCCCTCTTCCTTTCTACCTCTCCCACCAACCCCATGCAGCTGCTTCAGGCTCCTGGGGTGCTCTGTGCTGGATCCCACCTCTGGGCATTTGCATGTACTGGCCACTGTCCTCCTTCTACAACATGTGTATGCGCGTGCGAGTACACAAACACACACACACACACCTCCGTGATAATGTAACCTCTTTAGAGACCCTCTTTCTTTTCCTTATAACCCTTCCCTTCATTTTCAGCTTTGAACTTCTCATCCTGTCTCCTTCCTCTTCTTTTCTTTTTCCTTTTTCCTTCTGTGATACAGGAGTTTATGTAGCCTAGGCTAGCCTCAAGCCCCCTGAGTAGCTGAGGATGACTTTGGACTTCTGCTCATCCGGCCTTCACTCCCCTAGTGCTAGCATATACCATGCCTGATTTAAGCATTGCTGGGGTTTGAACCCAGGGCCCAAAACATGCTAGGCAAACGTTCTACCGACTGAGCGACAAGCCTGACCCTTATCATCCTATTATATATCCCTTTCCATACCTGCCTGACACCTTGTCTGCTTTCTAGGTGACTTGCTTTCTTTGTTTCTGCCTGTACAGAGTAAGTCCCCTGCGAGTCAGGTTCCCAGCCTTTACAGCACCCACCCCAGGGTAGCTGCAGCTAATAGCAGCTGAATGAGTGGGATATTTGAGTCCTTACTACTTAGTCTCTGTAACTATGAGCAAGCCATTTGGTCACTCAGATGATCATTCCTCTCAGCAATAAAATGGAGAAATGACCACCGGGAGACCACTAGTCCATACTTGTAACTGCAGTCCTGCAGTCTTGCAACTTGTGGTAACAAACATTCCTCCCTTGATCTCCTGCCATAAGGGATACAGCTCACTTGCACTTGGTTGCACTTGGCTGGATCTCACACATCTTTCCATCCCAGGTCCCAGGATGGACGGTGTTTTTCTGGTGAGGATGAAGGAAGAGAACCAGAAGATGTTCTTAAACAGCCTCTTCTATCCCTCTCACACATATTCCATAGCCAAAGTAAGACGCATGGCCAAGATCAAGGTCAACATGGTAGGGTCACACTGTCCGCTTGCAATGAGAGGAATTGGAGGGTGGGGACAGCTATCCAGTCTTCGGCAAGGGCTGACACTTGTGCTCTGCTCACTCTACTCCAGATGCTGTTCCAGGCATTGTGTTTGGTGCTATGGCTGTACATACAGGGAGGGATACAGACAGGGAGACAGGGGTAGACTAGTCAAATCACAT
The DNA here is from genome assembly GCF_000001635.26 of Mus musculus. Lineage (NCBI taxonomy): Eukaryota > Metazoa > Chordata > Mammalia > Rodentia > Muridae > Mus > Mus musculus. Next base: position 125,463,206 of record NC_000070.6, on the reverse strand, counting down.
GGACAAGGTTACAAAGCCAGCACATATTTCCTGCTCCTGTCCTGGCCCTGCAGCAGGGCCTGCTCTCTGCTTCTTGGTGCCAAGTGGTTGTGGTGGGCACCAGGCCTAAAAACCACTGAGCCCACTGCTCTCCTGTGCCGCTATTCCCCTTGTGGCTGCTACCAGAAAGTTTTCTCCTTCCTATCTGGAGGCTTGGTCTATATCTACCCATGTGACCTGGGTCACATGATATCAAACACTCACCAGGAGCTAGAACAGGTAAGGGGAGGACACAGGGATTTGATGGAAATACTGGTGTCCCCACTGAGGTCAGAGGTCCTTGTGTTTGCATGCTAGAGGTTAGAGAGAGCACAGATGGTCCCTGGACCCTAAAGATGGACTTGTGTAGCCTCCCGGCCTAAAGATTCATCCTCCTTAATGGACATAAGAACCAATGTTAAACCAGTGCCATCTGGTCAGATCCCCACAGTCTCTGCAAACCCATGAAGGATGTGTGCACCCACCAAGGATGTCCATATGCGTGCCCATGAAGGCTGTGCATGCCCACAAAGCATGTATATACCCACGAAGGCTGTGCATGTGCATGCCATCTCACCAACCAAGAAACTGAGGCTCAGAGGAGCAAAGGAACACAAGCCAAAAACTGACAAAGGCAGGAGCCAAACCCAGCCATACAGTCCACATTCCAAAGCTGAGACTGTGGGTGACAGAGCTCTTGTCACTAAAGATGAGCAAACATGACCGTCCTTTGCAGTGCAGGGTTCCGCTGAGACTTGTTCCACACAATTTCACATTTATCGGCCTCACCTCCAATGACAGAGCAAATGCTATGTCCTCAGGCACGGGTGCAGGGCTCGGCTCTCACCCATCTGGTGGTTCATAAATGTATTCGCCTGTTCTCTGATTCACCTCCTCCCCCTTTCTGTTTACTGAGTTACTTACTTAAGTTCATTCTGCAGGTCCTACCCAGGTGACATCCTCTCTCCTGGGGTTCTTGCTTCTGCTCAGGAGATCTGCATGTAATACAGATTAAAAGCTTGTCACAGACAAACCACTCCCAGTGGACATAAGTATACACGGAGTGCAAGAGGAGATCCGAGGACGAGGCGGCCTCAGCAGGGGAGGCGGTGGTACGAGAAGGGAATCCAGTCCCAGCGGAGGTGACATCCAGAGCAGGGAACCAGGACCACTTCTGCCTATGAAGCCTGAGAACTTAGAAACCAGGAGTGCCAGATGGTGGGTGGAATGGGTGTGTGGCTTCTTCCTCAGAGGAATGGAGGAATTAAGAAGGAACAGAAAAATGCTTCCACTAACCATAGAGCATGGAGAGCTGCCATGACCCCTCCCCTGCCCCTGAATAACAGCCAAGGGTCCCCTCATGGAGGTCTGCTTGATCTCTTAAGCAGAGTTTAATGGAAGACCTATAGAGACTTGGAGAAGGCAGAGGCTGAGGAATGTTACATCTGAAATCAAATCTATATAAAAATCTTGTGCAGCCATGCACACCTGTAATCCCAGCACTCGGGAGGTTGAGGTACGATAATGAAGAGAGGCTAGCCTGGGCTACAGAGTAAGACATAGTCTCAATTATTCAGATAAGACATCTTAAAAAGCAATGCTATCTCACAGAGGAGTTGTGCATTTGTACACAACCCAGTGTCTGTGAGACATCTCTATGACCCATCAAATCTTCCTGCCTGTGCAGATGTTGGATGTCGCAGAGACCCAGCCAGAGGCAGGGAGAGCGAGAGGGAGCCCAGGAACAGAAGGGTGGGGGAAGGAGGAGGAGATGTTTGCCAAATGATTAAAAAATTAAAGGGATTTTTATGCAGAGAAAAATATTTAGCTTGGCATTGTCTTCTCAACCAAACGTTGGCTTCCAAGAGAAAACACTGGTGTTGGCAGCGAGTGTGTGCTGAACGGAAACAATTGTCGCCTTCCCAGCAGCAAATGCCTTTGTTTGGACTGGTGGTGCCAGGGCCAAAAAAAAAAAAAAGAAAAAGAAAAAGAAAAAGAAAAGAAAAAAGGAAAGAAAACAGAACTGCATCTTCAGAAGCTGTTCCCAATTTCTAAGAGGCTTCAGGAAGTAGGACTTGCCTCAAGTCCATTGTCCCACAAGCACCTGCTAGTCTCACAAGTGATTCTGAACAGAATGGCCATGAACCTCTCTCAGGGTCTGGGGGTGGAAGGCAGGAGGCAGGTGAGAAGCAGAGGGAGGGAGAGAGAGGGAGGCGGAGGGGCTGAGCGGTGAGATGTCTACCCACAGCTGTGGGGTAAGTGGAGGGTGGTGGCAGAGCTGAGTGCAGTCCTGAAACAAGGGAGCTCTCAGGGGGTGGGGCGACTTCCTCACTCCTGCATCCAAACCTGGCTGAGCCTCAGGAACACATACCTACAGTCACAGTCCTGTGACAGTCACAGCAGGGCTCAGCCATGGCTTTGCAGGATTTGTCTAGCCACATGCTCTTCTATGCCAGAATCGTTTCAACTCCTGTCTTTGCAGGTGGAGGAAACTGAGGCCCAGTAAAGAAAAGGGCTTGGCTCCAACTGTAGTTCAAAGGATGATAGGTCAGAAATAGGAGGCCACAGGCTCACCTCAGTGAGCGAACCTGCAGGTCAAGGACCCTGGGCTGAAGACAAGGGGTTAACATTGTTGGTCTTCTTTAGACATTTGTATGAATTTATTTATTTATTTGTGTGTGTGTGTGTGTGTGTGTGTGTGTGTGTGTGTGTGGTAGCACACATGTGAAGGTCAACTTTGTAGGTGTCAGCTCTCTTTCTGCCACATGGGTAGGTGGTATCAGAAGGAAGTGAAGCCATCACCCCTGGCACGGCAGTATTGAGAGAAGCAATCTCTAGGAGGTCAGTAGTTGGATGGGGTTCATGCTGTTATCATGGTGTGAGCTTGCTATTGCCTAGGATAAGTCCTCGGATGCGTTTCCTCAACCTCTGCTTTTCTCCATGGCATGGTAGAGCAAGACGCCCTTCGGCTCAGGAGGGCTCGGTGCCAAGCCTGAGGAAATAAATGAGTTTGATCCGTGGAGCCCGTTCTCCTAACACACTGTGACTCCTGGCTCACTCAGAGTTAAAGCCACAGCCCTTATGAACTTTGTCTGATGTATCTTCCTCCTCCTTGGTCCTGAGTCTCCTTTGCCTGACTCTTCTTGCAGCCACACACCTCGGCGCTGCTGTTCCCGCTGCGCATGCGCTTCTCCTTGCTGCTCTCTTGCTTGCTTATTCCTCCCTCGGCTCCTTCCCAAGATATCCACTCAAGGACTCATGCCCCTGTTTAAATCTGCTTTGAGGCCAGGCTTTCCCTCCCTCCCTGCTTTTCTTACACAACACTTTACACGCTACACTGGGGTTTTCCAGGCTGATCTTGCTTTTTGTCTGTCCCCATATTCTGTCTCTTCCCACTCAGGGCAATGTTGTGGTTCCCTTTGCCCGATGCTGGGCCACTGTCAGGCACAGGCAGGTCGTTAGCCAGTACATTTGATGGAGTGGCGATCCAGGAAACTCTGGATACAGGCAGGGAAGGTTGTGTGTGGGGGGCAATAACATGATTTCTGAGTCTGAAGTGTTTCCTGTGCAAACAAAGTTGTTTTGAGGGGACCAGGAGGGGCTGAGACTCCAAATGCGGAGACCAGATGCAGATAATAAACAGCCAACCTGCTCCCACTGTGGCTAAGCATCTCACAGTCCTCCCTGGCAGCAAGGTTATGGCGACCCTCAACGTAAGCCATTACTTTGTTTTGTATGTTTTTGTTTCGAGACAGGGTTGCATATAGCTTAAAATGACCTCGAACTCATTTCTGACCCTCCTGTTTCCACCACCCAAGTGATGGAACAACAGGCATGTGCCACCATGCCTGGGTCATGGAGTTTTGGGGTGGAAACTGGGGCTTGTGACTTCAGAGTGCCTTGTCACCTGAGCTGTACCCCAGCCCTGAGCGTCAACACTTGCTCCACGCCTGTCCATGCTGAGCACAGCTGGAGTCTACTGACAGCAGTGTGAAGAGGTGGTGACTGTTGGAAGGAAGCAGGGTAGGGCCTAGGACACACGATGACAGAGTCAGGCTAGAGAAGGCCTCCCAAGAGGCCTCTAAGGGGGTTCCAAAGGATTTATTTTTTTGTACACCTTCAACCACATAATTGGATTAGACAAAAACTTATTTGGGGTATTCAGTCTTTAGTCACAACCCTCTTTTTAAAAAATATTTATTTTTGTTTTTATTTAATAACAAATAATCAGGATCCCAGGGCTCTGCCCTGCCAGCTTGAGCAGGGCCGGGCTCTCCTCTAATCCTGCTTTGGCCCTCCACATGGCCCCCATCATCCTAGATGAGGCTTGCCTGGTTTTCTTCCTTCCCCCTTCCTCTTCCTCCTTCCTCTCTCCTCCCCTCCCTCCTCCCTTCTCTCTCTCCCGTCCTCCCCCTCCTGTTCCTTTTCTCTCCCATTCTCCCTTTCCTTCCCCATTTCCTTACTATGAGCACACACACACACACACACACACACACACACACACATCTCCAAGTTTTCCTTATTTGGGTTGTAGTCTTGGGAGACTTCTCTTTCTGCTCCGTCCCGTTTCTGGGATTTATGAAGGTTATTGTGTGTGGTCTCCGTGCCTCAATTTTTCATTGCTCTGTGTGGTTCTATTGTGGGAGCGCGGCCACAATTCACCCAGCCATTCCTCCAGGGCTGGACGGCTGGGCTCTTTGCAGATGCCAGCGGTTTCTGTTTAAGACCAGACTTTGTGAAGAGCAGATGTGTTTACCTTGACTGTGAGAAACTTGGCTGCTCTGTGCCCCTGAGCGTGTGTCCCCTGGGGCAGGGGTGACAGGGGACTCTATGCATCCATATTTGGGGATGCTGCCAGGCCACAGGGCATTTGAGTTGCTTGGTTTTACAAGATGGTTAAGAAGTGTGCTTTGAGGGACTGCTACCAATTTGTAGTTCCCTCACTCTCGGCTCTCCCCTCTTCTGCACAGATATCATTACGTTTCTGTATTGTTACCAGTTGAATGGACAAAAATGGAACCAAACTGTAATTGTCCTCCAATGTCTTCACAGTTTTCTGCACCCTCACATTTTAAGATTCATTTTCCTAACATCTCAACAGTGACTACCTGGCTTGGTCTGTGATGCTTGACCAGGGACAGCCCGGGTCCTACATCCTTTTTCCAAAAGAGCCCTGAAAAAGCTCTTTCTATCCCCCTCCTCATATTCCCTGGCCACCACCACACTTTCCTAAGTCTAAACGAATGTTGCCATGACAACCAGCCAAAGCCTAAGCCAATGGGGGCTGTACCTGGCCCCTGAGCCTTCTAAAGGGTGTCCTGGGGGCGGAGCTGCAGTGCTGCTCTGTGCTTTCTGCTGTGTTTCTCTGTTTGGTTGGCTTTCCTCTCTGACCCGCCTAGTTCCTTTCTCCCCTGGCTCCTGGCTCCTTAGTGCAACTGATCCCTGGGGCAGGAAGAAAGGAGCCACATCCCAGCCAGGTGTAAGCTCGCTATCGGAGGTGCTATCTGCCTGAGCCTTAGCCAGTGACCCCATGCTGCTTGTTGGAGCCCCTCCAAATGCTTAGAGGAGAGCAGCAGGAGCAGGCTCCAGGCTACCTCCCCCTTAGCCCCATGTGCCTGAGAGACACTGGTGCAGGTCCCCCCATTGAATGCAAGCCCTGGCTTCTTCACTTTGAGACCTTGTGAGACAAGGCTTCAGCCCCTCAGCCTCTCACTTCCCTTCAGTCCTCAGCGCAGCACCTTTAGCACACATGCTGTCCCGCTCAGCTGGTCAGAGTGCAAAGGGCCTCCATCACTGTCTGCAGAGGTGGCTGGTGCCAGCCCTCAGGCACAGGCGGATCCACCGGGTTGGCACCGAAGGCTCATTAGTCAGGCTGCAGCTGACACTTCCAAGTTCATTTCCTACTTCCACCTTTGGCTCCCCTCCCTGTCCCCACCTCCCTGTCAAGTCAAGGATGCTTCCTGCAACTTCTCTTGATTAAAAGGAAATAAAAGCACTTGAACTTGGGGCTTTAAGTTCATATTCAGGGCTCTGTGCTTTGTCTTGACATCCACTTTCCAACCTAATTGCTCTGCAGAAACCTTCGACTGAAGGCCAGGCACTGGGTCCTAGCATGTTCTTAATAAATATCTGCTGGACAAAAAAAAAAAAATGAGTTTTGTTCCTCTCTCCCCAGGGTGGGGGGTTCTCCTGTGCCAGGGCGGTGTGCTCACACTGTGTATCCCTCTCAGACCAGACAGTGTCTGCTCCTCTCATGCTAACCCTTGTTTATCTGAGAGCAAGGGTCACAAAACCCAAGTTAGGCACAGTGAGCACTCTCAGCACTCAGAGCAGGGAAACCTGGTATTGGGGAGCATGGCTTCAGTTTCAGGGTGGGCTGTGTAATCTTTGCAATGGGCCTGGAGCCTCACACTGCAAGCTCTTCCCTGACATGCCTGCCTCTCCCTCCACCCTTCTACCTTGAAACCCAGTGTAATTGCTCAATCTAATTTAATAGACATGCCGAATGGCTGCCAGTGGAGTGAACTCCGTGAGGCCTCCCCAGAGGCGGGAGTGATAGGCATGTTTGGGGCCTCCTGCGTGCTGTGTGCGTCCTCAGCCTTGGCAGTCAAGAGGGGCTGAGGCAGAGGGGCTGCAGCAGTGGCCCACACAGGGGTCAGAATGACCTCAATGAAGCCTCTGCCCACTTTGGCCAGGGAGCGGGTGTAGATAGGTTCCTGTGGGCTGCCTTTCTCTGGCATGCGCCAGGGATGTAACAGACATCTCCTATAAAGCCTCCTAGCTACAGAGTCAATATAACTGAAAATTTCTTGTGGTGTCTTGCAAGTGCGCTTCAGCTCTAAGAAGACCCAAGGGCCAGCCTCAGGAGATGCTCCTGTGCACAGTTCCGCCACACCCTACCCTAGGCCTGGGATCCCATCATGTCATAGTGATCCACCTGTCAGTTCTTGGTCAGGTCCTGGTCTTGGGTTCTGGCTAGTTCCTGGAGGTCTCCCTTGAACCCCCTCACCAGTGCCTGGGGACCACTTGTGCCTGTTCCTCATGGCTCGGTCCACAGCACGCTGCCATTCTTGATGCTGCCCCAAAGCATCTTCAAACAAACAGCTCCCACAAATCCTGCTTTCCTGGAGTCTGTGAGGTGGGACAGGTGGCACCCTGTGATGCCAGATCAAGGCTGGTGTGGAAAAAAAATGTGATCTTGAGAGTCCCATTTCATAGGCTGGAGAGATGGCTCAGTGCGTAGGGAGGGGCATTTGCCACCAGGCCTGATGATGTGAGTTCAATTCCCAGGTTCCACAAGAGGGAAGGAGAACTGACTCCTGAGAGTCATACTCTGACCTCTCTACATGTGCCACAATGCAGGTACACACACACACACACACACACACACACACACACACACACACACACACTTGTATAAATAAACAAGCTCTATATTAATGTTTAATGCATATTACATGTGACACATACAAATTATATCTAACATGTTATATTATTATAATATGGCACATATACATATATCTCCTCACTTCACTGGGGCACCTTTTGCCCTGTCCGTCCCTCTTCTCCATCCCTATCCTCTCTCTACTATCGATACTGACTCTGAAATACCAAATTCTTTCACTCCATTTTACAAGCAGTTTGCTTTACTTCTTCCTGCAGCCTTCTAGCTTATTCTAACCATACACAGAGCTGGGAGGACTGCATCGGGGATCACCTTTCCCCCACCCAAAGTCTTTAAGCTGCTCCCTGGACAAGGGTGCCCTTCCGGAAAGAGGAACTCCATGTCTGACTTTCCAATTGGGCTGCCTGAGCTGGGCTTGCATTTGGTGGGCAAGGGGTCGGCTGTAATTCCAACTCCTGGGAAGACTGTGGCAGGAGAAAGCAAATTTGGGCCTCCAAGGGCTCCAGAGTGAGTTCAAGGCCCACCCGGGAGAGTTGGTTGTCTCAAGATAAAAGGCAAAACCAGGGTGAGTTATGAAGCTTAGTGGTACGGGGCCTGCCTCGCATGGTAGAGGGCCTGGGTTCAGTCTCTGGCTCTGCCAACAAACAAGGAAGCTGTCTTTCTGGAATGGACAGGGCCGTGTCTCTTCAGCAGGCTTTGTCAGCTCGGCTGCTCTGCGTTCTTCAGAATACCTGGGGGATGTGGTAGTGACAAGCTCCCATTCCCCACAGGGCCTCAAATCGGGCAGGAGCAGATGCAGGCATGCTAGCAACAAAGAGGAAGCAGCCTCGCCAGGACACCAGCCAGGAGCCAGGACAGTTGGGGGAAGAAATGTCCTGAAACCCAGAGCTGATCCAGGTAGACTCCAGGGAGGAGGCTGCCTCTCCTGGTGGGGAGGGATAAGCCAGGAGCAAATTTTCCTGCAAGCAAATATGGGCTGAGCATCTCTTGGAAGGCAAAGTGTGTGTGTGTGTGTGTGTGTGTGTGTGTGTGTGTGTAAGGGGGGCGGGGCTCAAGAAAAGAGTGATCCTCCATTCTGCCAGGCTGTTGTTGGTGATGAGACTGTGCATCAGGAGAGGCCAGGCAGAGGGGAGCCGAAGTTAAACACACAAAGGGGACAGCCAGAGGGGGCTCAGGAGAGGCCTCCGTGAAAGAAGCCAGAGAGCAGCTTCCCATTTTCTTCATAGCTGCCGTGGTAACAAGAGCTAGAGTGCCTTCAGTCCCATTTTACAGATGGCAAAATAGAGACTTGGTGAGTGGCTCAGCAGATGCCATTTGGTTTCTATTTTAAGCGTTATTTGATGTCTTTGTTTACTTTGATTAAGTCTCTTTGCTCCTTGCTTGGGCCACATCTCCTGAGCCCCTTTCTCCTTGCCCTCACTGTGCAGATTGCTGCCCAGACCTTCAAGAATCCCTCTCCTGGCTGGGGACAGACCCCCTCCAGCCCCCAGGCAGCTCAGGCACCCCCTCCAGGTCCCAGACAGCTCAGGCATGCTATAATGGCCAGCGGGGAGATCATGGCTAATCTCCAAAGAAAGCAAAAGAAAACGGATTACAGAGCAGAGATCCCTCTATGGGGTGGAGATCTTCGGCTGCCTGCTGCCCCAGAGGAAGAGAAGCCTCTGTAAGGAAAGGCTTCTCGCTGGCAAGGACCCTAACAAGACTCCAATCTCCCGTCGCTTGTCCTCACTCTCTGGAATCCTTTCAAAGCCACCAGAAATGGAGGAGGCCAAGGATTATGCTCCTAAATGTTCAGAGACCTGAATGGAGGATTAGCTACTTAACAGCCATTGACTTCAATGATCTCCGGCTCAGGGGTCTTCAAGCTTTCGGAAGCTCTGGGTTTTCTCTGCATGTCATATGTGTACACATGGGTGAATGCCACAGGGATGGGGGGGGCAGCAGATCTACGCAGATATAGAGTACACCTATGTAGCATCTGTGTTCAGGAAGAAAAGCCGTGTCTGTGTGTTCAAACACTAACCTGTGTGCCTAGGCTCCTGTGCCGTGTCATTTGTCTTTTTCATGCCCACATTTGTGCACAGCTCTGTGTTGTCTGTTTACGTGTATGTACCTGTGTGTGCTTGTCTACACATGTGTGCATGTGAGACCCCCATGCTTCTTGTGTGTGCTTGGCTTACCTGTATGTATATTGAGTCCCCACATGGTTGCCCATGCAGGGGCTGTACACCCTAGGAACACCGGGCTTCCACCTTTTAGTCCTTGAGTGCATCTCATGTTTTCCCCCCACTCTGGGCTTCTGCATGAGTGTGCCCCATTCTTGAAACCGGCCCGCTGTTTGCCTCTCCTTCTGACATTCAAGTACACACGCCCCGCTGTTATTTCTCAGAGTCCTGTTGATTTCCGCAAAGCGTCCTTTCCATTTGATGTCCTGTACTTATTTTTGTGTTAAATTGTCTTTCCCTCATCTCCTTAGCACTGAGCTCATTGATTCAGGGACTTTGTCTTTCTCCTCTCTCCTGCCATTCTCCATGTCTTGTGTTCTTGTGTGTATGAATAATTCAGTGTGTGTGTGTGTGTGTGTGTGTGTATGTGTGTGTGTGTGTGTGTGTGTGTGTGTGTGTGTGTGTGCAAGCACTTATTAGGTAAATATGTCTTTCTGCATGCCTGCCTACCTGTTTGCACAAGTCTATGTGCAGGTATGTGAAGCAGGCACCTGCACATGTATGTATCTATGAAGACATACATGTGGATTATAAATGGACAGTTTTGTTCTGTTCCTTTCTGTCCCAGGTCCTGGATAGATACCAGGGAAGAAAAGCTAGCCTGGAAAAAGAACATTCAGTGACAGCAAGATGAACAAGTGCTCTACCTGGCCCTGCCTGTATCACCAGTGAGGAAGGGGTAGGGCGCAGCTAGGGCCAAGCTGGGTTGGAAACCACATGGTCAAGAGAAGCGCCTGGGCAGGTGTGTGGTAAGATCCTGTTCCTGCAGGATCCTGATCCTGTATCAGGGGCACTCCTTCATCAGACCCCATAGGAACCACCTTTGGGCTGCATCTTGGCCTGGATTCTAAGATCTGTGCTAGTAAAGTGCTCCTGTGGATAGTGAGGACCCACATCTTTCCAACAGCTCAGAAAGCTAGGGATCTCCCACTGGGCTCTGAGCTCCAAGAAGGCAGAGATCTGTCTGTGTTGCCACAGTGTCTTCAGGATAGACAGAAGCTTGAGGAATGTTCAGTAAATAAGAATAAATGAGTATGAACGAAAGAACGAACGAACGAACGAATGAATGAATGAGTGAATGAATGCCCCTCGCATGTCCAAAGGAAGAATGACTTCTTCTGGACTCTGAAAACCAAGGGCAGTGCCTCAGGCACATCCCCCCTCCTCAACCCCCTCCCCCCAACCCCCTCCCTTCCCACCTCTGCAAGACCCTAGAAACCTTTCAGCACTAGCAGAAGCTTCGAAAGCAAAACAAAACCCAACCAGGCAAGAGTATGGCTAATAAACAGACCTAGAAGGCTGTGAACGCAAGCCTGGTCAGGCCAGCAAAGCCTAAATAAAGCCTGCTAATGAGACATTCTGGGAGCAAACAGATAACGGAGCTTAAAGAGCTGCTAATAGCTGGATTGAGAGCCTGCAAACCAGCGGAGTCCTTTAGGCTAGAATGGTTGAGAAGGCTCCTGCCGGCAGGTGTCTGATATGGGGAAGGCGGGACAGGGTCACGATGGGAGGCTTCAAGGTCACTTGCTCTGCCCCTCCTGCAGCTTCCATTCCAGCAAAAGGCAGATTGGGAGCTCCCTCACCCACCCTGTTCTTGTGTAGCGAAGGCAAAATGGCAGATGCCTGGCAGGTGCAGTGTATTCCCTTCATTTTGGTTTCTGCTTTCCCTATAGTTGGAGTCTGCTACAGGATAGTTTGTTTGCTCTGCCCATCCCTATGGCTTAGCAGTTCCTAGTTAATGATATCAGCTCAAGTTTACTGATGCACTGAGCACATAATGTGTGTCAGACACCAGGATAGGCATTTCATATACTACCCCTTTTACAACACAGGCCAGACCCCACTTTGGTCCCATTTACCAGATGAAGAAATGGAGGCTTGTGGGGTTAAATAGCTTTAGCTTACAATTACACACAAGCAAGTTAATGAATGAAGCTAGATTAGGCAATCTACTCCCAAGTTCCTATTTCCAACTTACAGGCTTCCAGCAAAATGACTCAATCAATCATCAGTCAATCAGTCAGTCAGTAGCTTTGAAATGCCTAAGCCCCAAGTCACAAGATCAGGACTTCTAGAATTTTGAAAGTAGCTCAACCCTTTCCCGCCAACAGAAGTTCGACCTGTGAAATAGTGGGAGAGCTACTTGGATTGCCAGGTGGGGAAAGTCTCCTACCTTTCTCCATCCTTCAGCAGTGGGCTCTGCCTTCCTGGGATTCTGAAGTGGTAGAGGACAGTAGCTCCAGAAACAGGAAAGGGGGTGAAATTGCCATCCATTTATTAATGCAGGAATCAGCCAAGTCCACCAAAATAAAGAGAAAAGGCTTTCTGGGAGAGCTTTGCAAACTGCCCCCAGCAGGAATCAGCCCTGAGCTGAGGTCCTGCACTGGGGGCTGGAGACAGAAGCCCAACTCTACATGCACTGCTTCTGGGCTTCCCCAGCCTCTCTCCTGGGAGTGACTAGGGAGCCCCTGGCCTGGATGGAGAGCCTTTGTTTGAAATCCTGATTTATGCAGCTTCTCCCGGCAAACTATGCATTAAGTTGCCAGGGAAGATTCAAAATTGTAAAATAATTGTGGTGGTGAAATTATTCACAAATCCATCCAGGCCTGGAATGTCAGGAAGGCGGTCAGATTTACGCTGAGCGCACAGTGGCATAACTCAGGCTAACAGATAAGCCTGTTATGTCCTTGACAGAAGCAATTCCCCAGAGACCACTGGGGAACGCCAGGCCAATTATATACCCAGCCCAGGGAAGGGAAGAGAAAGGCTGCTTACCACCAATGGTGGCTTGCAGTGACAAGAGGGACAAGCTGGTCCTACTGAGAGAGGCCTCGATGACTCCTGAGCATGCGCAGAAGGCTAAGAGCTGGCAAGAGGGACATCTGAGAGGAGAGTGGGTCAGGCCCAGCTCTGAAGCCAGCCATCAGGTCAGTGAGTCAAAATAAGGACCCTCTATGATGGGGCCGTGGGGGAGGCCACAGGGCCCTTCCAGTGCAGAAATAGAACATGCCCTTTTCTGGTGGCTGCATTCATTTAGGCAGATCAGATGATGAGTGAACCCAGTAGGTTTTACCTGATATCATCACCATCACCATCACCATCATCATCACCAGCTTTATTATCACTACCATCATCATCACTACCACCACCACCATTATCATCAGGACAATTGCCATCACCATTTTTTTGCCAGTAGGGCCCTTTACCAAGGAAGTGGGCATCTTTCTCCCACTTGAGAAGTAAGCAGGTCCCAGCAGAAGGAAACATCTTGCAAAGGCTCTACCGAGGTTTACAGACCGTCTCCACAGAACCCTCCAGCGGGGTGATATGGTGGCTCTCAAGCTTTGCCATGCACACGAGCCCCATGAGGATCCCACAACTCCCAGACTGCTGAGCTCTAGGCTCAGAGTTTCTGCTGTGCAAACCTAAGGTGGGGCCCAAGGACGAGTCCTCAAACCAGGAGCAGGCAGTATGGGGGTTCGGGTCTGCTGGCCCCTGAGAACACGAGCAAGTGCCATGGAGCTAGGAGGCAGCTATGGAGGCCGGGGCGGGGCTCGGCTGGCCAAGCGCCTTCTTATAAAACACATAAAGACCTGAACTCAATCCCTAGAACTCAGGAACAGCAGTGTATGCCTCTAATCCCAGGGCTGGGAAGGCAGACAGACAGATCCCTGGAGCTCCTGGGTCAGCCAGTTTATCCAAGTCAATAAACTCCAGGTTCAGTGAGAAACCCTGTCTCAAATGCATGCATACATACATACATACATACATACATACATACATACAGTAGAGACTGATTGAGGAAGATACCAAATGTTGACCCCAAGCTTCCACAAGCATGCATACATGTGTGCATGCACACATGCACCACCACCCTCCGTATACCCTACCAAACACAAAGGAGGAAGTAAAGGCTTGTTCTACAGCCAGGTGACCTGTGTTCAAATCCTGAACGTCTATACTGCCTGGTTATATGACCCTAGACAAGTTGCTTAACTATTCCATGCTTCAGTTTCACTGTCTGTAAAATGGGTACAATAACAGCAATGAGGTCATTACCAAGATCAAACACACTGGTACATACAACACTTTTGGAGGAGTGCCTGGCATATGGCTAACGCGAGATCACGGTGACTGAACATGGACTTCTGTTGCAACAGCTCCTGCAGCCTTAACTTTGTATTATGCCACCAATTCATCTTGGGTTTCTAACACTTGATGTCTTATGATGCTGGGTCTAGGGACCTGGTGGCAAGGGGCCTCAGCCTGGACAGCTAGTCACAGCCCGTGGGAGAGGCAGGACCACTGGCTTGGTGTTGGGAATCCCAGGCTTGAGTTTCTACACTGTTGCTTCCTCCAGGTGATACTGGGGAGGCCAGTTTTCCTTTGTGAGACTGAGTTCTCTTCCCTGGCATTAGTTAGGGCCTGCCCTCCCAGCAGATGGCCAGGCTAGCAATGTGCCCAGGGCCTCACAATCTGTGAACACAGCCTGCTGCTGTACTTGGAGGGAGGGCACACTATGTCATGGTCACAGGCTGTTTATGGTACTGTTCTGAGCAGGGCCAACATGAATGAGACCCCCTGAAGACTGAGGACTGTCTTATGCCATCATAGTACATAGTACATAGTACATACATAGTACTTAGTACACAGTACACAGTACATAGTACACAGTACACAGAACACAGTACACAGTACACAGAACACAGTACCCATTATATAGTACATAGTACATCATAGTACACCCAGAGGCCATGCCGTGGACATGGGACCTTGTGGATCCCCTGAAGACTGAGGACTGTCTTATGCCATCATAGTACATAGTACATAATACATAGTACATAGTACATAGTACATAGTACTTAGTACATAGTACATAGTACATAGTACATAAAACATAGTACATAATACATCATAGTACATAGTACATAAAACATAGTACATAGTACATCATAGTACACCTGGAAGCCACACATGGGAGCTTGTGGATGCAGGTGTCTGCACCAGAGTTAGATCTTTAGTTTTTAAAGTGCCAGCATGTAGGGCTCAGAGCGCACATCTGAGCAGACCCCAGAATCACTCCATCTCCATTCTCTAGAGCAATGATTCCCAACCTTCCTAACGCTGCAACCCTTTAATACAGTTCTTCATGTTGTGCTGACACCCAACCACAACATAATTTCATTGCTACTTCATAAATGTAATGTTGCTACTGTTATGATCACAATGTAAATATCTGTGTATTCTGATGTTTTCAGAGGGGCGGGGGGCAAGGGGGGTCACTACCCACTGGTTGAGAACCGCTGCTCTAGAACCTTCCAGAGAACCAAGTGGGCCCAAAACAGCATTGTTGGAAAGCTTAGATGAGGTCTGGACACACAGGGCTGGTTCTTACCTTTTAATCATCTGGCAATCTGGTAACTATAAGTGGATCTGGGTGGGATCCTTGCTGTTGTTGCTGTTGCTACTGCTGATTGTTCAAGAGCCATGCACTGGGCAGGATGTAAAGAGAGGAGACATGCAAGGACTAGCGGTGCAGACACAGTGGAGAGTACTGAGCTCATAGGAAAGCCCAATAGGGGTCACAGACTCAGTCCCTGGGGCCCTGAAAGTCTTCCATTCCAAGCCACATGTATCGTTGGCTCAATTCCACTCTCCTAAGGAGGCCCAGAGTGACCTCGAGGTCGCCCAGAGATGTGAGGTCAGGACAGAGGTCTTCTGCTGTTGCCCTTCTAGGCAGGGCAATGAGGTGTCTGGTGACCATGATGCTGCGTCAGCTGTCCGCTGCTGACCTGCAGACACTCCTGTCCATGACTGTTGTCCCTGTGATCCATTGCATGGTCTGTCACATCTCCCACACAGTCACAGAAAGCCACGAGGTCTGCCCTCTGCAAAGCTTCAGGCTGGGCACTTGCCTCCCACAGGCTGAGTCCCAGCTGCTGTGGGTCTTGAAGCATTCAGAGAGGATCTGTAGGGAGACAGTGATCTGTGATCTGAGAGGGAGCATGCTAGAAATCAGAAACAGCCTCTGACACTTACACAGCACTCGTGACTCCAGACATTGATTTTTTTATCACAGTACACGGCAACAAGCATGTCAGTGGTTAGAACACAATGCGCACGAACATCTTCAAGGTGACACTCGGGGGGAATGAGCTGGGAGGTGGCCCAGTGGGTAACAGCACTTGTGGCAAAAGCATGGAAACTTAAGTCTAAATTCCTAGCGCCTACATAAAAGATAGGCACAGTTGCACGATGTACCTATAACCCCAGTGTTGGAGGCCAGAGGCAGGCAGACCCTAAGAGCTTGCTGGCCAGCCAGATTATCCAAAATGGCAAGATCCAGATTCACTAAGGCCCTATCTCAAGGGAATAAGTAGAGATTGGCAAAGGAAGATACCCAGTGTCCTCTTCTGGCTTCTCCAGGTGTGCTTATGAGTGCAAACTTGTACACACACACACACTCAAACATACACAGACACACAGAGAGACACATGACAGACAGACAGACAGGCACATGACAGGTACACACAGAGACACATACACATAAACATGACATACACAGACACACACAGACAGGCAGAAACAGATAGGAAGACAGATACACACACAGACACATACACACAGACACAGACACACACAAAGACAGATACACACAGACAGACACACAGAGACACAGAGACACAGACAGACACACAGAGACACAGACACACAGACAGACACACAGAGACACAGACACACAGACACATACATACACAAACACATACAGAAAGAAAGAAAGACAGACAGACACACACACACACAGACACACACACACACAGAGCTTCAAAACTCTGACTGCTTTAGCCCCTCTCCCCATAGGTAGCTTCTGCAGTGATAAATTTGTCCAGCACCTCCCTATAACCTAATGTTCAAATCCCCAAGCTCCGTCATTACCACCATACCACCAAAGCTGCAGACCAGAGCCTTCATAGGTTAGATGTAGCCCCCACCCCCAAAGTTTATGCACTGCAAACATAACTCCTACATCATATGCTAATAGTATTCGGAGGAGGGACTCCTGAGAGTTACTTTGGCAAAATAAAGTTTTGAGAGGGGGGTTTTCATGGCAGCATTAGTGACCTGCCCTTTCATCCTCCCTCCCCCTTCTCCCTTTCTTCCTTCCCTTCTTTCTTCCTTTTTGAGACAGGGTCTCCTGTAGCCCAGGCTAGGCTTGAAGGTCTGATCTTTCTGCCTCCACCTTCTAAGCACTGGGATTACAGGGTCACCACTGTGCTTGGTTTATGCAGTGCTGGGGTTTGAACCCAGGGCCCTAGGCAAGCAAGCATTCTACCAACTGAGCCATATACATAGCTTGAACAGGCTTTATACAAAGAGGAAGAGAAACCTGAGCAGGTTCACCCACTCTGCCTCCTCATGGCTCTGCTATGCTCTGGTGCAGCAGGGATGCCCTCGCCTGATATGCCTGATGCTCACATTCTGGAACCAAGAAGCAAAGCAACATCTACTGACTATAAATGACCCTGACTCTAGTGTTTTGTTATAGCCACAGCCACAGACAGGATTCAAACTCCTCTTTCTTCTTGATCTCCATCTCACATATCCAACTCACTGTACTGACTATGAAGTATTCAAGGCCAGCAATACAAACACACAAGGAATCAGATCCCTGCTTCAGTGGGGTCCTTTCCGAGGGAAGGAGACGGAGATATCTAGCTAGAAAAGTACGCCCATCTTGGGGGAGAGATGAAGATGTGGTGGGGGCGCCAAGGAGGAGGGATGAAGTCTGCTGGAGGGTGGGAGACATTCACAGAGAAGGTGTGATTTCTTCCTGGTTAAATGAATGAAAAGAAAAAACTAGGTGAAGGGTTGGTCATGGGAGGTAGGAGGGGGTACAGCTGGAGTGGGCTGGCATGGAACTCACAGCTCAGCGGGATATTTGCCAACTCTCCTGCCTTCCACTGACTTTACTGACAGCTGTTAATTGTCAGTTTTGCACCAAGTCCCCTGGTATAGGTGTGAGAGGCACCATGCTGGGGCTAGCAACCTCAGAGACTACATTCTGGGAGCTTGCTTGCATGTCAGGCAGATGGTCCTTTCCATCCCAGCAGTGGAGTCAGGTTGTAAAGGATTCCGGATGTCTCACAGGAGACCTAGGGCCCAGCCCCAGCGTCCATGCTGCTCAAACGCTACCGTCAAATAGCCTCTACTTGAGTTGGGGCAGCTGGCTGGAGTCAAGCTGTGTCTCTGAAATCCTGTGTTCTCATCTCAAATACGCACATCTTTGATAGCCTTTGCAGCCTACTCCCTAATACCTCCTCCCTTGTTTGTTCATGGAGATGATAACAGTCGTTTCCCCAATCATCTGAACTCAATTGTTCAAAACAAATAATAACCCGGCACCTGGGAGCCGAGGAACATGCTTGCCTGGGGTTCACTTCCGATCCCCAGGCAGGTGTGGGAGCCGACATCACCATCTTCGGCCTAGGAGAAGCAGTTCATGTCGAGAGTTCTGTGGGGTCCAGCTACTCTCTGTCTCTCCCAACAACCCCAGTCACTGGTGGGATGGTGTTAAGACCATGGAGATAGAAGTGGACTCTGTCCCTTCCACGCAGGGAACATGGCAGTGGCCCCACTCTGGCTCCGTTCATGGAGAGGCTTTACATCGAGTGCCTTTCATTCTGAATTGGAAGCTTTAATATGTTTTCCAGGAAGCCCTTTTATGTGCCAATAAAACGGGAGCAATGATAGCAGGTGATGAAAAGCAGCCAGCACCTCGGAGACAACGTGTATTTAGGAGGTACGTTCCCCCCGAGAGTGACAAGATCGGGGCCTTTCTTGTTCATCTAGAATCAGATGGAGATGAGCTCTTATTAAAGAGATGTACAGTCTTTCACAGTTGCTGTGTGTAAACACGTGGTGTGTGTGTGTGTGTGTGTGTGTGTGTGTGTGTGTGTGTGTGTGCAAGAGAGGTAAGGGTTTTCTTTTCTTCTCTGTGGAAGAGGAGGTGGACACGAGCCAGGGCAGGAAGCCATGGCCACTGGGACAATTAACCCAGCATTTAATTGCCTTCTCTATAGACATCAAAAACCCTACTTTTTCTAGAGTTGGCACCAGCCACAGTCTAAGGGGGTTGAGAGGTGTACCCTCCCCAACTCTATGCGCACAGTGGGAATCTCTCGTGTCTTTAAGGAGGTGGGCTGTGGTCCTTTCAATGTTCCCAGGGCAGCCTTAGTGGATGAGACCTCTTCTCTTTCTGAGGTGGGGATGTGAGTCACCAAGGCAGAAGCTGGGCATCAGCTGGGGCAGCCATATGGTCATTACACGTTGTTGTCGTTTGAGTCTAGTCACAGCCGGAAAGTACCAAAACAAATGGAGGTCAAGAAAGCTAGTGCCCTCCTCTGAGGGCTCAGCTTTGATGGACTGGTGGGGTGCTAAGTGACAGACCGGGTGGACCTGAAGTCTGTGGAGTGAATGGGGCTCATTTTTGTCCTTCACTGACAATGCAGACTCAGGCAAAGGGTCAGATAGATGGGGAGGGAAGCTGGAGAGTTCTGGGCCCTCTCTTCGGTTTTGCCATACGTGTATGACCTCCACTCAGTGGCTCTCGACTGAGGGGTTACTTTGCTCTCTCCACCCTGGAGACATTAGGCAAACTCTGGAAACCTTTTTGGTTGTCATGACTGCGGGTTGTCAAGAGTTCTATCATGGCGAGCACTGAGTGACCAAGGCCAAAGCTGCTGTAAGGAAGTTTGATTAGGCAGGGAGTGGTCCCACAACAGGCTTATTAACCCACAGTGTCAATGCTGTGAAGTCTAGAAACCCTGCCTTAAATGGGTCGATAAAGCTCTCTGTGCCTCAGTTTCCTCGTGTAGAAGAGAGAGGTGACCATAGCAGTACCCCCTCTATGGAGCTGCTGTGAAGTTTAAAGGACCCAATATATGCTTTTAGAGCAGCGCCCGGCACAGAGAAAACATGACGGGGGTGGGGGGTGTTACTTTTAATTCAGTGGTTGTCATCCAAGTCACCAGAGGAAGTGAGAGCTGGGGTAAGTTAACAGGTCACTGGGAGAAGGGGGATAGTCCCCAACACAGGCTGGTTGGGGTTGAGAATTTTAGAACTGGGCCAACAAGATGAAGAGCAAGGAGGCTCAGAGCAGTGGGGTCTTGAACAGTCTCCACCAGCTCTGAATGCATCTGAGGGCTTCCTGCATGCAGGGCAGACGGGGCAGGGGGGGGGGGCAGGCAATCGGAGGAGCCACTCCCTCCATCCGCTGCTGCAGTGGCTCACACCCATGCCCCTTCTTCATCTACCCCCAGGGAGGTTCTCTAATGTCATATGGCAGTTATGAGGTAACCTAGACAATGGCCATCCCCCAAACTGGGCAGAGAGTGGGGACTGGAAACATCCTGGGATCTGAGCCTCAAGGGGCACAAAATTTTGCATTGGATGATGGAGTTTTTCCAATCTTAAAAATAGATGAGGCTCCGCCATCTGCAGGAAAATGAACGAAGCTGGGATGGATTGATCATATTAAGAGAATTAAGCCTATCCCAGAGAGAAAAATATATTAGGAGCCCTTTCACATGGGGCTCCTAGATTTCACATAGACACATGAAGTTCATATGTATATACAACTGGAAAGTAGACATGTAACTTTCTAGGGAAACAGAGAATACCAATGTAGAAGAGAATGAGGAGGAAAGGAAGGGTAGAAGTGGGTAGGGTGTACTCAATATACAATCGTATTTGTCTGAAGGTATCCTCACTTAACACCATATCACACACAAGGTATACACACAAGGGAAGCACTTCAAGTTGTGTTTGGCCCTGCAATTGTTTAATCATGTCCCCTAAAGACAGATCCACCAGGATCCACAGAATGTGGCTGTCTTTGGAATTAGAGGTTTTGCAGAGGTGCTTAATTAAGGTGATGACCTGGAGACGGAGAACCATCCTGGAGTAGAGTCGTCCCTAAACCCAGCAACAGGCATGCTTAGAAGAGACAGAAAGAAAGACACGAAAATAGAGAGGGCAAGGCCATAAAATAATAACAATAACAATGAAGAAGATGATAATAATTTTATTATTTTAAAAAGCTGAGTCTGTAGCTGTAGCCTCCCAGTAGCAAGGCCCCTGGGCCTGGACTGGCTGGCAGCCTCAGTGGCTGGAGAGCATGGAATGGGCCTCTCCTCCATGGCAGGGACACCTTGGCTTTTCTTCCAGATTGGGAAAAATGGATTTTGGTTGTGGTCATTTGTATGACAGACCACCCTACCAAAAAAGAAATTCAAGTTGAGTCTTTCTAATTGAAAAGCCCCAAATCTTATATAGTCCAGTATGCCCTGCGAGAACAGTCTGTGGACCCTGTGAGTGCATTCTGGAAGCTAAACAACAAGAACAAAATCTGAACTCTTCGTAATCTAAACCTTTTGATACAGATACAAGACAGAAAACCATCAAGGCCGAAAGGCCCCATTGTGAGCAGTAGCACAGGCCAAGAGCTGGCCCTGGTCCAGGTTGCTCTTCAGCTATGGGTCAAAGCTTTCAACATCTTGACCTCAGATAATATCCTGGAGCAGGGACCTTTCTTTCTTGCATCCAGAGTACTTGGCCAAGATCAAAGTCTTTGTTCCAGTTAACAAGGTCACTGGCTGGCTAGTTAGGCTGAGGCAGCGTAAACAAACAACTGAAGTAAAGAAGAAGAGAGAAAAGAGAAGAACCAAGGGGGTTTTAGTAATTGCCCAAGCTATTTAGTGGTAAGGAATTGAAAAGAAAGTTGTGAGCCATTGAAAGGGTTGGGGTACGGAAAACCTGGTCTCGCTGTGTTGATGTCAAACAACCATCATCAGGGTGGGCACAAGGCTGGCTCTGGTTCTCGCTGGCTCTGCGGCAGCAGAGAGGCGAGGGCCAGGCAAGTGGGAGTACCCAGGCTGGGGAGAGAACAGTTCAATATGGAAAGTGTTTTCTGCGCAGCCAGGGGTGCCCATTTCCAGCCCTTTTCAATTTGCACACTTTCCCTCCAATGACTCCTCGAGGGTAATTACGGTTCTTTTCACAAATGAAGTATGGAAGATGGGAGAGAGGCAAGGGCTGTCGATAGCCAGTTCTGCAGGAATGCGCGGGTCTGTCTCCAGGAGACACAGAAAAGCATCGATTTCTCTGCCTAGGGGAGACAGAGCATGAATGGAGGGTGCTCTGGGCAAAGAGGCTGGGGTGGGGGACATCACCTCCACCTCCACAGGGGCTCTCAGTCCAACAACTGGTAGGACCGAGCCCCAGGGATGAACCAAATAAAAGAGGTGGGGTCCTCCCACAAGTGCTTGAAAACCCATGGGAGTGTTTTCTGTTGTTTTTGTTTTTTGGGGGGAGGGTTTGTTTTTTTTTCCTCCCTTGGATAAATGATAACCAGGGCCCCCGCTGCAGACAATGAGATATTTCAGTGGTTCAGGAGCCTGTATTTCTGCCATAGACTCATGGCAGCCCCTTGCAGTTGTGCACAGTAAACAGTCACAGGAGGCTGCTGCAGGGGACCTGAGATCAAACAGACATCCTTAGGCTGGACCAGGATGCTGAAGTCTGCAAGATGAAACATCCCAAGTACAATCGTACCATTTTGCTATTGAGTTCGCAACCCAACTGTGGGCTTTCAACGACCCATGTCCCACAGCTCAGGGCTGCGCGCTGACAGAGAGCGCAGTGTCGGCATCAGTCAACACTCTGCCACCTGGGTCCCCATGTCCAAGCTTGCTCTTCAGCTCTACGCCCTACTCAGGGTCCTGCAGTAATGCCTCATCGAATCCCCACAGGGGTCTGAAGAGGTCAATGCTACTTTCCTTATTTGCTGCTGAGGAAATGAATGCTGAGAGTTGTGATGCCGTGTTCAGGGGCCATGGACTCAGGACCTGACATACAGATGAGCTGGCTGCAAACCTCGCCCTCGCAGCCTCTGCTCCAAGCTATGGAAAACTGACGGGTTTGGCATAGTAACTAAGGAAGACAGCCATCCATTTTGCCTTTCTCAGGTATGGTGGGATGGTGAGGCTCCAGAATGGCATGCAGAATTGAGGGCAAGAGGAGTAAAGGGGCCAGCATGCACCATGCCCCCTTTTGATTGGATTTCAAGTCCCTGCCACTGGGCTCGGCCCTTGACATGAAGGACCCATTCCAGTCCATAGTTACTGTCCTGTCCCAGCCGCCACTTCGTCCCCTGCTCATTAGAGATGCAATCACCCTCACAGTGGCCCTGCTCTTGCCAGCACCTTCAACCTCTTTGTCTCCCCTCCACACACACTTTATTCAGCTAAATGCCAAGTCGGGTTTAATCTAACTGATCCCCTTTATATTTATTTTCCTGCTGAGGTATTGGCTTTCTAAGGGGAGTAGGATTAGAGGATGATAGTCTGTCCACAGTTCAGTCTCCACCCTGGGTCAGACCTCAGCTCTGTCGGCGTGACCTTCCATGACCTTTGACCTTCCACGACCTTCCCCGGGTCAACTCCGTCTGCAGCTCTTCCAGCCCCACCCTCACTGCCTGTTCAGTTCTCCTTCTTCTGCACAGCCCCCATCCCTGCCAGGCGGCGCACCCTCAGAGTCTGATGCCTGGGAGACCTCATCCCTGCCAGGGGCCTCACCCTCAGAGTCTGATGCCTGGGAGACGAAGAGACCAGTCCCAGGGGCAGCAGGCACCCTGACTCCTTATTGCCCAAATCTTCCTCCCCCTCCAGCTGCGTTATGAGTGTCATTTACATGCAGTCAAACCTGCCTGTCTGAGGTGTACGACTCAGTGGTTTTTAGTGTATCGACAGAGTTGTGCAGCCATCACTGCATCCAGTTCTAAATACATTCCTATCACCTCGGAAAAAATCTCATGCCATTTGCGATCACTCTGCCACCTCCCAACCCCCGCCCCCAGCCCAGGGTCACCGCTAATCTGCTTTCTGTCGCTCTAGATTTGTCTGTTCTGGACATTTCATGTAAATGGAAGAGCGTGATATGGAGCCTTTTGTGCCCGACTTCTTTTATTTCGCATAATGGCTTTGAAGTTCTTCCGAGGAGCACCTGTCCTCTTCCTCTTTAGTTGTGGTGTTGTGTGGCTTGAACATGTGTGCTTGGGAATCTACCATGGAGGGCTCTTGAATTCTGTCTACATTTTGTCTGTGAAGAATAACACCACCATAACAGTACACAAGCCTCTGTATGCACACATCTCCCTCTGCCTTGTGTGCACAGCTAGAATGGTACCCACACCCTATAAGCTTATCTGCATCTTTCTATCCTCCACCCCTGGCATCACTGACTGAGGTGTCTCCAATGACTATAGAATTCTTTGCCTGCTCTCTGTTCTCTCTCGTGTTGCTTTTGGGGGTTTTATGCACTCAGGCTCTCTCTCTCTCTCTCTCTCTCTCTCTCTCTCTGTGTGTGTGTGTGTGTGTGTGTCTGTGTGTGTGTCTCTCTCTCTCTCTCTCTCTCTCTCTCTCTGTGTGTGTGTGTGTGTGTGTGTGTGTCTGTTTCTCTCTCCACAGCACCAGGTTACTAACAAGACCTACCTGCTGTATTGCTATGAGGATAAAACGATAAAGTTAGGATGGACAGACTCTAAGGTGGTCTCAGGACGCCCCTCTTCCTGCTGTTCCACCCTTTAGGTAATCCCCCTCCTTTGATTAAGGTTAGGATCCATGACATGCCTCTAACAGAAGGGGATGCAATAAATGCACTTTGAATTTTCTCACTTTGTAGAAACTTCCATCTTAGTGACCTGGACAGAGACTACTGGCTCGATGAGGAACCAGCTTGATGAGACAAATGGTCTTGTCAGAGAGGCTAAAGTGCCAAGCTATGGGTTCTGGTGCTCAGCAGGGGCCTTGAGCAGCCTCTGGAGGGATGGACTATCAGTGGGTCTCTAGAGACAATACAGAAACTCTGGCAGCTTGGTAGCAAGGAGAGGAACCAAGGCCCTTGGTGGCATAACCACAGGGAACCTAGTTCCATCAATTCCTAGAGTGAGTCCTTCATCAACTGAGTCTTCAGATACGATGTGTCCCAGCTCCATGTTTGGAGCCCATGAGACCCTACGCAGGGGGACCTGGCAGTCTTATCAGGACTCATGAAGGCTGTAACTAAAGAAGCGTGCGCTGCTTGACTTGTCTGCAGTAACTCAGAGGCATAAAATGAGCACAGAGAAGAGCTCACAGAGAACCAGCGGCCCTTGAGCATTGACTGGTGCTGGTGGCCACAGATCAGCACCTTCCCTTAGTGCAAATGAGCTAAGCTCACCTCAAGAAAGGGGCAGAAAGAAGCGAATCTCCTCCACTCGCTGCTCGGTATCTTCCCAGGTTCCTGTGTTTGCTTCCTGTCCTTCTGTTCACCCCACTTTGCTGACCCCCCTCCAACCCCCCCCCCACAGAGGCTGTTCTCTTTGAGAGAAGTGGGATACATCAGGTGGTGTTCGGCTTCTCTGTGATCTTTGATGTCTTTGACTAGAGGAGCTTAGAGCTTTGGCCAAGGGAGACATTGAATCCAAGCCCCTTTCAAAAAGGCTTCGGGCTGATCAGACCCATCAGGGTGGTAGCTCCTAATAACTTCCATTCATTTATTTGCATCCATTATCTTGTTTGTTTGTTTGTTTGTTTCGAGACAGGGTTTCTCTGTGTAGCCCTGGCTGTCCTGGAACTCACTTTGTAGACCAGGCTGGCCTCGAACTCAGAAATCCACCTGCCTCTGCCTCCCACGTGCTGGGATTAAAGGCATGCGCCACCACTACCCGGCCTGCATCCATTATCAACCCACTCATCCACCCATTCATCCATACAGACTTACATACACTTGCACACGTTTGGATGCTGCAGATGTGGTACTGAGACTCCTAAGAATAGGCACAGTCCTCACCGTCAGTGGAGAGTCTGTTCCTGGCACAGAGGGAGATAAGTTGATGCGTAAATGAGCAACCAGATTTCCGAGGTGTGTGTTATGACGAAAGCTGGGTTGAAGGGCGAGGGAAAGACTGCAGTAGACAGGCTAGCTTTAGACTGTGTGATTGGGGAGGGCTTCCTCTGCAGGTCATTGGGGCCGGTTGACTGTAAGTTGGGCAAATAGACAACACAAAGGCTGCCTTGTGGGGGAAATTCCAGAGTGTTCAGGGAACAGACAGAAGGCTGGGAACTGGGACAGGGCTGTGAGAGCAAGCAGGAGGAGAGCCATCACCTCAGCTAGGTCACCCCAGGACAGGAACAGGGAACATGATGGTGTTCCGAGGGCAATGGCAGCAGAGTTGAGAGCAGAGAAGTCATTGACCTGATTTTTGTTTTGGGGAAAAAAAAAACCACTCTGGTGGCGGCATGACGAATAGATTATTTTGTAAGGGCGAAATCAGAAGATGAGTTGGACAGTGATTAGAGGGTGTAGGGAGAGAGAAATCAGGGGCCTCTTTGACGAGGGCTGTGGGTCAGGTTTCCCAGGAGATCTACCCTACAATCCAGGGCCTTTGTGCAGGTCACCTATTGGGGAATACGCGTGAGATTATCACCGGGGGAGGGGTTGTGAGGACAGTGGGACTGAGCAGGGCAAGACATCTGACCACAGCAAAGTTGCCACAGAGCCTCAGCAGGAAGCTCTGAGCTGCTTGAGCCCTGGGAGATATCCTGCATCAGGAAAAAGAGACAACCAGATTCCTGTCCTCTGGAACAGACAAGTCCTGGATGGAGGTACAGGTCTAGGGAGGGACAGAGCCTTGGGTACAGGCTGCACTTCAGTTGAAGGAAGCTACCAGAGAAAGGTCCCTCAGTTGTGGGTTTAGGCACACCATAGCATTCACCCAGGGCTGCTACGGAGATAGAGAGAACCAGCATTCAGAACATGAGTCTCAATGCACCCACAACTGGCCCAGTGGTTGGCGAGAACAAAGGGGGATCAAAACTGCAGGTGGTTGGTGTGGCATGAGGCCAGGGAGAACGGCAGCAGGGTGGAACTTTGCCCCCAGGGAAACAGCTGCAGAGGGACAGTTCTTGGAGAACATATAGTTAAGTTTTGGCCATGTGCTTCCTAAGTGGCCAGAGGGCACCCTTGACATACTGTCAGTCTTGCAGTGTGGCAAGTCAGCCTGGGACCAATAGAAGGTCAAAAGTAAAGACACAATTTGGGGGTGGGGGGTGTCATTGTTCTCTCCAAGCAGTAGCAGAGTCTGCAAAGACACTGTAGATTGACCAAGAAACAGAGGGAATAGTGAGTAGGCAGAGTGCCAGTGAATACCATGACCATTACGTTTGGTAAAATAAGGATCGCCAAAAGCCTTTGTATTTTTAATTTTTAATTAATTAATTAATTAATTAATCAATCTATTTATTTTGAGACAGTCTCGTGGAATTTGACCTGGCCTTATACTCACTGTGCAGGCAAGGATGACTTTGAACTTCTGATCTTCCGGTCTCCACCCCTTGAATGTTTTCAGGTATACTTGAAGGGTTACAGCTCAACAAGACCAGTTTGTGTGATGCTAAGGATTAAGCCAAGTGTTTTGTGCATCCTACGCAACCCTTCTACCAACTGAGCTACATCGCCAGCTTTTTTCAATATTGTTTTCTTTATAAAGGGCTGAACTCTTTAACCCAGACTGGCTTTAAACTCATAGCAATCCTGCCTCAGCCTTCCTAGGACTGAAATCACAGGCCAGACATGTCCTCCTATGTCATACTATTGCAAAGTCTTTCCTCAAGGAACAGGGGTGGTGGTGGGGAGAGGGGGGAAGGTCAGGGGAGAGTCCAGGGTGGAGATGTGGTCAGAGTTAGTGTAGACTGTGTTTTACTAATTGGTGTTATTGTTCCATGAGAGAAATAGAACCAGATCTGTCAGCAGATGTCTGACCAATGGAGCTTAGAAGTTAGGCTTGTCCACAGCCTCCTCGTCTGCCCATGAGGAGGATGAAGTAGAAAGTCTTTGAGAGGGTGAGCTGGGCAGGATGCAGAGCATGGATGGAGAGTTTGGGCATGGTGGGCACGGGGGACCTGCATCTCTGTGGCCAATCATTGTTGAGTGAGCAGACATGGTAAAGGAGAATGTTCCTTTTCTACTGAGCTATGAGCGCAGGGGAGGGGCACAAAAAGAGTTTGCTAAGTGGCTGAGACAGACAGTGATGTTCCTCATTCCCAGCATGCACTGGGAAAGCCTTATCTCCCCGGGGGCTGGTCAGAAGCTTGGTGGGCACATAGAGCTGGAAGGAAGCCAGTGGGATACAGGGACAGGAGGCCTCCTCAAGCCGTCACCTCTACCTCTCTTGCTTTGAGATGGTCTTGGAACATGAAAGTGAAGAGCTTTATGGCTTAAGACCTTTCTATCTAACCTCAGAGTGGAATTGCCTGAGCCAAGGCCACCTCTCTTGTAGACAGCCATGGGATAGACCTGCCCATTTTTTCCTTGGAGGCACCACCTGTTCTGCCCTGAGACCAGTTTCTTTCCGACCTTTGCATCTGCGTTTCAGATTTACTAGATATGACAAAAACCGTCATAGTTCAATGGTCCTGACTCCACACTGGCTTTCGTATTCAGATGACCTAGCAGATCTTCACGCCAATGTATTGATCCCCATTGGTTGTAATAAGGGGAGCTGTATGGATCGCTTTTCTTTGCGTGTTCTGTACTGAGGACTGAGCTGTCTCTAAATCCAGGACTCACCTTCATTCAGTGTCTCCTCCTCAAGCTCCTTGTCCCTTTCAACCCCAACCTCCTCAGCAGCCTCAGCTCTCCCCTCCCTCAGGACCTACTGCAGCTCTAGCCTTGTATGTAGAAGCATGCTCTTCCCTGGGCTCCCTTGTCTGCTGCCATACCTATCCATGTAGTCATGACCTCCAAGTCCCTTTCATCCATGGCACTAGTTAGCTGACAGAAGCTAGGGGTCATTTCTGAAAAAAATACCTACATCCGATTGGCCCGCAGGTAGGTTTGCTGGGCATTTCCCCCATAATTGATGTGGGAGGGCCAAGCCCACAGTATGTGATACCATTCGAGGGAAAGGCAGCCAAGGCTGGATGTGTTGGCACATGTTGGTAATCTTGCACTGGGGGAGGAGGTGGGGGCAGAGACAGGAGGATCTCTGAATTCTAGGCCAGCCTGGTCTAGTGAGTTCCAGGATAGCCAGGCCACAGAGAAACCTTGTCTTAAAAAACCATGACCACCAGAGAGTGGGGGTCAAGGAAAGAAGGGACCATTAATCAGCCTTCCTGCCTTCCTCCCTGGTTTCTGCTTCAGTTCCTGCCTCTAGGTTCCTGCCTTGAGTTCTTGCCTTGATTTTCCTCAGTGATGGAGAGCAAGCAGAGAGTTATAAGATGACCTAAGCCCTTTCCTCCACAAGTTGCTTTTGGTTGATGTTTCATCCTGGCAACAGAAAAGCAAACGAAGTCCCACAAAGCTCTCACCTAAGCCACAGGCCAAGTTCCAGTCGCTCCACCTAACTTCCAACACAAGTCACAGGTCACCTCCCCAGTGCAACCCTTCCTGACCACATGTTCAAGGTCTGCATGAGCTTTTTGTTGCTTTGGCAAAATACTCAAGAGAACCAACGTAAAGGGAGAAAGGGGTTTGTCTGGCTGGCTGGCTGGCTGGCTGGCTCATGGTTTCAAAGGTATCAGTCTATGGCATTGGTTCCATCATCCCAGGCCTATGGTGAGTCAAATGGTCTGGTTGTGGTGGAAGAAAGATCCTCTCTTTATGGCAGTCAGGAGAGAGAGGGCAGGAGCCATGGGTCATGGGCCATGGGCAAGATATACACTTCAAAGACATTCCCCTTCAGAGATTCCTTCTACCCAGGCCCCACCTAATACCCCTGCTCAGTATGAGCTCACGGATGAATGAGCCCATTGATAAAGTTGACCCTTTCATAACCTGCTTCCCTCAATAGCACCACAAGCCGGAAACCAAGCTTTTAACACATGTTCCTCTCTACGGAATGTGTCATATCCAAACCATAGCAGTATCTTAGCCTCTGCACTGATTCCAGTCTTATAATACTAATTGCAATGAGCTTTGTTGTTAATAGCAATTTCAGCTCCACTGCTAAATTGAGCATAAAGTGCAGAGAGTTTCCATCTGTCCCTGGCCCCTCTGCATACTGTCAATGCCCCCTGCCAGAGTGGCACGTTTGCTGCGCTCGATGAACCCACAACGACACCATTATCACTGAAGGCCTGTGGTTCACATTCTCGCTTGGCGTTGGGCATTTTGTGGAATTTGACAAATATATAATAGCATGTGCCCACCATGACCACATCACATGACACACTTTCAAACCCCTCTGCCCAGTCAGCACTCTGTTCCCTTTTATTTCTAGAAACTACCAATCTTTGTATTGTCTCTATAGTTTGCCTTTTCCACAACATCACGTAGTTGGAATCATAAGAAATAGCCTCTCCAGGTAGCCCTCTCCAGCCTAGTAATGTGGCTTTCAGTTACTTCCATGTCTCTTCATGTTTGATAGCATATTCCTTTCACTTGAATAATATTCCACTGTATGGGTAAATCATAGTTTATCATCTGTGTGCTTACTGAAGGACACACATGTGAATTGACAGGACCATCAATTTATATCTGTTCTCCTCCTCCAGATATCAGGATGACCATGTCTGTGCAACCCTAGTACCAGGCAGAGTATGTGGTACATAGTTGATTTCCAGTAGGGGCTTGTATGAACCTGGAGTGATGGTTTAATCATTAAGAGCACATACTGCTCTTGCAGAAGACCCATGTCCAGTTCCCAACATCCATGAATTATTTCAACAGCATCCCAGGCCTTATCATCATTCTTGCCATGGCATTTTACATACCAGTCGTTCTCCCAAAATGTCCCTCACCTCCTCGTTAAAAATTTGAATCCCCTCTTGATTACAGCTGACCATCTTATGGAGACATTTCAAAGATGCTCCTGGGCCAGCCCTGCAGGGCAGCATTTGAGGAGCTCTGAAAGGAGTTCCTAAAATGGAGATGCCCAATAAACACCCTCACGATACCCATTCCTGCCACAGAACCTGGAGATGAGATTGTGATGACATGAGAGTTGCCACCAAGTGTCTAATGACCAGGTGTGTGTCATATGAAGCAGGTCCTTCTGTCTTGCCCCAGGTGACAGAAGCTGACCAAAGGGAGGAAGCCTCAGAGGGGTTTGGTTTCAATGGTAGTCATCCCTGACAGGTGGGGTGTTGGTCACAGGAGAGGAGGCATGACACCCTGTGTGCAGGAGTCCAGTCAGAAGTGGAGATGGTTTTGAGTCCTGGCTGAAGGTGACTCACTTCCATCCCCAGAGTCCAGCAAGCTTCATCAGGAGTCATGGAGGTGGTCAGAGGATCTCCTTAGAACCTCCCAAGGCATTGTGAGATGAAGAGGACTGCTCAGGGACAACTCCAAAGTCATTCCGTCAGCTGCTAAGTCTGGTGTTCAACTCCCAACATCCTATCCACCTCACTGACAGCACACCTCTCCAGTCAGAGCTCTTGGAGGGCCCACTGTTGTCTCTGGTCCATGGAGGCTGTAACTCCATCTCTAGAGGCTTCCCCATTGAGCTCCCCTCCTGCCTCAAATCTTCTCTCTCTCTCTCTCTCTCTCTCTCTCTCTCTCTCTCTCTCTCTCACACACACACACACACACACACACACACACACACACACACACACACACTTGAAAAGCCCTATTTCACAGAAGATACAACAGGAGACCAGGACTTTCCCTTCTCTGGTCAGCACCAACCCTGTGGGTAGAAGCCACAGGGGGGTTTCCCCTGACTCCCTCTAGAACAAGCTATCCTCTGCACTTGGGTCTTGTGGACACCTGAGGAAGCTGGGGGTCCCTGTTGACTCCTGAAAAGAGTAATGGCAGAAATACAGACCAGGAGGTAGCAACTATGACAACAAGGGCAAGGAGCATGGCCAGACACAGATTAGCCAAATTGAGCTTGAAGTCACCAATCTGAGCCAGAGCTATGTCCATCCAGGACAACAGGCATCAGATCACTGAGCCTGGCCTGAGTGACCAAGGACCCAGACACTGACCATCTTACAGACACATATAGAGTTCGTGGATGACCTCAACGTACATAGACAAATGCACACATGTGCACATGCTCCCACAGACACCAATGATGAGCTTGGATCTCTGGGATGGGGTTGGAAGACACAGTTCAGTGACCATTTCAGGTAAAGCCCTGGCCTCTGAAGTCCCCTAGTCTGGGTTGCAGGTGTGTCGTGCGCCTAGGGAGCAGGCTGTGTGGCAGGTTACTGTTCACTCATGAGTGACCAAAGGGCTGGAATCCGCAGCCCTTACTGCCCATTCCCACTCTCATTTTAATGAAATGACGCCACCACCACCCCCCCACACACACACTCCCAAATCTTCCTAAGGTAAGAGTGAAATTGATTTTCCCTTTTAACTCGAAAGCAAGATAAACACATGGCACCCTTAGGGGCGGAGGGGAAGCACTTAAAATAGCTCATCTCTGGGAGCAGGCTGCTGCATGCAGAGTTTGGCACAGACAAGGGCTGAATGTAAATGGTGGAGAGGCAGCTGGGCCCCTCTTGCCCCAGGGGAATAGGTGAGCGTACACCTCCATTCCCCACCCTCTGCATCAAGCTAGCCAGGGCATCAGGGTTGACCCTGTTCACCAAGGCTGGCCTGGGAACCATTCTCCTAAGCTTCCCACATGCCTCAGCCACAGCCTTGCATGGTTAGGGACTGATTTAGCCCACCAGGTGCCCTGGCAGCTCTCATATGTCTCTCCTTATTGAGCCCTTAGGTGTTCCAGCAACCTCCCCTGCTGATGGAGGCACCCCCTATCTCCTTAGCAACCTGTGCCTGACCAGACTCCTCAAAGATCAGAACAAGTTCATCTTCTCCCCTACCTTACTCCTGAACCTTCTGCCATTCCCGAGAAAGCCCTGTCCCCACACCAAGTGGTACTGTCTACCCGGTGTCTTGCTAGCTGGGGTTGAAGAACACTGCAAGTTTCCAGAAAGTTTGCACAGCTTTATGTGAAATCACAGACCTGCTGCCAGAGAGCTGGGTTTGAGTTACGATCTGCTCATTACTGCCTGTGCTGAGTCACCCACTTTGCTTGGTATAGTCCCAGAGTTAAAGATAGATGGGGGGGGGTGCGGGGTGCATAGCCATTAGTGGAGCATCGGGGTCTCAAGATGGCACAGCTATGAGGAAATGTGCCAACTTCTCATGGATGACGTCTCCAAATATGTGCTGAGGGCAGAGGTGAACGGTTAAGGTCACAACAGTATACCAGTGAGTTTGTAAGTCAGCTAGTCACTTTGCAAACACTGCCTGAGCCCCTCTGCTTGCCCAGTCATGGGCCAGAGACAGGGACACAAAGTTAGTCTCTAGATTCCTCCTGTACCAAAGGAGTCTAGAAACTGGTGGGGAGGTAGACCTACCAGCAAGGCAAGGCACCCTCCTTGTGAATGAAGTGTTGCCTGGGATGACTGAAGTGGCCTCCTCTGGTAGATGGAGTCTATCCTGTACTCCTCCCCTCCTTGGATTTTGAGTTTAATTAACTGATATGGATCCTGCACATCAGTCCTGAAGGAAGGTTCTAGCACCTGCCTGCTTCCACCATCATGTACTGAGCATCTACCCAGCCCATGCTCCTCAGCATGACTTGAATTCTAGAATAAAGACAGATCGAGTAACTAGACGCCCAGCTGAAGCCAATATCCCGGGCTTGTCCAAGATCAGAGAAACCACAACCAAGGCAGACCCTTGAGTGTGCATCAGTGAGTGCTGGTGTGTAAGTCACTGACCTCTGGGGGCTGCTTGTTGGGCAGATGAAACCTGACTGATACACTAGGTATGGAGGGTCAGAATCAAGAGGGAAAACAGGAGAGAGCCCTCAGATAGAAACAGCATCAGGAGAAGGAGAAGGGACTCAGCCTAGGAGTGGAGGCCAAACCGATGAGTCTAAGACGTAAGGACACAGGAGGGCATTGTGAGGGCATCCTCAGATCAGTGACAACCAATAGCTGGGGTGCCACACCTGAGCCCTGCCTTGACATTACAACCGGTGAGCGCCAGAGTTCTAAAGGGGACCCTTTGTTGAGTACAGCAGGGCCATTGAGCCATAGAGACAAGTCAAGACCAGAAATGGGGGAGGGGGGAGGGGGAGGGAGGGTGCCATGAATCAGAAAGAGAGGCTGGAAGAGTAAAGGACCACTTGTCTGCAGGTGAAGGGCCAAGGTCCTATCAAGACCAGAGAGAGAGAGAGAGAGAGAGAGAGAGAGAGAGAGAGAGAGAGAGAGAGAGAGAGAGAGAGAGAGAGCTGCCATGCCTTGCTGAGCACTTCCAAAGAAACAAGGAAAGCCAAGACTATAGGAAGGGCAATGCCTTTCTGTGGGGTGAGTCAGGAGCTTGGCCTTTTTCCACAGCCACCTGCCAGGACGCTCCCTGGAGCCCAAGGTTGTCAGAGGTTACTGTGAGCAGGTCTGTCTCTAATGGAATAAGTCCTAGCACATTGTCCCTGGCAGCCAGGGCAGTTGTGGCTCAGGCCCCCAAACTGCTGTCTGAGCATCACCAAATGCCCACCGCTTGAGAGCAGAGCAGAGCTAACGCCTCTCTGGCATTTCCAACTTCTATTTGTGCACTCGATCGGATATAGCACTGCCGTTTAACACGCCGCCGCTGATCTATATTTATTGACATGGAAAGATGTCCACAACATATTGTCGAGAAGAAAAACCATTTTCTACAACAGCATGTGGAGTCTGCTCGTGCTCATTTAAGACGGCGTGCATATGTGTTTACGACCAGACAGAGGTGCCTGCAGAACCCTCCCCAGAGTGGCACGAGTGGCTGATTCTGAAGAAGTTGAGGGGTAGGATTTATTATTTTCTTCTTGGTTCATTTCCGTGACTGATTCTTATAATAATGGACAAAAGAAAATTACAAAACATTTTTTTAATCCATTATGCTATTTAGGCAATTTTATAATGTAGGACACGGGCTGGAAGAATTGGCTGTGTTCTCTGCCTCTCTCATCCCTTCTCCCTCCCCTTTATCTGGGTCTCCTGTAAATGGTGCTTTAGAGTTGCAGTTCTATGGCCCAAGTTAACGATACCAGGAAGAGGCACCCGGAGGTCCCCATTCACCCCCAGGGCTTGGTGAATGCTGGAGTTGATGGGAACCTCACTCCAAGCCCCGCACAAATGATTAGATGAGGCTGGCAGCTGCCTTGCTATCCAGTCTCCTCAGGGTGGGAGGAAGGTGCTATCAGGCCCCTGCACAATGCTGAGTCCTAGTAACTTCAGTTCACGCGTGTTTTAACTCAGACGTCTACCAGCCAGTCTTCCCAAGAGTCTAGCCTGTGTCTATGTAGCTGTTGAGCTAAGACTAGAATGTTTGCCAGGCGGTGGTGGGACACGCCTTTAATCCCAGTACTCAGGAGGCAGAGGCAGGCAGGAACTCTGAGTGAGTTCCAGGACAGTCAGGGCTACACAGGGAAACCCTGACTCTACCCCCTGCCAAAAAAAAATAGTATGGTAGTTGGTTGTGTGTGTGTGTGTGTGTGTGTGTGTGTGTGTGTTCATGCTTGTATTGGAGGTTCTGTTGTTTTCACATATGCCATGGTACATTTGTGGTGGTCAGAAGACGACTTTCAAGAGTCATTTCTTTCCTTCCATCAGGCTTGGTGGCAAATGCCAGAGAACCATGTCATGGTCCAAGAACAGCAATTTAAAAGGAGAAATTTAGCTCTCAGTTCTAGAGGTTTCCCTGGTCAGCTGTCCCCTGCTTTGGACCTGGAGTGAGTCAGAACATCACAGCAGGAGTGTGTGGAAGGGGAGATGATACCTCAGGCTGCCACCCAGAAAGCAGCAACAAGGTGTGTCCTTCCAGAGAGCACCCTCACTTCCTCCCAGCAGGGCCCACCTCTGACTCCCCACCATCTCCCAGTAACACTGTCAAATTATAAACCCATTAAGGGACTGGTCCATTCATGTAGTGCTGGCTTTAAGCTGGGGACCAAGATTTCAACTCAGGAAAATTCTCGGGGGAGACTTCATAACCAACTCAAGTGCATATTTTTAATGGAATGAGACAAAGAGCAGGAGGCGATGACCACATGTGGCTCACAGAATCTAAAATCTTCTATCAGGTGGCCCTTCCCAGGAATATCGGATCGGGTACAGGACACAGCAGCAGCCCAGTAGCGCCTTGACTAGTTTGGAAAGTGGCAGCTAATGAGAGAGGGGGAAGTGATGTACCCAGAGGCCCAAAGCTGTTCTGTAGCTCTTAACTGGCACAAGGGTTGGCAGTGCAGATATTCCTGTCAAGTCCTCCTGGGAAGGGAGGCAAAGGTGTGGATGAGACTTCTGGGACAACCCTTTCCCAGGGGGTGGGCAGGAGTTGCAAGGCAGAAGGGAAGAGCTTGCCTCCAGGATGCTGATGCCCTCTCTTTCAGAGGAGCACACGGGCCTTTAGGACCGGGTCATAGCATTTGTGAGCACAGAGCAGAGAGCACAGGCATGGCAGCCCTGGGTCCTAGCTTTGCCTCCTGATTCGTTCCTGAGCAGGGCTGGCTGTGTCTGAGATTCCCCTTAGGAATTCTCTGGGTTCCCCTTAGGACTTCAGTCACTTGCCTGAGTCAAGTAGGAGGCCACAGCTGGCACCAGCTCACTCTTCAGCCATGTCAACGAGAGCCCTGAGTCCTGTGCACAGTGACCATAGGGCAGACCATGCCAGAAGGCACCCCATACACCGGGCACCCCATACACTGTCTCCTTCCAACTTTGTCCTCCCCATAATTCCCAAGGTAGCGATTTGTTCTTGCATGAGTTTGCAAAAGTGACCCAGTCTGCAAATGGCAGGTTCTGGCTACCAGTCTAGTTCTAAAGTCCGTTCCCTTCCTGTTCCATGATGTTGCCTCGTGTAGCATGTGGTGGCTCTCTCCTGTCTCTCTCTGGGGCATCTTCTTCCACGCATGGAGGTACGTCAGCAAGGGTGCTGCATGCCCAGCTTCTACCAGCTCTGCCCCAGAGAATCTGAGCCAGTCAAGTGTGGCAGGATCCGGTCTGTCGAGACAGACTAATGAAGCAATCTAAAAACAATTGTTTGGAACACACAGACATCTGGGTAATAATAGACTACAAGGCAACTGACCAGTGAATTTTCTCAGGGCCACTAACAGAGCAAAATCTACCTCTGCAGACAACATGTGACTCGCTGGGGCTGAAGGCGACAGACTCGCCGCACAGGTTCAGGCTCAGGGTCAGTCTGTATGCCTCTGTAGTAACCCCCCCCCCCGCCCCGCCGTGTGTGTGTGTGTGTGTGTGTGTGTGTGTGTGTGTGTTTGCATGCATGTGAATACAATGCTACTACACACATATACAGAAACACAGACACATGCATAACTTAGCATCCTTGTTTCTCATTGACACGCACGGTACACGTATGAAAGGACACCTATGCACTTGCACACTCAGGCGTATCCACAGAGACACATACATGCAGATTGTGGCAAAACACGGTCCCAGTCCTCCACTTCATGCTGTCTCATTGAGGAAGTAGAATCTATTTCTCTGTCCTTGACTTTTTCAGCCGTATGTTTTGTTTTAACCAATACAATAGGGTTCGTGTGACAGAGCGACCGTTCCAAGGCTAGGGCTTAAGAATCTTCTTAACCACAGGAGTGTGCCTGTGCAGACCACTGGTCTTGGCAGGCAGATGAGACATGCATGGAAGAGAGCTGCTCCCAGAGGTCAGCCGGCACAGGAGTGTGTGGGCAGAGACAGATGGGTCACCTTCTAAGCAGCAGAGGTCAGCCAGTTAGCACACAGACCTATGTGCTCAGAGACACATATATGAACATGCATCCAACAGCTGCTGGGTGTGCATACATGAACACCTGCATCCGAGGACATTGTCTTACACATGCATAGTCTCAGGACAGTGCCAGCGTCCACAGCTGGGTGAGGTCTGCCAGGAGACACAAACTCTATCTGATTCTCACCTTAACTCCCATAGCCTCTCTTATACCACTGCAGAGGCTGCAAATGAGAGGCATTTGCCCCCATGTGATTGTATAGCTTCAGAGTATCGGGATTTTTTCCCAAAACCTCCTCTGAGCGGCTCTCTGGAGGACCCAGAGTTCATCCCCGTCACAGCTTCCTCAAGAGGGAGGAACCGGCTGTCACCTGTGACTTACAGCAAGAACAAAGGGAGCTGCAGAAATGGCGGGGGTGGGGCAGGGTGGGGGTGTTCTACCTGTGGGGGCATCTGCAGGGCACGAGCAAGGTCCCATCACGCTACACCCTGGGCAGTTCCCCCAAGCGAGCAGGTGCCTAAGTTCCCAGTGAATCTGGTCTCAAGAAACCGCACCGTGTGAGCTGCCCCTGAGCTGGCCCTGGGTGTTCACATGACAAAGCCTTGTCTGCTTCTCCTTGGGGTAGGATGACTCTAGTTCTGGGCAGATGTCACAGCTTCTTGAACATTAGCAACTGAGTGTGACATAACAGCCTCTAAGAGCTGTAGATTAACCGGATTGTAGGGGTAGGAGAAGAATACTCAGACTTCTAAACAGAATGGCATGGACTTTTATCCCATGGCCACCATTCATGGCAGACAGAGATCTCAATGTCTATATTTACAGAATAGAGATGGAAGCCACACCTTCTTGGTAGGTCTTGGGGAAGATGGAGTGGTATGACCAGCACCAAAGGCCGTCCCTTAGAGGCAGGCAGGCGGGCAGGCCAGCAATAAATGGCAATCACTGCTATGACCACTCCAATTAGTTCCTGGGGGCTAGAGCCTGACCTCGGCTCTGCTCGGCTTTGCTCGGTGTTGAACATATGCGGCGTCAGGGACCAGCACAGTGTGTGTTCCATAAAAGTGTTGAATGAATGGACTAATGAGTGAGGCTATAGTCCCAGGAGGAGAGTAAGAATGAAAAGCCTCCAGGGTAGGTAGTGATGTGGTTCAGGGTTAAATTACAAGAGAGCAGAGTCTAATAGTCACAGGTCACGATTTGGTGTGTGGCAACGGTCCCCTCACGAGCGTGACTCCTGCAACGGTCCAAGCACATCTGCCTCCTATAGTGACTGACTCTGTTGTGGGGTTGGTTTATTCTTGAAGGAATGAATTCAGTCCAAAGACAGTTTGAGCAAAGGTTTATTTAGCAAACCTAGGCAAAGCTAACACTCCAGAGAGAGGAGCAGACTGATTCAGGCTGGAGAGACTCAGAGGGCTACACATTGCGGATCATGAATAAGTTTTAAGAGTATTTGTGAGTTGATTGACACATATACAGGACAAGGTCACACTTTCCTCCACCCCCAAACCATGGTAGACGGGTCCACCCTTTTAGGGAGTTCCTCCTAAAATCCTCTAGAAAAGCTCACAAAGCAGGGAACAGGTAGCCAAACCCACAGTGCAGGTCATATTGTATGGTAGTGACGTCAGGTCTTTGGAGGGTGCAGAACCTTTGTTACTGCACACGTGTGGGAGGATGCCGTGATGAGTTTGTTTCTGATCCCGTGAGAGCAACCTCACCACAACTTCAAGAAGTTCAGACACAAAGCAGCTATTGGACCAACAGCAGGTACAGCTACCAAGATGTGGCTGTGTTTTTCCTCCGTCATCGTATATCTAATTCTTTGCCATCGCTGTACAAACTCCTCATCACTTCCCATTCCAGACTCAGGGAAACCGAGGTTAGCAGTGGCCAACTGCTCCTTGGAGTCTGAGTCCTGGTCACTCTCTAGAACTTTTCTAGAACTTTCCTCTGTGTGAGCACATTTGGGGCCATCTACTCTTCTTGATGACAGTGCCGAGAAGAGTGGCTGCCTCAAGACCACATGGGGATGGGGGAAGACGAATGCTTACTGAGCTCAAGCCCAAGGTGCAGGAACGCCCGGCAGCAGGGGCGTGATATAATAGACATTATAACTTATCCTGTGCTACTTCAGCTCACTGAGAAGATGGCTCCTGAAGTGGGGTTGGCCCTTCTGTCCATTTCAGACTTAGCCATATTTGTCTCAAACTGTCTTCTAAAGGCTCCCTTCCCCATTGGGTAGTGAATTGGCCTCCATGACTCTACGGCAAGGAGGAAAGAGATCTCGAAATAGCCCAAGAGTAAAAAACAGTGTGTCCTTGAGAACAGATAGAAGGTAAAACCACTTCCAACAAAGGTTACAAGCATCTACCCTGTGATGCCAAATTGCCTATGGTGTAAGGGGAAATCCGAGCATCATCCCTGAAGTTAACTCATCCATGGAGAGAGCCCTTATAACCAAGACCTCCAGGGGCTGCCTCTACTTCCCCAGTGAACTCCTACTGGGCACTTGTAACCCTCGGTTTGATGGTCTTACCTTGCCGTTATTATCTGTTCTTTCCCTGGGAGGCCTCAGCTGGGGTATCTTCTGTTCTGCCTTTCACTATAAGGAACTGCACAGACCCCCGACTGACTCAGTAGTGGTTTCTCTGGCGGTTCCTGCTGGATGTCTTCAGCGCCAGAGTTGATGATGTTTGACTATCTGCTTCTATCACTCACCTGCTATTTGTTCTCTGACATTGGCTTACTATATACTCAATAAAGTCGCTCACTCAAAACCGAAAGGATGGCCATCGTGGATCATTCTTGGGGCTGTACAGAACAACCTGAAGACTGATACCAATTCTGACAGCTGATGACATCCGGTGCCCAAGCCTCAGGCATGGCAAGAAACCATCCATGTACACATAAGCTTGAAATACCTGGGTGGAGAAGAAACATACATCCCTCCAATCAGCAAGCCTGTACTAAGCACCCACTGCGTGCTAGTCTCTTATGTAAACAACCAGGCTTATAAAGATGAGGTCACAACCCTATTCTGTTAAGTAGATCCTACCCCTCGGTCCTGGCAGATCAGAAAACCGAGAGCTCAAAGCCTGAAGCACAGTGGTATACATCCCTCCAAGACCTGTCCCCAGTGACCTACCTCTCCCAGCAATGCCACCTGCTGAACAAAGGTTCCACAGTGTCACCCCACAACACCATCAGTAGTAGGCTAAGTGTTCAAACCCGTGATCCTGCAGGGGACCTTTTGGACCTAAAGCAGAACAGGATTGGAAGGAAGGTTTATTCTGCTCATGTTTTTAGGGGTTCTGTCCACTGTGACAAGAAAGGTGAGACAGAACAGCTCACGCTATGATGGACTGGAAGAAGGTAGAGCAGCAACCAGAAGGGGCCCAGGTAAGATGCCGGCGCACCCAGTGACCTATTTTCTCCAGCTAGGTTCGTCTTTTACAGTCGAACACCCCCCCAACACAGATTTTCCACTCCATTAGTGGCTTAAGTCTTACTTAGGTCAGAACCCTCATGACTGATAGAAATACCTTCAAAAACAGGCCCCAAGCTGTACTTCCAGAATCTTCTGAGCATTTCTCCATCTGGTCGATCTGGCAATCAATCTATACAGGCTGAGAACTGACATGTGGGACAGAAGGAGTAACTGACTCCCAGACCCTGGGCTTCCCTGACCATCAGAAGTCAGGAGATTATTATAAATCTAAAAGACACAGGGGGACAGCTGGAACGGGGGATCTGGAAGATGGGTGCAGCCAACCCCTGCTGCCACTGAGGTTTGAAGACTGACTGATAGCTTTGGCATCCTTGTGAGCAGAGAGTGACTCATGCCTTCACCTGGGGAGACTGAGCAGGGAGAACATGGAAGCCTGGTGGCCAAGTCTGAGGACATGAGAGAGGTGGACCATGACAGTTCAGATAGTGGGTGCTGTCTTTATCCTTCTTCCCTCAGAGTTTGCTGCAAAGGGAAGTAGAGAAATCAACCAAACCTGGGGCAAGTGAGGGGCATTTTTAAGTTGAGCTATGTAATTAACTGTGTTTGTGGTGGAATGAGCCACCCAGTCATGGCAGAGAGGGAGAGAGAAGGATAGTTACAGTGTGAGCACAGCGGTCTGGGTGTGGGGTGAGGCTAAGGAAGCTCACTTCTGAGAGCCTTGATATTTCAGGGAAATAAAAGCCAAGGCCATCCACTGACCTGAGAGCCCCCAGGGAGGGCTGCGGGTCGTTCATCCTTGGGTCCAGGCAGAGCCGCGGACTGAAACTTGCTGCGCCTTTCCTACTTATGGGGGCAATGAGTTTCCTTCTCTGAGGCATCGGGAGCATCCCCACAGCAGCCCACA
This sequence comes from Mus musculus, assembly GCF_000001635.26. Taxonomy (NCBI): domain Eukaryota; kingdom Metazoa; phylum Chordata; class Mammalia; order Rodentia; family Muridae; genus Mus; species Mus musculus. The sequence goes on along the minus strand of NC_000070.6, from coordinate 125,421,407 downwards.
CTGCACTTTCCTGGAAAGACTTTTCCAGAATCAAATTCTGAAAGTCCAGAGACTTGGCCAGTTGTCCTGGCCCAGCGGGAGCAGTCAGGAGGCAGCAGGTGCAGGATCCAGCAGGAATCTCCTGCAGGGATCTTTCTGGAGGCAATGCCTGCAGCCAGCCCTGCTCACAGCCAGTGACAAATCCTGTGCCCAGGGCCACTTTGTTGTTCTGCTAGACTATATGATTACATGTGTCAGTCCCCTCGGAGCAGGAGAGCCCGTCTTCTGGTGCCTCCAGGTGCCTGTGCTATGGAAAAGAAGAAACAGCTGCTAGCTCAAGCCCTTGCTCCCTCCCAGAACCTGGCTCCCAAGCATGGCTTCCGACAGCCAGTGGCAGTGAGAGGGGACAACAAGGAGACACATTCCAGCCTCAGCAACTGCAGTCTGTGTTTAGGAAGCTGGCTGTGCCAGTTGCTCGGCCCTCCCCCCACCAACCCCCCATGCACTTGTACATGGAATCCTAAAAAAAAAAAAAAAAAAAAAAAAAAAGCCACAAGCCGGCTTTGATATTGCCTGAATTTTACAATACATCTGTCCATGTGGTTCAGAGAAGTGAGGTAACTGGTTCAAAGTCACCTAGCTGGGAAGGGGTGGAGCTAGAACTGGAAGCCAGTAAAATCTGTTGTCAAACCTGTGCCTTAACCTTGGCAGAGCCTTCTTCCTAGGAGGCCAATGTCCCTATTTAGAAACTACCTAGAACCTCAGAGGGCCCAGGGAAGATGTCCTCAGTTTTCTTCCTGGGAGGTCCTTGCAGAAGAGGATCAGCACTACCTCTCCTACCCCACTCCTTTTCCCTAGTCAGTGTGGCCAAGCTCAGACTGCCTGGGTTCAAATCTTATCTTGGCTGTTTATTGCCATCATTATCTTTGACCGTCCTCCTGTTGCAATAAAATGGTCCTGGGACATCACCTCTCTCCCAAAGTGGATGTAAAAGCCCTGGTCATGCTCAGGTGTACCCTTACCCTCTCCTCACTCTCCAACAAAGGCAGGACCAAGGCCAGCCATCTCCTCCTTTGTCCCCGACCCAAGACTGTAACAGATGCAGTTTCCCAGGCGGATCACTATTCTTGGTTCACCTCTGCCTCCAAATCTCAGTAACACGAATATCAAGAAGCTAACGGGTTTCACCTTGAAGAAAGGCTTGCCAGGAGCTGAGAGTGAGGTGCAAAGCCTTCCCGCCCCACCCCCCACCCCCGCTTGTGTAGCAGCGTGCACCTGTTCTCTTTGGAAGCCACCAGAGCTCTGCTGATGAAGTTGGAGTAAATGCAAATTGGGAGTGGGTGGAGACTGGCTGCCAGGAAGCACCGAACAGGAAAGGATTGAGGCCTAGGGTGAGAAGCCAGGGCTGCTGGGAGGGGGTGGGGGTGGTGCCAGGCCAGAAGCCAAGCCCGAGGCCAAGGCTAGAGAAGACAGAGGCAGCAAGGAGCCAGCCTAAAATCCCAACACTTAAGGGGTGGAGGCCATCCTTAGCTACAAAGAGAACCGAAGCCAGCCTGGGCTAAGTAAGTCCCTGTTTCAAAGGGAAAAGAAAGTTCTGTAGCAGGGAGAACCAGAGAGAATGTGGAAGCCTCGAAAGTTAGAAGCAGGGTGGAGGCTGGCTAGCCAGAGCGGGCCACCAGCTCCTGCAGAGACCAAAGGACACAATGTTCTTGGAGCAAAGTTCACTTGGCAGGCCAAGTTTATGATGCTACCTAGACACTGGGAGACGAATAGGTCATTTGGCTCTGTACCCAGAAAGCCATTTGCCAGGACTTATTGCAAGCTTTGTGTCGGGGAGGTCAGGGCTCTAGGAGGCTCTATGGCTATTGTATGGCAGGCCTGGGCTCTCACATAGATAATCCGGACTGACAGCCATGGTGCACAGGACTCTGAGACATCCTAAGAGGCCTCTAGAACCAAGCTTCCTGTAGAATGCTCCCAGTGCCACATCATGGCTCCCCCATGCTCCTGCCCCGCAAGACAGCTCAGAATACTGGGTACTGAAAGTGGTGGTAAATGTCTGTATTCTGCCACAAACTAGAGGTGAGAGAAGTGGGTGGAATGGACAGAGAGACAGTAGGAGACAAAAGGGGAGGAGCGGGGAAGAGACCAGAATTTCATAGGCATCCTTGAGTGGATCCTTACAGAACACAAGAAGAACAACTTCTTCTATCTAAGACCAGAAAATTGTGAGGTTCCCTGGATATAGAAATCTTGGTTCCTCATCCTAGAAGATGAGGAAGAGAAAAAGCAGAGATAGCTCTAGCAGGCTTGAGACTAAGAAGATGGCCCAGGTACATTCACCAATCCTCCAGACATCACTAATCGATCATAGCATTCCTTGCTTAACAAGGCTTTACTGTAGTTTCATACAATATATACTCTGACGAAGGTCTTAGGACCCCAGTGGGTGCAACTGCCAGCGGTAGGACATTGTAGAGGTCCTTAGAAGGCCAGTCTGAACTTGACCCTGTAGGTCAAGCGCAAATTCTAACTCAGTAGTAAAATTGCTGTCAGTGTTCATTGGCTTAGGAGCCTATTAGGTCACGGGGTGCGTTTGAGATCAGGCTTCCTGCCTTTCTTTCCCTCTCCCGGCTCTGATTGCAGGTAGCCAGGGCCAGAGGCAGGAGCCCATATCTGTGCACCTTATCTCCACTCACCCTGGACCCTGCACAGTGCTCCGGTACTCTGGTACTCTCCTGCCTCCCGAGTCCACTCTATTCAACGACTTGGAGCTATTGCAATCAGTGAGAAGGATGCTGATATCAGGTTTCTGTTTTAATAGCTTTGCTGCCAACCAGGGGCTAATAGAAATAACTGCAATTGTTCTAGAATATTCAGAGCAAGTAACCTGATAAGAACCTCATTGGGGTGAGCAAGGGCAACAGGAGAGTGAGAGATCATCATTGGATAGGGACATCGTTGAGGCCTGAGCCGGCCCTGTGAGCCTCCCTGTCTCAGCATCACTCACAAGACGGCAGGTCCTATGGCAATGTGGTCAGGATAGGATTGGCTGGCTTTACATAGTGAGGAGCCACACCCAGACTATAAAGGCCTGGGAAACACCCAGCAGCATACAGAGGCTCAAGAAGATGAACCCTGGAATGATGTCCAGGTAGATACTCAGAGACTGGTCTTAGGGTGTGAACGTTAGCAACTCGCCCTGCCTCCAATTTGCTTCTCCAGTTTGGAATATTTTGGAATCCAGCCTTCTCTCTCCTATTTGAGGGAATTTTGAGATGCAGTGGCAGGCACACTGTAGCAACCTCCAGCCTCTGTCTGTGACAGACATCACTAATTGATCCCAGCAATCTTGAATGTGTAGGCTACAACTCAGAGCCCCAGCAAGTCACCCCTGACTGAACATTAAATTCTGTTAACAGTTTTACTTTAAAAATGTCTCTATGGGTGGAGGAGAAGGCACCGTGGGCAGGGGTGTTTGCTACGCAAGCCTGAGGACTTGAGGAATCCATTCAATGGCCATCCATGTAGACAGCTGCGTGTGGCTGTGTGTGCCCGTGACCCTGGCATCGGAGGGAGCAGGCAAGGATCCTGAAAGCTTGCTGGGCAGCCAGCTGAGCCAAAATGGCGAGCTTCAGGCTCAGTGAGTGACCCTGTCTCGAGGCAATAAGGGCGAGAGTGACAGAGGAAGACACCCTATGTCATGCTCTGGCCTCTGTTGCTCTCTCTCTCTTAATAAGCCTTGAAGTGGGCACATGCACTTATACACATACATGCATGCAACACACCACACACAAAATAAAATTAACTATTAAATAAAGGCAACTTTATAAGGATTGAGGGTATCGCTCAATGTTAGTGCTTGTCTAGAATGCACAACTCCCTGGGTTTTGTTCCCAGAATGAGATGTGGTGTGTTAGGGAAGGAAGAAGAGAGGGCACAGAGGAGAATAGGAACGTCATTTTCAAAGGAGGCTGGGCCCAGTGGGGTTCTTGCCTCTGGTGCCTGGCCATGTGGGAGCACTTTAGCATTTGCTGTCTTTACTGCTGTCTGTACTGCTGTCTGTACGTGCCTGTGTTGGTGAGGGCCCTGAAGAGGACTCTCGTGGTTCCAAACAACATGTTGGGGGCCAGAAGGTCAGCCACACATGCTCTCCACAGGACCCCGCTGAGCGCTGGCTGTGGCTGATTGTCATTGGCAATGGGTGCCCACTCACCTGCATCTGCAGTCTCCCACATGCGTTCTGAGAGTGAAAGAATATATGCCCAAGCCTTTCCCTCAGTATTAGGGTTCCTCTCCTCCAGACCACATAGCTCTAATCAAAGTATCTGCCTCATGGCACTTCAGATTGGCTTGGGCATATATTCTTCACAGACTGGAGATCTGGTCCCTTGAAGGTTAAACTGTGGGCACAATGAGCAGGGAGGAAAAACCAGTGTGCGTTCCCGAGCACTTATTCTGGGAGAAGTGTTTCTGGGGCACAGTGTTGACATAAAGGTGAAAAGGGAGAGAAAGATAAAGGCAGAGAAGGGAGGGAGGGAGAAAGGGGGTTGGGGGAGGGAAAGGGAGAGAGGTTGGGGAGGGGGAGGGAGAGGGGAAGGGCGAGGGGGTGGGAGAGGGAAGGAGAGAGGAAGAGAGAGAAGGCATCCCTTCAATTGACATGAGTTTTCTGTTCAAGTCTCATTGGTTACAAATTTTAAGCTTATTTCTGTCCCTTATAAACAAGGACCCAGATAGATACCAGTGCACACCAAAGATCCCCTCTCCCCAAGAAAAAGACACACCTATGGGTGGGTTCAGGACGCCAGCATGGGAAGGTCCCTGGGGGAAACAGTGCAGACCAGGTCATCCACCATGAGACTCCGGAAGTTGTGAGTCAGGTAGGAGGTAGGGCTAACGTGTCAGGGAGCTCCATGAGGAGCCACACACTTGTCAGAGGACAACTCATAAGAGGTAGTTCTCTCCTTCTACCTCATGGGTCTGAGGATCAAACCCACATCATCAAACTTGGCGGCAGGCACCCAGAACCCTTATACCCCACCCCTGCAGGACACTCTGAAGACACTCACACGCTCCTGCTCCGTGCTGGGTGCATCCAAAGCTGATAAAATCAAGCTCTGGCCAGGGGTGGAAAGAATATTCTCAGAAGGAAAACAATGACATCACCGCAGACGTCCCCAAGGAAGAGGGCAGTGAGCAGAGTCGGGTGTTCCCCAGGCTCGGTAAGAGTCACACTCCCTTCTGTCTTTTGGAATGAGAGAGTCTAGCTTTATTATCATGACACCTGGCAGGGAGAGTTTTGCATGTAACATGATTTCATTGCTACCCAGCCAGGACTCTCCAAAGCCAAAAGCCAGGCCTGAGCTGAGCACTGTGCATCCTGAAGTCACAGGCACTGTGGGCTGATAGGACAGTTCAGTTTGGGGTTGGAATTTTTTTTTTCAGTGTTCTAATCCTTCCAGCAGTTCTATGAGCAACTCCATCCTATAATAAATTATACCCTACTTAAGACAACTGGAATGGGTTTGCTCTGTGATGGACAGCTCCAAGTTTGGCCTTGAATTTCCTCCCTCTCTCTGACAGTGTGGTGCTGGGGCTAGCAGTATTAAGGCTGGTTAGAAAGACACTGAGTTAAACCCAGGCTGTATCATATCGTGCCTCTGAGTCCCAGGGACCGGGGCTGAAGGGGGCATCTCCACCCGCGTCTGGGATTGGGGTCTGGCCTCGGGTAACCCTCTGAAGCGTTAGCGAGTTCCTATATGCAAAGTGCACGGCACCAGGCAGAGCCAGTGCTGCGTGAGGACGGTGATTACAATGCTCACCGCTCCAACCCCGGCTTCTCACCAGCTGTGAAAAGTCAATTTAGGAGCAGACAAAAGAGCATTCAAGGCATAAGAAAGGGGACCTTGGCAGTCTTGAAGGTGAACCACACGAGATGAAATAAAACAGGAGTGAATGCAAGGTCTCAATCTTCAGTAAAGAGAATCTGAACAAAGATGGAGAGGCTGAGACACAGGGCTAGATTGTAATGTATATGAGACAGGCACGTGGGCTTTAGAGAGTTGATCAGCGTAGCACAGGTGTATGTATCAATGAGGGGCTAATACAGTCTGCAGCTGTATTAATAGAGACCAGGTGCAGGAAAGAGGGAGGCATAAGGATGGTTCTAATTTGTGTTGGTCAATTCACATCACCCACATTCAGCCCAATTCTAGGAAGCCTTACCATGATGGGGTATAGGCATAGCAGCTTGGCTCACAGGAGCAAACAAGATGGGATGATCAAGATGACAGCTAATAGCCATGGCTCTTTTTTACACACAGAAGCTGTTCCAAACCTATTCTTCATTCTGTGGCAAGTAGAGATGAGACAGACTGTGGAGGATCGGATTCAAGGACAAGCTGTGGAGGGTCACGAGTGTCCCTATAGTGGCTATGATGAGGTTGCACTCTAAGGCATTCACACCAGCACCAGCCTCTCCTATACTGTGGCAGACATCGCTACTTGATTACAGAGTTAATCCACCGAGGCCAAAATGCTCTCTTCAACAGACATAGTGATCAGTCTATAGGAACCCCATGAGCCAGTCTAGCTCCAGCTGGACAAGATGGGGACAGAGAAGCCATGAGTGAATAATAGTCAACCCACTCCCCCCCAAAAAAAGTCAAACTTTTTTCTAAATGAGCTGAGAGACCCAAGTGTGACCAGTGAGGCCTTCCAGAACCAGCCACGGCCCAGCCACCTTCTTTACCCAAAAGGTTCAGGAACCTATGAACCAGAATGGATCCAGTCTCCATGACAGAAAAAAAAAAAAAAAAAAAAGGCTAGTTGCTCCCCAGATCTCAAGGCAATTTGCTGTTCTTGAATAAAAGACTACATTTCCCAGGCTCCCTTGCAGTCAGATTGGGATCATGTGGCTGGGTTTAGGCCAATGGGCACTGAGTAGAATGGAAAACTATCCTTCCTAGGCCAGCTGTGAAAACCACTGGGGAGTGAGTATCCCTGGGCTTTCCTCTCCTTTCTCAGTGACTTAGGAGACATGAGTTAAGAATGGTGAAATCCCCAGACCAGAGGAGCCTGGATCTCTGAGTCACCAGTTGTGGGGAGAGCAACCTGCCCCCTCCCCAGCCTGTAGCAGACACTAGCTGGGGGTGCTGAGGAAACACACTATATAATCAGAGGCTAACCTGATCTGCACAGTGAGTTTAAGAACAGCTAGAGCTACATAGCTAGACCCTGTCTCAGAAAAAAAAAAATTAAGCTTTGTGATGTCGAGGGAGACAGATGTCTGGGCGCAGCAGACTCTCACCCAGCCTTGGAATCCCAGCCTTGGAATCCCAGACCTATAGGAGGCCCAGGAACTGCAGCCTCAGCAAGCTGTCTAGTGACTCCTATTCTCTCTAAGGCAACGTGACTCAGTGCGTGACCTCCATCCTTGGAGCTGATGTATCACTTAGAGTGAGAAATAGCCCTGCCAGGCGGAGTGGAGCTGGATCAGCTCGCTACATATCTCCAGCAGATGCAAGGATGCAAAATGCAAATGGTAAGAGTCTAAATTCCCATCCAAAGGTCCTTGGGGGCCTGAGACCTTCCTCAGAGAGTTCAAAGGTAGCATCTTAGAGTCTCTTCATAGCTGGATGGTAGTGACTCATGCCTTTAATCCCAGCACTCAGAGGCAGAGGCAGGTGGACCTCTGAGTTTGAGGCCAGCCTGGTCTATAGAGCTACTTCCAAGACAGCCAGGGCTACACAGAGGAACCCTGTCTGGGGACCAAAAAAAAAAAAAAAGCCTCTTTATGAGCTTTAGAGGGCACTTACCTCCGCAGATGTTAGTGGAAGCTTCTAGAAAATGTCTCATCCCTAGTTCTAAGTCTCTGCCTTCCCAGACACCTTTCCAGACAGGTACCAATTTAATGAATGGATCAGGTAGTGTTCCAGTAGCCACCGTTGGAGTGTCTAGAGTGTTCCTTAGTACCCAGCTTCCTCTTATCCTCTATCTCTAGTGTGGGGCTGGTGGTACACGCAGTGCTGGTTGACTCTCCCGTGCTCCACCTCTTCCTAGAATCCTGACCACCTGGGAGTCAGGGCACAGCTCAGGCACTTACTGAGTGGATAAGTCAGTGTTGACCATGCCAGCCTCTCTAACATTCAGTTTCTCCACTACTGGTGCTGACGGGGACAGGTGAGGAAGAAAGGGGGTCAGGTGCAGGCTGGGTCTCCAGGCAGAGTCCAGGCTGCTCATGGTGACCTCGAGACTCGCCTGTTTATCCTCAGGGACCCTACGTATCTCAGGGTCTCAGTGGAGAGAGTGTGAGAATGGTGCAGCTCAGGGCAGGAACACAAAGAGTTGTTTTTGCTTGGCCCCCAATAGGCCTGAGTTATCCTAGGTCCGTGCCTTGTCCTTGACCCCCACTGCCCTAGGTCTAGCCTGGTCTGGTCTGATGTCACTATGTTCTCTCAACACATCTGGAAACTGGATGACGCTATAAAGAGCAAGGCCATGCTGCCTGCACCTTGTGTACCCTGTGATTGTCCTGTAAACATGAACCTTCCAGAAACCATGGCCTTGAGCCCCTGGAGCTACAGTGGGAATGTTCACTACAGTATGACATTGACCCTGGATTCATAGCAGGGATCACACCACCCTGTTGAACTGCACAGCCCTGGAAATAAGTCTCCTGCAGTTACACAGAGAAAACAACCATACAAATCAAATATGGGGAGAGTTGTAAAATAAATGCCTGTTTTATTTACACACACACACACACCACAGACTTTATAGTTTTTAAAGAAAGCAGGTCAGTGACAAATCCAATTTTGGGACACACTGGAGCCTGGAGTGTGACTAGGGCTGACGTGGAGGGTTTCCATGCCTGGAGAATGTTCTAGTTCTTGGACCAGAGTGAGAATATTGGTGTTCGTTTTATTATCTTCATAAATATATGCCTTATATATTATGCATGTGCTTTTATAAGAATCAGATGAAATGAAAGGGGAAGCCAGCACCTTTTTCCTGCACAGTGTCCTACAAGAAGTTCTACATCTCAGACACAACCCCAACACCATCCCCACTGTCACAGGGACCACAGCTAAGGGCTCACAGGACCCATGCACCAGTGTTTGCTTTGAACACTCAGCCTACCTTACCACAGTCACCCCCGGGGTTGATGATAGGAGACAAAGGACTATTTCTTATCTACATTTTGAGAATGGGGAAACTGAGTCAGTGGAGTTCTTTTACCCAAAGACATGGAGGAGCCAGGGTCTAGATCTAGCATACCTGGCTTCTAACCACTGGGAAGCACACCCCCTCAGACCACAGTTCTCCTTCTTTCTCTTCCTGGCTCTCAGGAGGGGATGACTTCCATCTTTCAGACCAGGAACTAAGGTCGAACTGCAGCCACAGACCCACTCTGTGCAGCTTGACTTCAGATCCCCAGAAGCAGACTCAACAATCCCCATCCCCTCCGCTACCAATCTGTGGCAGAGCCAGCCAGCCAACTGCCAGGTTCCGTGTTCAGCTTACTGTCTGGAAGCCACCATTGGCATCCTTAGCAGCCCCAGGGTACGAGAGTTCGGCCAACCCTCCTCTCACCTTCCTCTCTGGCTGGTCATCAGTGGGAAGGGCTCCTGCCACACATCACTCCCTTTGGGCAACAAACCAACATTATCCTTGAACAGGCCTCTGATGTTCAGTGCCTCAGTCTCCCCAAAACAAGTTCCGCAGAAGGCTTCGTGAGCAAGGTTAGACTGCGCATGACAGCAGCTGCAATTTGTGTTCTCTGTTCCCCTCAGACGTGAAGAGTCTGCCGTCCCTCCAGGGCCTCACTTCTGGAGAACGGAGACTTAGGGGCCCTGTTAGCCTCCCCCAACCCCCCTGAGTCCATTCCATTCCAAGCATCTGTGACGGCACCACATTGCAATAGATATTAATTGCTACATTAAATTCTATGATATTGCTTAAGAGAATGTTCATTTAATTTCCCTGCAACTGTGGTCAACCTGATCTTTAATCGAAACTGACAGGCACAATTTAAATCAGGTAGCAAGCTCCCCCCCCTCTTTAAAAGAGCTAAGAATGGCATGAATATTAAACGGGTCGGGACAGTTAGCAACACTAATACAGCTTAAGTCAGAACAAGCCTGGCTGCAGCTTTTAATTATTCATGCTCCCCTGGTAAGTCGGGCCCTGACAGCAGTGTCACACAGAGTTCAGGAAACTTCCTTGATGTGACATGAAAGATGAGGGGGTGGGCTGGGGAGGCAACGTGGCCCAGGGTCCAGAGTTAGGTCCTGGTTGTCTAGGAGTAATTTGGCTTGGAGAACATGCTCTGGGCTTGTCCCTGCTGTCAGATGTTGGCATCACTTAATGCTGGATGCTAAGTAGCTGGGGGATGAAGACAGAGGGCTGGGGATAGGAGGGGGTGTATATGGGCTACACCCACCTCAGAGAGCTGGAAGCACAAGACGATAGAATAGACAGACTTATCTGGAAGCAACATATGGAGACAGAACCAGAATCCCATAGCAGACACTGAGAGATAGGGCAGGGACAGATAGTCAGCCCAGTATTGCGGCCTGTCTGTGGGCCATGAAGACTAAGATAGAGAGTGGGTACAGGGGAGTAGTACAGCCTAAACTGTCGTGTGTGTGTGTGTGTGTGTGTGTGTGTGTGTGTGTGTGTGTGTCTGTGTGTGTGTGTGTATGTAGACTTCACTTTATAATCCAGGCTGCCTCTAAACTTATGGCTCTCTCCCTGCTGCCTCAGCATCCCAAGTTCTGAGATTACAGATGTGCAACACCAGAGAAAGAAGCTACCAGATGTGTCCAGACTAGCACCTGGAGATGGGGAATGGGGGGAGGTGCTTACCTGGAAGGCATCAAGTTCTACAGCCATATGAGCTCCCACAGTGTGTCATGGGCCTAATGTGTGTCAGGTCCCTAAATCCCAGGGGTACCAAAAAAATCAAAAGCACTTGCAGCCTGGGTAACCACCAAGAGCGCTGATAGAAAGGGTCATGAGGACTAAGGCTGAGCTTTGGAGAAGCCAAAGGGGACAGATTAAGTTTAAACCTCATTAAGAGAGGAATGCAGAGGGGGAAGAGGCAGGCAGAAAGCTTAGGAGACAGTCAATAGGGAACTTGCAGAAAGCCATCAGGGATAGAATATGGAGCCAAAGTCAGAAGGACAAATGGCCTTTCCTCCCGGACCATGAGGTCCACCTGGCCATCCAGACGCAGATCCTTAGTGTAGCCCTCACAGCCGGAGTTTGCCTATCACCTCCTCGCCTGCTCTGACTGGAGGGAAAGGGGAAAGCTCGCCTGCCTTCCTTCCCGTTCCTTCTTCCCTATGTCTAGTAGGTGAGCTCTTATCCTTTCTACCTTCTCGCTCCCTCCTGAGATCCCCCAACTCCAGAGGGGTTTTCTTGCACAGTCTTCCCTAAGAGCACTGCCCATCTCTGAGAGCCGCCGCCCAGCAAACCCCGAAGGCCAGGTGTCAGTCACTCAGACACTCCTTGGTCCTGTAGTCCAATTCTCTGCTGTGCTATCAAAAAAAAAAAAAAAAGATCCAAGGAGAAGTCACTCCCCCTCCCCCACCCCGCCCCCATGCTTGGTGCTTCAGATTCTCCATCCTCCAATGTGGTGTGAAGACCCTGAAGTGCGTAATGAGATTCAGCTGAGTTAACCTAAGCTATAGAAAGCAGACCACCCTCCTGGCCCAAATAGAAGGGCACCCTGTTGGGTGCTGTGTATAGCATGGTAAAGGGCCCCTGGATTAAAGCCTGTCCCCAAGTCTAGCCTTCCCAAAGCTAATCCAGGCAGGCTTCCTGTCTGGTTCGGCTGGACAGAGTCTGTCTCCATCCCTCCTCCTGATTACTCAGGCAAGGCTCCTTAGGGTGAGCCGTGTGGCTGGAGTTTGCCTACCGTCTCCTGGCTTTCTCTGACTGGAAGGGAAGGTAAACGGCGAGGAGGGCACAGCAGCCTCTGCGTGTTTGCCCTCTGCAATGCGTGACATTTACACACCTAGAAGCAGAGTCAGGCGTGGAGGCCTGCAAGCCAGCCAAGCAGGAGAGCATATGTCCCCAGTCAGCTAGGCCAGCGGACTGAGAGAGTTTGGCCCTTGACATCTCCATCTCCCTGGGACACCAATGTCCCTGTCCCCTCCCAGGACCAACAAATATTTCAGGTGTGCCTTAGGAATGTGGGGTGAAGGGTCTTCCTGAGCCCTTGTCTCCAGAGGCCAGGCTCTGGCAAAGGAGGGTGAAAACAAAGCTAGGCTAAACAGCAAGGATTTCAACATGGTGACAACAGGGTGGCTAGACAAGATGTATGTGACTGTGGTACAGGGCACAGGCTCACCCAGCTGCCGTGTCTTCAGGCAAGGGGCAACTGCAGAGGTGAACACAGAGATGTGGCAGCGCCAGTGGAGGATCAAGGACAAACGAGCCTAGACACAAAATCAAACTGATGTGAACAGCTGGGTCTCCGGTACTTAACCTCTGAGCCTCAGTCAGGACAATTGGGAAGCACCAACCGTGCTTGGCACCCAGTAAGGCCCCTTCAAGCTAGGACCTCTGTCCTCTCTTTTATAAAAAGACTGATGGCCAAGAGCAATATGAAACACAGACGTCAGTGATGCAGGGACTGCGCCTCATGGCAAACAGACAGCTCTGTAATAGGAAAGGGCATCACTTGCTGCGTGAGGCTTCGAGAGCATGAATGATGTAAGCCAGTAGACAGGACCTCTGTGTGGGTGGACCCACACAGGCTGCCTGGTTCAAGCAGCACATTTGTTCTGCTGAGCGCCAGGCACTGTGATAGGCCTTCGAGATGCTACTGAGAAGCATGCAGCAAGGTCCTTGACTCTACCAGAACTCCAGACCTCGTTCATGAGACGACGGTTGTTCCAGGTCATATGGAGATCACGTCTTGCTGTTTGCCGGCAACGAGGAAGACACTCACAATTACCTAGTCACAAGTGGGGAAACTGAGGCAGAGAGTTAAAAGTCAAATCATTTGGTCAAGGTCACAAGACTAAGCAATACTTTTTATTCTCTCAACACACACATCTGCAACAAGCACTCCCTCTGGGTTGGTACATATTCTGTGTGTGTGTGTGTGTGTGTTGTGGGTCTTCATCCCTTCGGGGAAAAGAAAAAGAAAGCATTATAGCAAAGGAGGGGTGTTATAAAAGAGAATAATGAGGAATGTATTTTAATATGCTTGGTATTTAGTAGGTGCGGAGTAAATGTTTGCTAACTACAAGAAGAAAGCCACATGGTGTCACTTTCTCGGCTGACCCTCTTCAGATTGATAGCTAGTCACACAAGGAGCATGAATATCAGTAAGTGCAAAGGCCCTGTGGTAGAAGGGTTCGACATGATGGAGGGTTTGGAGGGGCTGTGGGCTGAGATACAGCAGACAAGATATAGAGCTGCAAGAGGCAGATGTCAGGCATCCTGTCCCCAGAGGCCACTAAGGTGGAGGGGTTGGAATCTATCCTATAGGCAGATGGAAACCAGAGAGGATTGGTAGGTTAAAGATGGCAGCCAGTTCCTTAGCACTCCTCCTGCACTAGGTGGAATCTATTTTCCTTCCCTCTAACCTGACCCTCCATCTGTTGGGACCAATAGGATCCACAGAAGTGATAATGTGGAATTCTCTACCCAAGCCCTCAAAGTTCAACATTTACCATTTTGACTCCAGCCCCCTCAGGATGCTCAGTGCTGGCTGGGAGGAGCCCCCACCCAGGGGGGAATCGAGGCCTCCGCAGCTCCAGCTGTGCTTCCAGCTGCAGGCAAGTGGCACGCCTACTTACTGTCACCCAGTGGTCACTGCATGGAACGGAAGAACCACTCAGCCACTCAAGACCCTTAGGAGAGAAGGGGATGACCCATTTCAGGGTGACCCATTCCACATCCTCAGGCTATTGGCACAGGATAGATCCAGGGTGAGGGCAGCCTCAGGCACAGGCTTTGGAGTAGAACTTGACAGCTGTAAGGCACATGCTGGCACGGGGCTAGAGAACACTGTCTCTCCCCCGAGCTGC